>NC_134521.1:15641816-15981132 GCF_027942865.1 Odontesthes bonariensis | reverse complement strand
AATGCAAGCAGAAATTGACTTTAAAGAGGGGTATGAGAAATGATCTGTTCCTCTAATGATGTCCTCATGCGGTCAGTTCCTGTAATGTGACTAATTGCACAAGTTCAACATATTTGAATTAAAATCTTTGGCTTTTGACTGTGAGGGCTTTTCATGGATACACAGAGAACAGTTAAAGCCAGCTGCTTTCAAAACAATTAGCAGCATTTAAAAGTCTTTTCTAAACGCTGTTGGAAGCAAATGAGGCAAAGATTGGCATGATAATTGTTAATTTGTTTTTCCCCTCAAGCTTTGAGCACGAGGTGGGAGGGAGAGTGCCTCATCTGAAGCACGAAAGATGGAAGTAAGGCAGTCAAAATGGGAAAAAAAATAATAAATTCCGTGCAGTCTTCATCTAGATCACAGCAAGATGGACAAACGCGCTCGTAGAGGCCACGGTTACAGCCTTTAAAAAGCATGGTGCATGTGAGTCAGTCCATCACACTGAATGTGTGACTGATGGAGGCAGGTGGCGTGGTGGTGACCTGACCTACTGTCTGTGAACTTGTGACTGGTAATGGAGTTGATGCTCGCTGTCTCTCCGATATGGTTAATGATTCTATCTCCCCTGCGCCTCATCTGGTGTCTGACATTTAACTTCAACACGATTAAATGAGGAGGAAGGTTGTTACCCTGGACAGCTATGTACAGTAGGATGAATCTATTAACATTTAATGCCGAAAGAAAGCAAACTTCTGTTTCAGGTCGCTTTTGTCAACTCTGCAACACTCGCTCTCCATAAAAGCCTTGTTATCATCCCACTCCTCTTCATCCTCTGTACTCACACAGGCCCCAAACACACTCATTGTGTCCAGCTATCTTGAAGTGAAATACTTACAGCAAGCAAGCCTTCATCAAACTACATTTACTGCCAATGAATGGTCCGATCACACCCCTCTGCTTTGAAGGGTTAATACAGAAGGTGACCCTCCCCCTGTTGGTGAGGCACTGTGTCCCAACACTTTGTGTTTAGCTATGGCTAAACCTCTTTTTGGCCTCTTTATCTAAGCTGTTAGCATAACACTAGGGATGTCCATCATATGTCAATAATTATTTGGGTAAATAGCCATGAAACTTTGTTTAAACACTAGTTTGACATAAGATGAAATGTAATGCACACAATTTTATGTCCCCTTTGTGTTTACTTGGTATAACTAAATACTTTGTTTTAATTAATTTGAGTGTTTTCCCAACAAAAATATCAGTAACAGTTCTTAGTTACTGGTAATTGTAAAAAAGTAATTGTGTAGAGTTGTTGGTGCGGGCAGGAATGACGACCGACTGGTAGAAGGCATGCAACATCCTCCTTCAAAGATTGAGGGACCTAAACATTCTCATAAGATAAAGTTTTTGCTGTATCTTCTTGAAGACAGCCTCAATGTTGTAGTTTTAGTCCAGTCTGTTGTCAAGGTGAAAACCCATGTTTGGCTTATACCTGGTCCTCCGAAAAACCACAATAATCTCCTTTGGTTTTTTTTCACATTTAAGATGCATGCCACAAAGGGATTAACCCTATTCCCTGCACTCAGCCTCTTGTCCATCATTGATACATCCAGTATTTCTGGATATAACAGGAATCGGAGTTGTTCTGGAAATCTGTTTATAGGGTAAAGAGAAACAAAGACTACAGTCCCCGGTGGTGCTCCTGTGCTGCAGACCACCTTCTCAGACACACAACCCTTCAGTTTCGCAAACTGTGGTCTTTTTAGTCAATAAACCACCTCAATTTTCTGGAGCTTCTCACATAACAGCACAGGTGAAATTCTATTGAAAACTCTGTAGAAATCAAAGTATATGATCCTCACAATGCTTACCGCTATGTCCAGAAATAAACTGTTGGAAATTCATGGGAGATGGACGACATCATTTTCAAAAAAGAATAAATATGATAAATCAAGGCAACATGTATGAATCAAGCTAATACAAACTATTATTCATTTTGTATTTGTTTGATAAATGGATTTTAAAATGTTCAGGAAAGCCTTTATCTATCCACCCAGTTCAGTTTAACTTGTCGTAATTGAAGTACTTTCTGACTGCTAAATGACTTTAAAGGTTAAGTATCCTGTAACCCACTTTCTTAGACCTCCCAAAGAGAGAAAGATACCATGTTGTTGTTCTGGTTTTCCTAAAATAGAGAAAATCATGAGCCGCTTCAAGGGCTTGAAGGGGGACTTTTTTTTTTTTAGATCAGATATTGGACTTAAGAAAAAACAATATGTGTGTGTGTATATATATATATAGATATAGATATATATATATATATATATATATATATATATATATATATATATATATATATATATATACATATATATGATACTGCTGCATCAACTGTGTATTTGATAAACTGAGGTGAAAGCTCAGTTCATGCTCTGAAACTTAACTGTGCTCCGGATGAAAGTGTTCAGTCGTTTATAGAATTGAAAACCCCCCACGGTTTTGTCACACTGCTGTCACAAGCAATCCTTTCCTGTGATATGAAGGGTCTGTGCCCTGACGTTTTTAATGGTGAACAGGGATTTCATCCACCCTGATACTGAAGTTTTCATCCAGTGCTAGTTCATAACTCTGTTTACTTGTGTCCATATTGATTTTCTGGAGAATGTAAGGGAAGTGTGAGAGAAGGAATGCAGTGCATAAAGCTTCTCGGAGTCCCTCTGGCTTACACATGGAGTCTGTGTGATTCATGCAGGATCAATGAAGAAGCTGATCCTGGGCTTCACATAGCTGGCAAATATCTGATGAAATGCCTGAGACAGACGTTTGTCATTAGGGAGTGAAAATATCTATTTCTTTTAACACTTGTGTGAAAATCTAATCACTGTGCAACCACAGCATCGTATTTTGCCCTGCAGTCACATAACTGATCGGTTCAGCTTTAACAGTCAGTGCTTCATTTTAATACGATAACTTTAAAGCAGCTACGTGACCCCACCCCCCCTCCACACACACACACACACACACACACACACACACACACACACACACAGGATGGGAATTGATGAATCTATCCTCCATCTACCACTCCCCAAAAATAACACACTATAATTTTCTGCAGCAACAGAAATACATTCGGGCCTTCGGAAAGGATATGAATGAGTTGCACCACTTTGTCCTGCAGCCCTGAGGATGGACTTGGTTGTAGTCCATCACTGCCAGGTCCCAGGGACAGTGGCTGAACGAGGGAGCCTCACCAGTCCAGCTATAAACATGGCAACACTCACTCATCTGCCTAACGGGGGCACTGTCTGGCTAGACAGATGTCTCCTGCATATTGGCATCAATTAAGAGATTAGAGACAGGGCGGGGAATTAGTTGATTTATCATCAGTGACTGAGCACGTGGGCCATGAGATAGTTTAAATTGCTGTTAATTGCTTTTATTCTTTTGGCAGAGTGCATCCTACAGGAACACTGGCCTAAGGCAAATAGACACAAAGATGTTGGTAAAATCAGTATTTTGGTTTATCAAAAGCCAAACTGAGATATTAAATGTGAGGCAAGGCAAGGCATCTTTATTTATATAGCGCATTTCATACCACAAGCAACTCAATGTGCTTTACATAAAGACAAGGCATTTAAAAGAACATCATAAAGCAGCATTAAAAACAAGCAATTTAAAGAGAATAAAAAAATAGAATAAAAATTAAAACACAGTTAAAAGCAATCAAAGAAGAGGGGAAAAAATATATATAAATATATATATATATATATATATAAAACAATTAAGAGGATTTATAGCATTATGCTTTAAAATTATTTAAAGGAACTCAACCATAAGCACACCGAAAGAGAAATGTTTTTAACCTGGATTTAAAAGTGCTTACAGTTGTGGCTGATTTCAGTTCTGCTGGTAGTTTGTTCCAGTTGTGTGCAGCATAACAGCTAAAAGCTGCTTCACCGTGTCTAGTTTGAACTCTGGGCTCCACTATCTGACCTGAGTCAGTAGATCTCAGAGCTCTACTGGATTTATACTGCTAGCATGTCATTCATGTATTCTGGACCTAAACCATTACCTGATTTGTAGACGAGTAGCAAAACTTTAAAGTCTATTCTGTATCTGACCGGGAGCCAAATATAACAGGTATTAAAAATGCAACCATGAATCCAGATAATTGAGGCTTTATTTGTGTCAGATACATGCAAACGCTAAGTAAGACTTCCACATTTGTTGCAGCTACCTGAATTTTTGCAGTGATAAAGGTGGCATCATCAGCTTGCAATCTTTACTTTATCTGAGGGGTACTTCAGTCTGTATTTATTCCAATTCAAGCACATAAACTGTTACAGCTGGTTACCTCTCTCTGCAGTCTGAGACTGTTGTTTTTTTTGCTCAAAGTCCACTTAAATCTGTGTAAAAAAAACTTTTTTATGTGTGTGTGTGTGTGTGTGTGTGTGTGTGTGTGTGTGTGTGCGTTGCATGTATGTGTTTGGAAAAGGTCTGTCATGGTGAAGGGAGGTTTTTCTGCTGCTCTTTGGCATCCCTGCTGTGCTCATCGGTGCTCAACCAATTAAGGGCTCTGTTGTCTTGTGTTTTCCTAACAAACCACAAAGCAAAGCCTTAGTTCAAATGTGCACCCCTCTCTACCTCTTTTATTCTACATCCCCGTGCTCTCCTTTCTGATCTAATGTGAAACTTCCTCTTAATGTGGGTTTGATCTCCTCACTCAAGTTGCATCATCCTTTGCTTTATTAAATTGTTGATCCTTTTCCTTATTCCTTCCTGTTTTATCCCTTACTAACAGAGGCTGCATGACAAGTCATTGAGGTTAGGTTTGTGTTTTCATCGCTGTCCAGATAATATCTGCAGATACTGCCACATGGTAAATATCTATGCTATACAGTCAACAAAATGACATGCAACTTGATGTGACAGGGTGTGTGACAGTGTGAGGGGGAAAACAATCGCTGTTGTGTGTACTTTATAGGTTTTTTAAAGCATGTATGGAGATGTTAAGGCTAGGTTTGATGAATCAGAGGGGGGCATAAAACAGTATAGCGGTACAGGGAGGATTAGGGAGGAGACTGCAGCCATCTGTCGGTTTATACAATCCAGAGTCTGAAAAACAAATTGGAAAATATGAATCCTATGAGCGAGAGCCGATCATTCATTCAGAGAAAAATCCCCCTTTAAGGCTTAAGTCCTAAAAAATCTGAAGTGTATTTAATATATTTATTAAAACCAAATCAGATAGTGTATAAGTGTCTATAATTGTTTGCTCAGTTATTTTCTCAGTTTGTAAATGATGTGAACCTGGAAGAGGCAGATGGAGTTTATGACAGCAGTAAAAGTAAAAGGTTTGCTCAGGGACCCCTGAACAGTTTATTCCAGCCATGGAAGTTAAACTGATTATGAAAATTTAGAATTGGACTGAACTTGTTGAATTCACCTTTAGAGTGGCTTCAGATGACTTTTGTTGTTTAATGGTACTATACGCTGAACCGAATTTAACCAAAAACTAACTACTGATTTCATTTTGTCTGGTGCTATTTGGCAAAGGTTAGCATCTAAGATACCCCAGTAGATCATAAAGGGCAAATACTTATACTATTTCATACGATGTATGACCATAAGTTCATCTTTTAATTTAAAGAAATGGGTTTGAGAGGATTTAGAGACAGTATTTCAGTGGCAGAGTTCGTCCCTTGAAATACTTACAGAAGGTGTGTTTGTTATCACTGAATACTTAAAGCTGCAGTCTGCAAGATTTGTTGTTGTCATACGTAAAGTCCTACTTTTTGGCATTTTAAGAGTTTACATGATCTATCAGAACGCTTGAAGTTGAAAACGGTGACCTCCGTAGTCGCAAAATGCAAGAAATGCTTATTTTTTAACCAAAAAATAAAAAGTTATTCAACTTCCTGTCCCGCCCCTTCAAAACACATGAGAACTCGTGCACGTCTACGTGCACGCCAGATGCGCCTACACGACTCCTCATTCATCAACTCACCTGTCATTTGCGATCATGGAAGACACAGTAAGTAAGTAGACTAGCCCGTAATGAAGTTCAATAGTCCAGATAAATAAGCGTGGGGACGAGCCTACCTTGTATCGCGCGTGCACAATCGGTGATTGACAGGCAGCAGAGCCCAGCTCATAAACCTGATTGGTTACCTTTTACCGGTCCGGTCTGCAATTTTGTAAACAAACCTGCTGGCTTTGGAGGGACCTAGCGGGACATATAGGGGACCTAGAGAACTCATTTTTTTTGTATTGGGGTATTTAATGTACTACTTTCAGAATCCCCGGACAGTTCCAGGCATTATGCTTGAAAAAGAGTTGCAGACTGCAGCTTTAAGAGTTTTGTTGTTGAAGAATAAATAATCAGATCTTTTAAACTCTCAAACCTTGATATCAGAGTGCCCCGATTCGCACGGGACTTGTATTACCTATGGACCCCCCGTAATTCGGAATAATTGCGGAGAATGTCTGAGTTCTTAGTCCTGTGCGAATGCGCCATGTCCGTGATTTGTGGGGTAATAATTCCGCCGCGAATTACCTACTGTATTTCGGCAAAACACAGACGTCCTGTGGTAATTTAAGTCCCGTGTGAACGCACACGTGTGTGTTCAACCTATGTGTACAACCAGGTACAACGGGGCAAAACAGGAAGTTACGACAATTACGGAATATCCGCTCATGATGTCTGTGATTTCAGTAAATTACAGACTTTTGCTTGTCCCGTCCGAATGCGCCACAAAAAAATACAAAGGTGCGGGGGTAGTTGCGAATTACCAGTGATCCATAGGTAATATTTATCCCGTGCGAATCGGGCTTTAATGGTGGTCTACAGTAAAGCAGATCGATCATCAGAACACTTTTTACTTTATGTCAACATGGACGATCTCTGTTTTGAATCTGATGGCACTTCTTCATCCCAGAACCCTGCATACTCCATGCTGCTGGTACTAACTGATTGTGAAATAGAGGAGATTGTGTCTTAAAATAGATTAATTGGTGAGCAATATGACATGATTAATTTAGTCATCTTTGTTAACTATTCTAATTTATAATGCCAGAGGGGATGATCTGACTTTGCAGCTGATGTTGCTGCATTTCTCTTCATCGATCTGTCTGGACTCTGCAGATGAAGATGCGAGTTATTGAGTTGCTGGTAAAATTAGCTCATCTGTTGCTTCTGCTACTATTGTGTCTCTGGTTGTCATGGTCACAAAGCCAACAGCAGCAGCACGTTGAAAACGCTGAACCATTACTGCGTGCTGCTGTCTGTCGCTACGTTTTCATTGAGAACTCTGGAGGCGCTCTTCATCTCACGATCTCGTGTTTTCAGGGTGAACAACCTGCACTATCACCCTGACGACTATGAAGAGGACCCGGAAGTAGATGGCTACGAAGATGGCGACTACGACCATGGCAGGTCGGTTGCAGTGTGTTGTAACCACCAGCTGTCACCTCTCCAGTCATGAATTCAGTCATTTTCTGCCCTGTTTCCCCTGATAAGTTTCAAATTTAAGGACAGAACTGCACTTCGGATATAAATGCTCTTCAAACATACCAAAATAGTTCATGCACAGTAATAGCGAGCATGTAAAGGTAGCCATTATCGTTTTCAACATCATCGCGCAGATGGTCATTCAAACTGTATTCTGCTCGTACGACAAGATCAGGTTTAATTTCTCTGAAGGGATTTCCTGTTTCCCCGCTATTGCACGAATATTGTGTTACAGCCGAATAGACTGAGGAAATGAGAAAACATACACACACTATCCTATTATCGGCACAGCACAAAATAACTATAATCAGAAATTGAAAACTGCAAATGATTATAATAACCATCACTTGCACATTATTCCTATCTTTCTCACAATGCCCCCCTGTCCCTCCTCTTCTCTCTTTCTGCGGCCAATTCAGACTGAAAAGGAAATCAAGCAGCTCTCCATCACCTCGTCCAAAGAAAAGAAAGAAGAAGAAATCTGGCCGTCGAAGGAGTCGGTGAGTGGCGCCTGCTGATTATTCCTTTTATTTTATTTTTCAGCCCTGCTGATAGAAAAAAAATGAACTATATTTTTGTGGAATGGAATTCTAATTATTTTCGTGAGACTTCAGACAGAATTTAGCAAACCATAATGTCGGCCTCAGTTTTCTTTTGACAAGGTCAGCAAAGGGAAACGGAGAGAGACTCGGTGGGAGAAGAAGTTAGCAGTGAAATTAGATTCACTTTGCAGTCATTGCATGAATGCCTCCCTCTACTCTCCATCAACAGATTTGGCAGCTCCTCACCCACTCGCAGAGAGAAGAAGAAGAAGAGTGGGAAGAAACACAAACGAGACAGGTGAGTGTGTACATGCTGCGAGTGTGGCAACAGCGACGTGTCATCACGAGTAGAAATCTAATCTGGCATTTCAAGTGTTCACCTCCACGTTAATGTGATGTTCACAGATGCGGTTTCACTCATCAGAAACATAAATTCGAATGAATAAATTAGAAAAAGGAATAACAAAGCTGAAGAAGAATAAAAAGCGTGAAGGACAAAAGCAAGAAGAAGAAGAGAATAAAGAAGGTCAGGGCCAAGAGGAGGAAAGGCAGCAAGAGATGCAGGAGAGAAAGATAGGAGGAAAGGAGGGAAAACAGGAAGAAGAAGAACCAAATTATTCTTTTCTGGAAGGAATGCAACAAAAGGCAGAACATTTTAGGAGATGATTGATTCAATGAGGAAATGGTGGGGAAATGGAGAGGAGAGAGAAAAGTCAGGGACAATGAAAGAAAGAAAGGCAGGAAGAAATATAAAGGAAATGAGAGGAAAGATTAGTTAGAAAGTAAGACATTAAAAGGAAGTGTA
The DNA here is from genome assembly GCF_027942865.1 of Odontesthes bonariensis. NCBI lineage: Eukaryota > Metazoa > Chordata > Actinopteri > Atheriniformes > Atherinopsidae > Odontesthes > Odontesthes bonariensis. The sequence goes on along the minus strand of NC_134521.1, from coordinate 15,972,290 downwards.
TTTTAAACACTAGGAGAAATAGTTGAAAATTAAAGACAAAATCTAAAGATAAAAGCAGAGAAAAAGATTTAGAAGGAAAGGAAAAGCAGCACGAAGACGGAAAACAGAAAGAGATATAGTAGGGCATTAAGATGAGGACAAAGAAGAAAAATAGGAAGATTAGAAAAGGATAAACTGACAGGGGGAAAGGATGGAAGATGTTTAAAGATGTGCAGACAGGATGACAAAAGGAAAAGGAGGTAAAAAAAAAAGAAAAGGGAATAAAGGAAAGAAAAACAAGAAAAAGAAATGAATGAAAATGTTGAAATACCAGAGGATAAAATAGGAGAGACGAGGAAAAATAGACAAAAACAGAGAAGAAAAGAAATTAGCAAAAGGAAGAGAGGATGGTGAGAGGGAAAAGGAAGAAAAGAATGAATGGGTGATGAAAGGAAGGAACGGGATGATGGGATAAGTGACTCGTGAAAGGAAAATGATAAAATGGGAAGAAAAGGGGATGAGAATAAAATGAGGAAAGGATTGAAATGAAGGGGGGGTGTAAAGACATTAAGGAGATGAAAAAAAGAGGGGAAGAGGAGACAAAAAGAGAAAAAGAGTTCATCAAGAAAAACTTGCAATGCCTTGGGACATCATAACAACAATAAGCACGTCTAGAGAGGCCTCCTCCTCCACTTCCCCTCATTCTGCGCCTGACTCGGGGGGGGGGGGGGGGGGGGAAGCGGGACTAAATGTGCTGCTCTAATAACCCAGCCTATATGGGGACGCACAACACAAGAAAAATGAGCCTCTTACTAAATTGCAGAGCATCTCTGCGCTGCCCCACTCCTGTTTCCCACCTCTCATCCATCCATACACATCCCAGTCCCCCTCCAACACGCCCCCCAGCCTCACTCCAAAGATGCTCTGCATTGCAGGTACTGTTGATATATGAATAATATATGGAAAAAGCAGGGGCGGGGCAACATGCAGGGTTCCACCCCACAGATATCCTACTTTGATGCTTCTTTTAAAAATGCATATGAGGAGGGAAGCACAGAGTGCTTTCTTGTTAGATTTCTGCCGCTTGGACTTTGCAGCTCAGCTCAAGATGATCGCCTCAGCGCAGCACTGTCCACATAGTTTCATTGTGAAGGGAAGGAGAATTCCCTCTTTGGAGTAAACAACTCATATACAGCAGTCCCCGTCCGATTTCCTCTAGTGAGGAAACATGGGCTGCAGCACTGAGTCCCATATCAGCCACAAATGTTACTGTGACAGCTTTATTACTCCCATCTCAGCAGATCAACACACATTGGGCTGGTGCTCCCTCCCACTACATTCTGCATGCTGCAGGTGTGTAAAACAGCAGGGGGGATATTCAGGAAAATAAGTCTCTTAAGCAGACCAACCTCCCTAATCACCATAGTAACAGAGAGGATATGAAGGGAATGTGTCGGCCTTAATACGGAGCCCCCTACTCCTGTTGTGTCACTGAGAGCAACATCATCTGCAAGCAAACACTTCAAGAAATAAACTGCGACGTCCAACAGCTGTCACAACCTGCTGTGAGGACTCCCCGTGGGCATCTGTGTTTATATGGATAGATGTGATTTAGATGATGCCCATCATTCAAAGAAGCACATGATTAAATTTAATTAGGACTGACTGGCAGCTCTATACTTAAACTGCTTTGTGAAGGCTTTTAATATCAAAAATATACGCAACAACAGTAACTTCATCTAACTTGACATTTATGATCTGTGTGAGAGAATCCAGCTAAATAAAACTCACCTGTATGAGAGGCTGAGAGGCATTTCCAGGGACTTAACTGTATGTCGTCCTAATAATCCTCCGTCAACCTATCCCATTTTTCTAAAATGCCACCATAAGCGGGTTTAATAGTTCCTATAACCACCTCAAATCTAGGGCATTACATAAATTAAAAGATTTTTAAGTACAAGGGAAACCGGATTATTCGGTAAACCTGCTTCCTGAATCAATTGCTGTGGCATAAACTGTCTGAATCATTCAGGTGAGTATTATTACAAGATTAATGATTTTGTTTTTGCAGGTCTGCATCTGGTTCCAGGAAAAAGAGAAGATACAGGTGTGTATGACATTAAAGAATGAAAAAAAATGTGACCACATTTGGCATCCGTGCAATCGGTCTCAGATTAGTTATCCTATGTATTGTGTGTCGTTGTCATCTCTGCCTATTGATTACCGTTGGTTCAAACAATAATGTCGGTGAGTGGTACGCTGAGTTCCCTGCTTTGAATGCACGCGGCTTCATTATCCCACATCTGACTTTTGTTTCAGATCGGGCAGCCCGAAAAACAAACACAAAGACAAGAACAAACAAAAAAAGAGGTGAGACACCAACAGAATCACTTCTTCACACCTATTAATGTGTTATTATAGAGTTGATAGAGAGCCCTGTAGGTAGGTTCATTATTACATTTTAAGGAAACATTTTCAATGTGCTTGTACAGTATTGCAGATTTGTCCTCTGTCCTCATTAAAACAGACAGTGAACCATAGTCTCTTCAACAATAGGAACAATGGGAGTCACTTTGAGTCTCATGAATTTATATTGGTATTGTGCAACTATTATCCAGGGCTCAGACTTACATTTAATGGAAGCCAATGGAAAGCGCGTCTTCTTAGCATTTTGTGTGAGTTCAGCACAATTTTCGAGCCGTACGCCACAGCCCGCGTTGATTAGAACAATATTGAAAGTGTTTGCCGATGCATGAACAGTCTCTCATATCACTAGATTGACTACTGAGCTTGCTGTGCTGTGTGTGTCCCCATGTGTATGCACGCGCACACATGGCTTTGTGTTTGTGTGTGTTTATGTACACGTGTGTGTGTGTGTACGTGTGGTGCGTTTGTCCGTTTGCTGTCATCCATCAGGTCCCCCGGCGAGACTCCTGGCAGGAGCTCCCAGCGCCAAGGCAGCTGCTGCAGCTCCCGCAGCGCCTCTCTGTCCTCCACTCGGAGCACCTCCAAATCTCCCACCAGGTGCACACACGCTCAGACATACGATTACACTTGAAATTGCTCCGTTGTAAGCGGCTGCCCTGGTAACTGTCTTTCATTTTGTATTGGTAAGATAGATTCGGATACAAACTGCGTTCCTTAAATCCCATTTGAATGGCTGTGATATCTCACTCTGTACTGTGTAATGTCCAAAACTCCCTCAGAACTTACCATTCTTACTATGAACATATAGCTAAGTGAAAGTTCAAGCGGTCGCAGAATGTCTTAACATCTTAAAAGGAACTTTATTGTTGTTTGCACCCCTGGTTAAAGCATCTGTTGTGCTGTGTGGCTGTGCTCTTCCAGACTGGACTCCAAACACAAGACAGACGGGCAGAAGGCCTCCGCCACCTCGCTGTCCCCTGGTCCCAACCATCCCACCACGTGGCACAACGGGGACCACACCCAACGGAGCCGCAACGGCAAGGCCGGCAGACTCAACCACGCCGAAGGCGATAAAGGGAATGATGTATGTAATCTCCTCTATTTTACTCCCCACCCTCCCCACAACCCACTCCAGCGGTATCTGCAAACCTTTAACTTTCTCTCTTGTGATGGTTTACATGAATTCTCATCTTCTAGACACTGAAAGATTTGGTTGAATCTCTAAACAATCTTATTTTTTACATGCAGAAGACACTCCTGCCCTGTGTAAAACTTGCCGCTCCTGCTGCTTTGTTTCTGGCTCTATTTAACTCCTCTGTCATCTTATTTATTTCCTTTCATTTTGGGGTTGTTGTTTTTTTTTGGTTGGTTTTTTTTGGTTTATCTCGGTTTTTGCCAGTAACAGAGGGAGGTAGCAAAGAGAAGAAACTGTTTTTGTGTTTTTCTTCAGCACACATCCTCTGAGTCTGAACACAACATTACCATACAGCACCTGAATAAAAAGATGTCTCCCAAGCAGCTGCCTGCTAATGCAAAAGGGAAATAAACTAAACAGAGACAGGCTTGACTTTTTTAAACATTTCCTGTGTCGTACTTTAATGGCACAACCTGCTAACCTGTTTCCAAAAAAAAAGCAAGATAAATATAAAAACAGAGAAACTAGATGCAATGTTTATTCTGTTGTTATCCACACATTAACAGTATGTCTCAGTTCACAGAAAACAGCATCTTTATCTTCTGTAATGTGACGTATATCTGCTTGATATTGATCACGTAGTCAAGACTGAGGTCTGAGCTGCTGTCTACTTACACCTATATAACCACAAGCTAATTAAGTGTTTTACATGTTACTAGTCTGTTCTTTATTTAAAAAAACACATAATCACAAAGGGATCCTGAAGCATAAAGTGCCACAAACTATATATTAGATGCTGTCGACCTGAGAGGTGTACTACAAAGAAAGTTTAGGAGATGTTTGTCAGCTGGCCCAACAAAACCTAAAGCTCCTCTTCGGTATAAAGGCTGCTCCAGCAGAGATTGTGACCTTTGTTTGTTAATGCAGCTTTCCTCGAAGGGAAATACGTTTTATAGATTGAATATTCTTGCTATATGGCCTAACTTTGTCAGAGCCAATAGCAGCAGTATTGAAGAGACTGCAAAGTGGGGAAAAAAATATAGATTAATCGATCATTCCGGTTGACCAACTGAATACATGGTTGCCATAGCAACGTGACACACAGCCTGTAGTTTGTTTGAGAGCTTTTTTGGCGGGATAACGCACAACTCCACAGGTTTCCACGTGACGTGTTCCCTGAGGTCAGAATCAGCACAAGTTTTGCTCAAAAAAGGCTGATTTTTAGTTCAGGTTAACAGCCGTTTCATGGGTTAAAAGCTGAAAAGCTGCCATTCTACCGTGATTAAATTTGGCTGTTAAAATGTCAACATTTGGGCAGAGTCTAAATTCACTGACCGGCATTTAAGATGACACTTTTAATCGTTAGTTATTTTTGCACGGTTATGCTACATAATGACATTTTAATGTTGATTCATTCTGAATTTGCTGTGTTGGCCATCACAACAAGGATCAGTGAACAGATGGCATACTTTTTTAAACATTTAATCCTAAACTGCTGCGGAGCAGGTTATGAGTCTGGCAGTAGTTACCATGGGGAAGTAGCCAGGTTAAAAAACATACCTCGCTATGTTTAACCTCCCCTGTGTAGCCATTAATCTTGCTTTGTAGTACACCCCGCTTTGTCTGAAACTGCTCCATGTTTGTTTTGAACATATCCATTTCTGCCAGGCTCTGATCACCTAAAAGACAACGCCTGTGATGAATTTTAAATAGATTTGTGCTTTTATTTTAACAACTTGCTCCTCCTTGCTATAAATGGATCATCAGAGCTTCTGCAGGCTGTCAGATCATGTTGGAATAAAAAAAATTTAAAAAAAGAAATTACCAACAGGGGATCTTGTGATTAAACCTTCTCTGGTAAATATGCTCCTAAACTTTAAGGAAACCCCTGTAAACGCTTAATCCTTAGATCTGATCTCTTCTATTTCTAATCCAGCTTGCATGTGTCTTTGAGGTCTCATCTGACTCCTATTTCTCTTTCTTTCTCTCTCTGCTTATCTCATTCATTACTGTTTTTTCCCCTTATCAGTTTACGTGGTATTTGCCCATGATTAAATGCCCAAATCTTTCTGTCTCATTTATATAAAAAGCGCTCAAATGCTTTGGAACTGGACCAAGTAGGTTAACTGGGTATGTGTAATAGTTTCTTCTTGTCAATACAGTTGTCTTTCTTCTCAAGCACATGCTCTGCTCAGCGATAGATCCTCTTCTCCTTCAGGCATCCAACAGCTCCTGCCAAACCATCAGGGGTTAATCACATGCTCCTCTCTACTGCTTTTATTTTACCATGTCAGTGTGCATGTTGCCCCTAGGTGGCGGTATCTACTCTGTCCCTGACCTGTTTGTTTCTCTGTGTTCAGGCCAGTGGAAAATGGCAAGCGAAGTCTGTTTGATTATTTACATTTGAGCTACTGAGTTGGGAAGAGGAGCATGAAATTGGCTCATATTTTTCAAGCAGCATCTCTGTAGCGTAACGTGATGCTGCCATTCGTATGCATAGCCAGCAAAAGATGGAATATTTCAAAAGTACCAATCTTAAAACTAAACTATGCACAGGAAGATGGTCTTGTGCGACAGATCCTGGATCTAACTGAAGTTTGATTTTTACTGCTGCAGCTGTGTGATGTAGCAAATATTCTGTGTAGCAGCTCTGGTTTCACTATCATCTGAGTTTGTGTTCCTGTAGTCGTCCCCTTGTCCTGTTTGGAGCTTTCTTATCCACCGTGTGGGAGGCAGCGCTTCAGAAAACTCACAGGAAAGCTTGGGGCAACGGCTGTGCGCTAAAAATCAAACTAACAAGTAAATCCTTTTCCTCTAAGCCTTCTCTCCTGAAAAACTTAAATGTGGCGTTTGAAAATGGTTTCGTCTATCGCTCCTTGCTGCTCCCTGTGGCCTCGGGAGGGAAAACATCCACTACGGCTGAGGATTTTACAAATCGTAGTAACAGGTCTCAGACGACTATCATTTGACTGACACAGAGAGCTGAAAACATTGTTGGATTTGCTTTGTGTAACTGTACTCACTGGCAGGCCTTACAAGGTTAATAGTAATGTAGCACAAAAACAAAGCAACCAAAGGCAAGTATGAAAATCATCAACCTCAGTCTCAAACTAATTTAAAGATCACTAGAGTCCAGTAGTCTGAAGACAACTGGGCATGGTAGGACGGTTCAAATGAGCTATGGGCCCTTTGACGGCCTTCCTTTTGCACCCTCAGTAAACATAGTTTACCTCCTTTTAGACTTGATCTTCAGCTCAACAAATGACTTAAGGTAACTCAACCATTACTTGTATTTCTTATTTAGTTGCCATGCTGTTCCACTGACACAATTTGGCTCCTGACAGACATAAACAATACTTAAGAATGCTTAAAACCACCATTTTGATAGTTCCTGTAACAGAAAGTGCAACCATGGCACTTTTTGCCATGAAGAAACACACACAGAAAAAAAAAAAAAAAAAGATAATACAATGCGAGGCTCAAAGCTAGAATGGCCTCACAGGTGCTCATATCTAATCATGATTATGAATATTTTTTCTTTAGATATTCCATTTGAATTATTCTTGTAAAGCTCAAAGTTACAGAATCAGATTTTGAAAATCATATGTCATCAGTATAATTTGCATACATATACATATATATTCATATATATGTATGTTTTGTATGCTAATGGAAAATACCAGATAATCCAGAGGATAAAAACAAGGCATTTTCAAAGAAAAACTCATCAAATTCACAGTAATTGTTTGTACGGCAGTAAACATTAAAAAAAGATTAGCTTTGTTAGCTCAGGTATGGTCACATGACCCGCATTATGCAGCTGTGGAGGTTGGTCTGTTGGATGTTTACTGCTCTTCAGCCACAGGGGGGCAGCAATGAGTCCATTTAGGATTGGCACACCAGAATAAATCTAAAAACAACAGATGTAAAAGATACTCAGGTGATTTGTCAAAAGTGCTTTATAACACCACGTTTTATTTTTCTAGAGATAAAACTTGGTTAAAGGACTAACTAATCCACCTCTCATTAAGAGCTACAGCTTCTCTAAGCTTCTCTGTGGGAGGCATCCATTATTACCTCCTACACGGTGAAGGAAAGACTCCAAAAAAGGGCCAATTGTCTTCTTGTTCATGATTAATGGATGTCTTCAAACACGAGTACGTGGACTTTTAAATAACTAGGACATCTCACACATTTATTAACACGGTTGTTATTTTCAAAAAGGGACCCAAGCCATTTTGAAAGTAAAGTCCGCCTCACACTAACAGGTAAAACAGCAGCTCCTTGAGGCACCCTCTTACTGTAGCTGTGTTTATAGTGATGAATGAATAAATTAAAAAAAAACTCTGCCTAGAAGAAAGCTGGGCCAACAACCAAAAAGCACAGAGTAGAAAAGTGTTGCTGCTGGAGAAGACCCACACCTAAATGTGACTGGGGTCCCTTTCAAATGTGCTGACTCTTTAGTTTGTCCATCTTAGCAGTGACTGCCCCTCCAACACTCTCTGCCAAACCCCCCCCTTCCTCTGCTACCTGTTCATCTGTGTCCCGTGTGACTCATGTCTCACTCTCATTATCCTTTTTCTTCCCACATATCTTTCACATCAGCCAGCTCTGCATGCCTTCCCCCCCACCCTCCCTCCCTTCACTAATATAACAATTAACTCTGTCCGCTTCCCTCTATCTTCCCTCTCCTGTTTTGATACAAATATGGCTGCATTTGTACAAGCGAAAAAGACAAAGCAAATCATGTAGTTTATAGAGTCATCCTTTGTTTCTGATCTTAGTTTCTGATCTTGGTTTTGACCTTCATCTTGATCTTTTATTTTCTTTGCTCCCCTCTATTTTCTTTTGACTTTTCGTTTTGTTCATTCCTCCTCAGTCTCGGGACTAAAAATGTAGCTTTGATACTAAAAGGGTCATTGTCTTTTTCCCATTTCGCTGCGGAGAACATTCCTTTCTCCTTTTTTTCTTTTTTTCTTTCTTTCCTTTTTTGTTGATATTGCATACGTGTCACTGATTGAAATGAAAGGTAGGTAACGCTTTGCCTACGCACGTGATCTTTATGCAGATGAGAATGTGACAAGCACCCTAGCCTGAGTGACGTCAATGTTTCTCTCTTTCTCTTTCTCTCTCTTTCTCTTTCTGTTGTTTACCAATGGTCTCTAACCAAATTAATTTGACTTGATCAGCTATGATTTGACTCTTGAAAGATTGGATTACATAGAGCTCTGGTTTTTCTCTTTCCTCCTTAACTTCATTCTGAAGTCCAGTATCCCGCTTTATCTTCCAGGTCCATTTCTTTCCGTTTTTGTTTTCTTTCTGTTCTGGTAGAATGCATTCCTGTTTGTCCAGCATCTCTCTGTTTGTTGGTGAATTAGTACATTCGTCTTATGATTTTTCACCATGTTGATTTCCTCGACTGTTTGTAACAACTGTCATGAGCACCAGTGGTTGTGTGTTTTCTTATTATACCGCTTAGTTGTCCTAGTGAAGAACGGCTCCTCTTTCTGCAAGAATCAGTCAGTGCTTCTTGTCGTATCTTTAGATTACGGAGCAGTCAACACAGCCCTTGATAATGCATGCTGAAGAGCCAGCCACATCTGCTTTCATACGAAAATGCCTTTTGGAGATTTGCTCTCTTTTTATGACCTGCTTGCAATGAGCTGGTGTGTTACTGTGTATCATGAGTTTCTGCCCTTTAACTCCAACTGAATGACTAATCTAGGTTCTATTTTTCCTCAGAGATTATCTCTGCCGTACATAGTTTGAAGGATAATGCTGGCATCACAAGGTGTTGTTCTTATCTTAACAAATCTCTGAAAAAGACCAAAGCTAACAATGTGTTTGTCAGTGTTTTCTTACCCAGTCTTTTACACTCACTCAGTACATTTATATGAACGGTTCACTCAAGTTACGGCTTCAGCTCAACGTGGCCCACTTAACTGAACTACTCTCCTTCATCCATGAATACAGACACAGTTAAGGGAGTCAGATCATTGACTTCAATATGTCCGAGGCCGTGGACCTCTTCTAACATTCTCTGTGTGAGATCATCATACATTCACTGCACAGATGTTGCATTACGTTACTTGGACATAAAATAGTTGTCGTAAAATAGGGCTTTCACACAAAATACAACTGGTACTGTTTAGACTTTCAAAGTGGAAATCCCTCCTTTGGAGTAGTAAAAGCTTTGCTACTAAGTACTTTCACATGAACATTAGGCCATCAAGGACAATTTGTTATTATACATTAATGCACACAATCGCTCCTATGACAGTGTCCTGCAGGCCTCTTGTTTTCAGCACACAGCCAATACACATCCATATTTATGACATGTGACATAAAGAGAAGATAACAATAGGATTCTTCATCTGGGATGTGTGACGGTGCAATGTGTTACATCACTGATGTTTCTGTTGTAGGTTTGGACAAGATGGAGCACCTAGGAATGGGCTTAGTTGTGCTGTCGTGGTAGAATTGCTTCATTGCTGGTTTTGGTCTTTTTTTTTTATTAATATTTGCTACATTTATCAAAATATATATCAATGCCTGCCTTATCCTTTAAAACATCGGTTGTTTTTTAAACTGCCAGCTACACAGTTGTTATAATTCATAACGCTTTACCATGAAACCATCATATTATTGTTTTATCAGTTAGATACATGTTCACTGACTCTTCCGATTGTCAAGAAATGTGGTTGAAACCTGGAAAATGTCTCCATTAACGCCCACTGATGTTACATAGCAACAGCTCCCTGGAAATAAAGGATAATCTTGCTATTGCAAGATCAATAAATGTCCCGTATGAAGGAGCCACTGAGCAAAACAAAAAACAGGCAGTTAGATACGTCAGGTAATTTAACACCGGGTCCGTGGTAGATCCTTTATGGGGAGAAAAGGTGAAGAAAATGCCTTGAACTCTCACCACCCACCTGCTTTGTGATGCTCAGGAAGGTGACCGGGTCCAGAGGATTTACTCTCTGTGTGAGGGACTCCCTGCACATTGTGGTTTTCCTCTTTGCTTTTTTGAGTTCTTTTCTCTTGATTTCCATGCATTGTCTCATGAGTCACTGGCAGGGAAGGGTTTTGTGTCTTTTTCTCTTGCATTTTGTGAATCTAATGATGCACTTATGTTGCCCCACTTTTCCCTTTTCTTCATACCTTACCTACTAAAGGAGGGAATACCACTTTATTGGTAAGTGGATGTTAACCAGAAGGGAGTTAAACAAGAGTAACCGTTAAAAAAAACAAAGAAAATGGGTCGCTGTTCACATCTCAGCAAATGTCTTCAGGGAAAAAAAAAAATCCACAAAGAGAAAATTGAGTAGCAGACTATTTGTTTTCTGATTCAATTGATTTGATAATTGTGATCTTTATTTTGTTCCTTCCATTTCTGTGATGTTTCGTCAAGTTGTCTTCTCTTTCTGTTTTTTTTTTTATTTCTCTAGCCATTACTAAAAAAAGAATAATCATAAAAAAAAGTCCTCTTTTTCTACTTTCCAAATCTGTAGCTCTGTACTTTCTGCCTCTGCTCTAAAACCTTTTTTTGGTTCACAGTTTTGTTTTCTTTTTCCCTCTCTTCCTTCTCTTCCTAGTTCTTTTGTTTGTTTTTGCGATTTTGATTTCTTCAACTCATTATGGTTTTGCATGCCAAGTATTGCATGCGCTGCACCATAGAGGACTATCTATAAGCCATATGGAGAAAACCTAGATCTTTTTCTTTTAGATGTTTACCTTCTTTTGGCAAGTACACCGTAGCTCTCAGTCTTCAACGTGAAAACACTCTGATGCTATTTTTGTCCTTTTTCTTTTTTATTTTCTTTCTTTTTTTTCCTTTGTTGGTCATCATTTCTCTGCAGAAGCTCCGTCTGCTGACTGCTAGCTCTGCAGGCATCCAGTCCACTCTGCTGAGAGAGCACAAGCTCCACAGCGCCCCCGGCAGGAACCAAACGGGACAGTTCTGCGCGGCAGGCGATGATGGGAGTGTGGATGTCAGGATTCCAGCTGTGGGGGGCTCCCTAACCCAGACGTCAGGGAGGAGAGGGCTCCAGAGAGGTCAGAGGAAAAGCTCCCACTCCCCTGCTCACAGCAGCGACTCGGCCCACTCGCAGCACAACCACAGCCACAGAGGGAGGAGCTCTCGTCACCAGAGAAAGTGAGCCTTGTGTTTGTCTCACTGTGGGCTTATATTTCAGACTTATCACTTATGGACTTTTCATTTCAGTTTTGCCTTTGTGAGGGAATTCTTATGACATTACCAACATTATGCTGCCCATTGCCTCAGGACAAAAGGCGGACACTCGTCAAAGCGTCGCCACCGCTCCGGTCGGGGTCAGGCGCATCACCGGAGCCCGTCGGCATCTCCGGGACACCAGTCGCACGCGTCAGGCAGGAAGAACGAGGAGCCGCGGAGCAAAGCGAACCTACGGCAACGCAGCAGCTCCTGGAGCAGCGGCCGCTCATCATCGCGCTCCGCCTCCAGAGACGTTGGCCCCAGCAAGGTCAAGTCCCCTCACAACAGACAGAACAACTCCAGGTGAGGCCTCGTGGTTCTCCTTCACCCTCCAGTTTGATTTTGCTGTCATGTGGGTTGTTGTTGCTGCTGCTAAGACGGCGACTTGTGTGTCACACAGAGAGAAGGACAGCGCGAACCGCTCGGACACAGACAGCCGAGCTCGCCGCCGCTCCCGCAGCTACTCGCCCATCCGAAAGAGAAGAAGAGATTCGCCCAGCTTCATGGAGGCGCGAAGGATCACCAGGTAAACCTTATTTTATCTCATGTCCCAACTGTCCTCCATCCAGTGCGTCCTTTCGAGGAGGTTTTACTTTTCAGTTCCAGCTTTCACATTTTGTGTTACATGTGCTGTTACATGCTTTGAGGTATTACAGTTGAAACATGTGCCACAGTTTTGGAGTCCTCCTCTCAATTTTGGACACCAGTCAGTCTTTTTCAGCCTCAAAACGCAACTATGGCAAGCAAATGTAAAGTAAAGTGAGGGAAAATGTTCCTGTTGTAACTGAAAACTGGAAAATTTAGGGAAGTTGAAAAACTGCCAGTATAAATATTATGCAGTCAGTACCAGTTTTATGCATCTCTATCTTTGTAACAATTAATCCTGCAAGAAGTTACTTTATGTTTAGTAATAATGGAAAACACAATTCAGCCAGTCTTCGGGATTATGATTTACTTCCACATTTACTTCGCTTCATCTTAGATTAATGGCCCAACCAGCCGTGGTTAAGACAACCTCTGTGCTCGCTGTAGCCGCTGAAACTTCCTGCTCTGAGTGTGCAGAGATAACTGAAGAGATCACTATCTAAACTAACTGTAACTATTAAATTATAGAAATATATTTAGTAGGATGAGACTCCTGGACTAATGTTTATGTTTAGTCCATGAAAAGAAATGAAAAAAACAACAGTGTCTGGACTCACTGCTGTGTACCCAGAGGAATGTGTTGCTGACAGTCACATAACAGGATAAATCCTACTCTCATTTGTCCTCCTACCTCAGCTGGAAATGTGTAATCTTGTTGGTGTTGACGATCCTTGGCTATCGCTGTCAGTATGTTAACATGTGATGGTTTTTTTCTTCTCTGTTTCTAGTCATTATGGTCAGCGAAGGTAACGTTTTCCTGGTCCTAACATCATATTTAACTGGCATATATGTGGATGTTATCAGATCTTTTTGCGTTAGTCTCTGAAAAGTTCATTAGTATGTTCCCATGAACGTGGAAGTAGTCCTTTCAGTTTGGTCGTATCCTTGTGAAGCTATTTTTATCACATTAATCCGTTTCAATTTAAAGTAATTTAATCAAAACATTAAGTTTCCAAAACACTGTGAAGAAAGTGCTTCTGTACAGGATGAGAGAAAAAAAATCTACCGCAGACAGCACAGAGGAACAGGGTGTAAAATGTATACATAAATTAAGTATAATTAAACCAGAAAAGGATATAATTGATTTATTAAGTCTGTTTAAACTGAATATTTGATGTATTATTCCATGAAGTATGAATCTAGGGGTTGCTTTTAACCACTTTTAGCTCCTCTGCTCTGAGAGCACATTCATGTCTTGATTCCTCTACGCTTTTTAAAGGTATCTTTTCATTTATTTGTTCAATTTCATCCTTATTAGAAACATGTTTTACCATTGTTGTACTTGAAATAGACTCAGTTACTCACACAGAAAGAGACTCCTGCTAACGTGTCTCTGCGTCACTTCTGCTCCCGCTCACACAGGTGTTAAAAGACACAAGTGAAATGTGTGTACTTTGTCGTCTTTTACTCCAGTCCTAAAGGTCCTCATGCCGAGACAACAGGATGCTGCTGAACTCAGCGGCTGCAGGCTAGTTACCCTGGTAACAGTTGCCATGCAGCAGGACCCTGCTAGTCTGACTCCTGAAGCAAAGCTGAACAGGAAACCATCAGAGCTCCCCTGAGTAAACCTGGTCTCTCCTCCTGTTTCCTCTCTCTGCTTCTTCATCTCGCCTCTGAAACTCACACCAACTTTACACCCCACTGTGGCTCGGGCTTACGTTGTAACACAAGGATGCAGAGATTAAAATGCTATCAAGGTTTACTTTAATTGATACTTCCTTCCTACATACGCTGTGGGTTTCCATGGCAGATGTAGAAGACAAAGGCTAAGGTGGAGTTCTCCACAACCCCTCTGGAATGATGAGGTGTGGCAGACAGCTTTAAGCTTCAGGGATACCTTGATAGCGTTTATCTGTCCTGTCCTGCACTGTTGACTGTTGATTTGTTTGAGTGTTGGAGAGGTTCTTTTGGGAGCTAACAGCTAATTACCTTACAGGAAGCACATCCACGGTGGCTATTAACAAGGCAATCTCAGCTTAAGCTTCATCTAACAACATGCATTTTTCTGCTGTGTGTGTGTGTGTGTGAGAGTGTGTGAGCTAATTTTTATAACCCTCATAGCTACTCTCTTTCAGATTCTTTCCTGACCTAACACCGATTTGCAAATCCTTTCTTAAAGCATCATGTATCAGATAAAAGCCTGACCATTTTTTTTTTTACTTTTAACACCTCACCCGATGTAACTGGTCAAACTGCTGTCCTTGTGCTTCCCTTTTTTTTTTTTTTTTAAACCTCTCTCCAGCGCCCGGAAGCGGCCGATCCCGTACTACCGGCCCAGCCCTTCGTCGTCCAGCTACGACAGCAGCCCGTCCCGGTCCAGCCGCAGCCGCAGTCGCAGCTACAGCAGCTACAGCAGCTACAGCCACAGCAGAAGCCAGAGCCGCAGCCACAGCAGGAGCCGGAGCCGGAGCCGGAGCCGGAGCTGGAGCCACAGCCGGAGCCGGAGCTGGAGCCGGAGCAGGAGTCGCTCCCGTAGCCACCACACTTACTACAGCCGCAGCAGCTACGACAGCCCGGGCTTCTGACGGCATCGGACATCAGAGGAGAGGAAGAGAAACAAACACAGACAGATGAGAAGTGCTGCGAGAGTTCCTGCACTGCAGTTCAGTCATCATGCCGCTGTAACAAATCCTGCAGTACACTCCAGGGGCCAAACTTCTCCACCCTGGACCATTACGTCTCTATGACAGAGCCTAGAACAAAAAGAAAAACGTATTTTGATATAGCACATTTCAATGAAATTAGTTTTCCCTGATCATGTCTTCAGATAGGCAAAGTGTTCAAATAAGCAGGTTTCCAAGGGTGAAAAAGGAATTGGCTGAGCCCAAAGAACAAATCTCTCCCCGTGTTAGCACTTTCCGTCTCATCTTCCACCAGGCAACCAAAAATCAATTTGTTAACAACTATATACTATATGAATATATATAAATACATATATCTTAAAAGAGGAGATGAGTAGAAGACAAAAAGAAGAGAGCCACATCAAAGTAAAACAAGTTCATGTACATTTCAGAGAATCAGACTGTTTTTTTTTCTTTTCATCATTATGTGCTCATCCCACCAGACTTCCATTCAATCGCAGCGCAGATCAAAACAAGTGAGAACAAAGGAGAAGTCGGAGGAGGCAAAAAAGTAAAGGGACTTTTCTATGATTAAAACGTTATTCTATAGATTTGTCTGTATAGACATAAACTCTCTTAAGTTCCGGCTTTGTAAACTATGCACTATATATTTAATTTAGCCTGAGGAGTTTTGTTCGGCATGACGCATATGGATGGACGCACTGCTTGAAGGAGAGTTACCTTTTTGAATATGAAAAGATAAAGGGCCTCCTCCGGTGTGAGTGGGGTGGGGCCTGCGACTCTGTATTGTGTTCTTTTTACTCTCTTCCTCCTTCATCGTCCTAAGCGCTTGTGAGCGTGTGCACACCTCCTCTGCAAAGATCAGTGAGTGCTCCACTGGAGTCTGCACTTGGACTGCAGTCTGATTCTCCACAGGAGTCCTCTGCAAACACTCTCCATGCACACATGCATTGACCTCAGCTATTTATGAAATGACTGTATTTATTTGTTTATTTATTGGGTTATTTATTGTCTAATTTATTTATCAAGTTCTCTGTAAAGCAAATTTTCTTCCATGCTTTGAAGATGAAATCACTACAGACGTATTTTCCATTTGAATAACTGTACATTACATTGTCCATGTTTGACACTCAACTCGTGAGGAGGGCTTACTTGTGTTATCAGATGAGCAGGCGGTGTGTAAAGTCACTGCCTGCTTATAGCCAGTGGAACTGAGTCTAATGGTTCTTTGAGCCAGTTCACATGTGGTGCTAACCTGCATCCTGGATCAAGCCTGCGAAAACAGTCACCCGAACTCGCTTTTCGTCCTTATTTTTCAGCACGTTTCAGATTCACCCGAGTCATATTTACTGTAGAATAATTTACACACATTTCAGTGAGTTCGGTTGCATAATAGACATGATATGAGAGGTGTGAAGGAGCTCGTACAGAGCTCAGCGTCAGCTCATCTCTGCTGATTAAAAACATACTCTGAGGCTCTTAATTGCTGAAATTCCAACAGCTCACCAGCAGACAATCAGCCGTTTTCTACACACAAGTTGTGCGTATAAGTGGCTGCACGCGCAATCAGTCAGCACGCAATCAGCGCCAATAACCAAAGATCAATTTACCGATTGATCTTTTTTTAATCGACAAGGGTCCCGCTGATCCAGTTCCTTTCTTCAAAGTATTCCCTGCTTCATCGTTTCCATTGCACTGACAGCTGTGCCTAATCTCCCATCTGTTCTCTCTTATGAGTCTTATTATAAGCATGTAAACATTGTTGATACTGTGATTTCAAATATTGACCATGTCCTTAGGTTTAGACTCACAGCCTTTGTTGGAGATTGTAGGAGCTTCTATGTCATATCCACTACACTTTCCACACTGTGGGGAAGTGCGCGCTCCTCTTCTGTAACGTACACACCGTGGCAGCTCTAAACACGCTTGTTCAGGGAAAGTTCGGTTAAATGAAATTACTCCCGTGACTGACAGGACCGATTGGAGGTTTTGGGATTGAGCTCACAGCTGCCTCTGCTGGAATGGAGATACAATTTAAAAAAAACGTCCTGTGAGTATTAACGCTGCTTATTGCACAATGTGATTGCTTTTCTGGAATCTCGGATATTGAGAAAAAAAACCTGGTGGTAACTTTGCTGCTTGCTTGGAGTCGCGTACAATAAATATTTGTTCCCAGAAAGTGTCCCGCGACACATGTTAGCACCAGATGTGAACGGCCCCATTGTGTCACGAGCCACTCTGCTGCTGCCTGCGCGGAAGAGCGAGGACTCCGCGAGGAGCAGGACTGCGAGTCCAAGTTCTGCTCTGTCCTCTGTTACCAATCACTGTACACTTCAGCTCCTTGTATAATTGGCTGTATTTCTATCGGAGGTCCCCTGGTTACCAGCTTCAAAAGAACACGTTAGACAGAGAAGCAAAGGCAGCAGCAGGTGCTGTCTGAAGCTTCAGACGCAAACAGACTGGCGATGCAATCAGGAATCACCCCAAGTCTTCCTTTCCATCCGTCCGGTCTCATTCCACTCACTGTCATTCCCAGTGTAACCAGACTTAACCCCAACTATGATACTCCAAATATAGCATTGCCCCTTTTGTTCAAATGATTCTTTGTATTGTACGAGTTATTATACCTGACAATAAACTGAAAAAAAAACATTGAGAAATAATCAAACTCCTGTGTTGATCTGATTTCATGTGCAGTGATGATGTGAAGGCGTCGGGTCCATACTGTGAATGTTTTCTTGCAGCTGGCCTGAATGGAGCAGAGCGTTCTCCGGCTGTGCCAGAAGCAGGGCCGAGGGGAGCTCGTGGTCTAACATGGAGACAGAAATCAGAGAGCAACACCTCACACCTTTACTGGCAACCATGCGGGATTACATTCATCTCACCAGAAACTGACCCAAATCTTTCATGTATTGAATAGATATAGAAAATAGATTGAGTAAAAACTCAATTTTCCTCTTACTGATGAGAGTATTCGCTGTCTTTTATTTGCCAGTTTTCATCAGTTTCCTCCTCTTCCTCTGCAACACTGAAATAGGGGCTCATCTGCCCCATCTGCTGACTGTGTTCATACTCTTCTGTTTCACCTCCACAAATTTCTGTTTACATTTTTTTTTTTTTTTCTTATCTTATCTCTGACCCTGACAACACTTTCTGTGAGAAAACCATGGGAGCATGACCCAGACTGCCATGCACTTTAGAGGAGAATCGTTTTCCGGACCAAGATCAGGCAGATCCAAACTGTACTGAGGTAAGTGTTGTTGGGGGTCTGTGGGATTCATCTAGAAGACCCTGAAGCCACCCAGAAAGGGGCTAGAACTTTCTGTAGACATGTTCAGGAGGGAGTGATCTTTCTAAAGTCTGTTAACCCTTTAAAGCCCTGCTCGACCGCTTGGTAGAGCACATTTTCACTGACCTGTACTGTGTCATTAAAATATGTTTTAGAAAAACCTTTGTGACCCATTCGACCACTTTGTTTTTGGCATGCAATGTGGAAAATCTGGATATGTTTGACCATCTCTGTAATTTAGATACTTTCACAGTGACTGATCGACTATTTGTTAAAAACACATAGATTCTTGTTAGTATTGCCCAAAGTAGGTGCTTTTGCTTTTTTTCTTAGTGTGGTATTCATAAGAATCCTGGAATCTGACCCTCTTTAAAGGTCTTTAAAAGTGATGGAAAATTCCAAGTGATAGAGGGGGGAAGGGGCACTGATGGGGGGAAGGGGAATGAATAGAGAGCAAAAGCCAGGCCAGTTCCTCAGAAGTAGATTTACCCTCCTGGGAGAGATTTTGCTTTCTTCCAAATACTTATTTATTGTTTTCCTGTGGTTTACTTCGACTTATGAAGTTTCAGGTAGAAACACAACAAACCCACTTTTTTTTTTTTTTTAAAGCATCGTAAACAGAAGTGTTGAGATTGGATTTTAAAGAAAGAAATCAGAGTTATTTAGTGGTTATGTAGAGGGACAGATTTACCAGAGGAGAAACAGGAAATGAAGCCTGATTTGAGCTGAAAGCTGAAATTAGATTAGTTGTGCATAAACAAAAGAGATTATCACATTGCAGAACAAACGTGGCGCTTATTGAATAGAAAAGTCCTTCAGAAGCCCCAAAATTGACCAATTATTACTTGGATGGATCAAATCTTTAAAAAGAACAGAATCAAGACATAAAACACCACATTACTGAGTTGTTGTCGGGGTTTCTCACGACATGTGTCTCTTTGTCTTAGAATAAAGTGATTTAATTTGTTTTCTTTTAACTTTACAAAAAAAAAGGTGATGTACAAGGTGTGGCGCACCAGCTGCACATCTACTGCTGAAACAGACTCTACAGCTCATGTGTATTCAAAAGAATAAACGCGGGGAAGAAATCTTAAATCCCAAGAATCCCAACCCCCGCCGCAAAGCACGTGGAGCCTTCAGGACAATGACTGAATTCACACAGACACTGAGAACCGGCCTCTGGTCGTTAGAAAGACAAAAACAAAGGAGGAACCACGTTTAACGACAGATTTAAAAGAAAAGGGTATAAAACTGCTCTGTTTTTGGAAGACAATTGAGAATCTTTTTAACACAAAGAGCTGAGGAAATTGGAGGTTTTCCTCTGATGTTTTTCTGTTGTTTCGGTTATTCCAGCTTCACATTTCTCAGACATCACACCTTCAACACCTATTAGGACCAGACTTCCTGGTGTGTGATTCTTATCAAATCTTTTAAGACGTTTTATTGTGATGGTCTTCAGTTATTTTCTTTTTAACCATGTCAAATATTTTTGTAAATTACTCCTTGTTACAATTGTCACCATTGCAACAACAGGGTCACTTTTCCCTCGCAGATGTACTCTACCTTATGACCAATGGGTGTTTTTGATTAACAAGTCACTACAGCAAACTTTGGAGACAGGACTTTGAGGGATTTCCTTCCACAATTTAAGAAATAATGATGCAAAGACGGATTTTTTTTACAAGTGTTCAGAATAAACTGTAAAAGTCAGCAGCATGCACAATACCAGCACCCCCGAAAACAGATGCACCTGATTCATGGAACCTGATTTATGTTAGACGTATGCTGATGTAATATCTCAAACTGTCTTTGTGAAATGGTGTTTTTATTCTGGCTGCATCAACATCCAGAGGCCGTATATTATGCATTGCTGGCCTGCTGTTGCTGCTGACACTATATCCATACCGCTGTGTGCAAATGCAAGCATGTTTTCTGTAAACTCAAACTTTAACAGCGGTCCGCACAGTGAAGAAGGATCCCAGCTCGTAATCGGTCTTTTTCTTAGTCAAGCCTACTCAAAAGGTACAGACACAAGGCTCACGGGTGCGTGCGTGTGCACAGTGCACCGACACTCGAGAAGTGAAACTGATGGCTGTGTATCTCTGAAAAATGGGGTCCCCATTTTAAGCTGGGTGCACAACCATTGTAGTATATGTGTGGCTAAACCTCAGGCTAAACTGAAGTAGTGATTGGGACTGGGTGATGTTTCTCAAACTGCACAAAGACTTGAGCCAATTCCTTCCTATTTTGCCTCCAAGCAGCCAGACTTTCTTGTAGCCTTTTAAAAATGATCTTGAGCACTACTTCTTTAGGTTCTCTGAAGGTCATTTTCAGCCCACTCCTTGTACCTCGCCATTTTCAGTGGGATGTGTTTTATTTTACCATAAACTATTTAACACCAGACTTTTGCATCATTCAAGCATAAAAAAAGACACCTAACCGGTTTTGTGTACACACACACAACAGACAACATTGTGTGTTTCTGCACTTAATCACAAACAGCCTGTCACAAAGACGATTTGTTCCCATTTATTCGGCTGCATCTTTGAAAAATATCGGAGAAAACACAGTTTGACAGAGAGAAAATTGTATTTTCGCACCCACAAGGTGATTCCAAAAAGAGCTATTAGCTGAAATGCTTCTCATATCTCAGCATGGATTGCAGTGTGTCCTTAATAGTTGAGGAAACTGGAGAACAAAAGAAGAAGCATCAGGCCTAAAGAAAGAGGAAAAAATCCAGCAAAGCCCTGACACAGGAGCTGAGAGATGCATCTGGACCTTCAGCTGATCCATCTGCTGTTGGCCCAAGCCTCATCAGAAATGGGCTCCATGGAAGAGTGGCTGTCAGGAAGCCGTTCTTAAGGAAGGGAAACAGGGAGAAAAGGCTGAGCTATGCCGAATGACACAAGAAGTGGGCTGAAAATCAGTGGCAACAGGTCTGATGGAGGGATGAATCCTCCCCAGAGCCCGGAGCTCAACATTACTGAAGCAGGGTGGGATCATGTTGGGAGAGAACGGAACAAAAGGCAGCCACAGAAGAGCTTTGAAATGTCCTTTAAGAAGCCTGGAGAACTATTCCTGAAGAATTGAATTCCAATTGGCTTGAATTGGACTTTATTATCTAAGTGCCTTGAGATGACATTTTGTTGTATTTGGCGCTATATAAATAAAATGAATTGAATTGAATTGAAGACTCCTTACAGAAATGACAAGAAAACCTGACATAACTAAACGCTGTTCTTTCTTATTTACTGTATTTACGTTTGTATTTCTGTTTCCACGTGTATCAATAAACAAATTTCCCATTTTTTCTTCAAATATATAAGAAATCGGGGGTGACTCCAGACTTTTGCGCACTACTTTTTATAGTGAAATATCGCAAGATGACCAAATCTTGGGATCTACATAGTACTCAAAAAGACATTGAACATTCAAGGTGCGTCTTTCTTGAGGAAATTATTTTTGCATGAGTCTTAAGTTCACTTTTGCAATCCTGCTACAAGGCTGATGACAGCGTGCACCCCCATGCGATGTGTCCATGTGCATCACCGTCTATAACAGTTGGTCTGGTTTGTGTGACCTCAGCAGGCCACGCTCACAATACCCCCGCAGATCCTTCTGGCTCTTTGGCGCTCAGAGGGGGGAGGAGGTGCACCGGGCAGCTGTTGGGGACGGCCATCCTGCCGGATTCCATTTGGGCGTCACGTCTGCCACAAATAGATATTCTAGTCCTTTCCAAAACATTTTGGGGGTGTGATCTGGTGGGGCTTGAATCAGAGGGGAGGGGTGTGTTGACAGGGGTGGTGACAGAGTGTATAAAAGCGCTCTGCTGAGCGGCGTTCAGCACTTTGAAAGAAGAGTTTTAGAGAGCCCAGGTCTTCCACCGCCTAAACACAGGTTCCATGGCTGAGAGGCGTATTCCGTTCACCATGCTCCGCAGCCCGAGCTGGGACCCATTCCGTGAATGGCACCAGGCCAGCCGCATCTTTGACCAGGGCTTCGGCATGCCTCCCCTGCCTGAAGACTTTCCCACATTCCCAAGCAGCCACTGGCCGGGCTACATGAGGCCATCCGTCCTGGGCCCGGACATGGCAGCCATAATGCCCCACTCCCCCATCATGTACCCCAGCCACGCGATGGCCCACCAAGCTCGGGCCCTGTCCCGCCAGATGAGCAGCGGGGTGTCAGAGATCAAGCAGACGCAGGACAACTGGAAGGTGTCTCTGGATGTCAGCCATTTCTCACCCGAGGAGCTGGTGGTCAAGACCAAGGACGGCGTGTTGGAAATCACAGGTGAGCACTGTTCCATACAGCACTGTAGCCTCCTGCGTGCTGGTTTAAAAGTTAGTTTTATCAGTCTCACAGACCTGGGATGTGAGGCCAATCTTTAATGGCCAATCTAACGATAATACACCAAATGTGGCTTGATACGATAGAGATACGCGCACAGAAAGTCCTTAAAATGTCTCATGTACGGTTCTCAAGTGCCTCTTGTTTCTTTGGCAAAACAAAACCTGCAACAAAAGGGACAAAATGGAGTTCAAAGATGGGAAACTAGGTGGAGTGCAAGGAGGATGCATGCCTGCAGAGTTACTTCACGCTTTGAGATAATGATCTGATTCCAGGACATGGGAGGGGAAGGTTGGCCGAAAGCCTGCTAGATGCAAAACAAACGCACAGCTCCACCTACACGGAGCAGCTTTCACAGCAGCTCATGAGCAGTTTGATTTATTGCTATGAAACGTTTTCACTGGAAATATGGAGTACTGAAGCTGCCATAATCAAAATGAATTGTTTATTATTTTAAAAAGTATCTAAAAGGCTCATTAAACAAGTTAAAATGTCAATAAGTGCTACTTAAACCAAGTTAAAGCTGTATTTCTTTAATTTACAGTAAATTCCCTTATTTATTAACTTTTTAAGTCCAATTTTCAATGTAAATTATGGATTTTAGTCATTTATCGACATAGTTATACTATAAATTGCCGTATTTACTTCCCCATTGTTTGTTTCTTTGCACTTTTTTCCTCTATATTTCCCTAAAAGTATTTATTTATGTATCTTGTTGTCCCAATACGATGTTTTTTTTTTTTTTTTAATAAATCAAACACGCCAAACTAAATGCACTTGGTGAAATGAATAGGGGGAGAAACTGCAAAGAGGAAAGAATAAAGCAATCCACTTTTGGACATGATTGATTGAATAAATGATCATTTATTTTATGCTTGCAGCACATTTTTGACATTTCAAAAATTCATTGCCTCTTTTATATGCATTTATTTTTGCTTATAGCAGTTTGAAGCCTCCACAGAAAAGGGCCAAGGCAATTTTACATAAAAGCGTCTGGTCCTTTAATAGCTTTGCTCTCTGATTCTCAGTGCTCCCTTTCTCAATATCTCTGTCACTCAAAAAGAATCACTCTCTTATAGCAGGGACTCAGTTTGCTTTTACTCAGTCACTGTACGTGCTACTTTAAAAGGACTGCTGGATATTGTCCAGCTTCAGTCCTGACTATGGCATGTATCCCTCTGCTGAGTAACTGGACCTGGTGAGGAGTACAGAGATAAACAAAGCATGTGATTCAGCCCAAGGGGAATTTGCCACCTCATTTTTAAAGATGACATCCCCGGCTTAATTAGGAATTTCGTATACAGACCAAAGTACAATGTGCCCAGTTGTTTTAAAGCTCGCTCAGGACTAATGGCCCTCCATGCAGAAGCTGGAAGAACGCCTGCGTGGCACAGCCGGACACACTTAGTAGTTCCTGTGAAAAGATGGCAACATTTATCGGCCCGTTGTCACAGCAAACACATCTGTGTATCTGCAGTTTGAGTGAAGGGCCGTGTTTCAACGTCACGTCATCTGAGAGATGAGAGGATGACTGATAAAGCCCAGTGAGGATATCATGTTGATCCAATGGCCTCGTGAATAAGAGCCGATTAAGTTATAAATACCACCACAAAAGCCTGCACAAACAACATGTATATGGCCATTGCACTGTGCACAGTGTTGAGGATTACTGTTACACTTACAGAGTCGTTATATTTTGGGGAAATACTCTGCTTTAATGGCGAAATGTCTCCACGTTTAAGCAACCTTTAGCTAATGGCTCATCTAAATTAGCATAAGAACTGATGAAGGTTAGGCTAAATACACCTATCAACTCTGAGAATCATTAAATATTAATCTATAAATAAAAAATGAAGTATTTTTGAGCTAGACTGACTGAATGTTCTTTAAAAAGACTGGTTATTGTAGTGTTGTGTGGTAGAGTTGTAGTGTAATTGGACTCTCACTAAGAAAGCAGATGAATAAATTTACCAGAATGTTATTATATGTTCAGGGTTTTAACTCTACTGTTTGTCTAAGAGGAAATTTCGAGAAACTACAGTCACCAGGAGCTTGTTTAGCCTAGCAATAACAGGGAAAACAGCTAAACCAGCTCTGATGATGGCAAAGAGCAGCAACAATAACTTCCACTTGTTGTTTTTATACTTGAATTTTTGGACAAATTAGGGAGAAATGACATGTTAAGTAACTTTAAGAGCTTCTATTGGGTTTTGTCGTATTCTGCAGTTTCTGTGATGAGCTAAATCAGCGGTAGCTTAGACTCCCATCTGGAGAAGTTCATCTGTACCTCTGTTAATTCTGTTAACAGTCGCTTTAATCTCTTTCATGTCTTTGGGAGCAGGCATGTTCACTATGCCTATGCAGCTATTGATTATGTTTATGAGTGATGCATTGGCTTTTTTCCTGCAGCAGCTTGAGCGCTAAATTAACTGAGCAATTATTAATTATACGCCCATGTTTTCAAGTACCATTGAGCATCAAATGTTATGAATCCCCCAAATTCCATTGGATGATTTAGTTTCTTAATTTCAAGTTGAGCTTGATTCTAAATTGTTTGTTAATATTTTCACACAACTTTCACAGTTTTAGTCCATCAGACACAATAAGACTGATTTATAGGTGGAGCATCGTACGTATGTTGTATCTGAAACTGAAAGAATGAATTTTGTTTGTTTCCATAGGAAAACATGAAGAGAGGAAGGATGAGCATGGTTTTGTGTCCAGATGCTTCACCAGGAAATACACGTAAGTAGTTAACAATCAAAGAATAAGACTGTTCTTCATCCCTTTTTATTACTTTGTGGTTTAGTTAGTGAAAGAATTATACTGATTGTGCAATAGGTCAACAACTGACTTCAAAACTTTCCTGATTTACCAAAAATGGGCTTTTATAGTGGAAATGCATTGTTTAGTTTGGTCATTAGTTTATTCCCATCATGGCTCTGCTGCTGTGCAGCTTATTAGCTTTAGGCTGGCCCAGTTTGTAAAGGACTGACTGCTGCAAATGGATCAAGCTCTGAGAAGGAACAGCAGCAGCCTCCTAGTGGTCATTCCTTTTATATTTGGATGTTTTGTTCTGAAGAGCTTTGCTGCCATCCAGGGGCCATAGAAAAAAATACTGAACGAGCACAGTGAGCGTCTCCTGGATCTGATTTTATTCTCTCAAGTGCGCTTAAATCTTTGGCTATTCAGTCAGTAGTTGCAATGTTACCTTTTCAACATGCATGTTTGATTGTGTGTTATTGCTCCCCTCCAGGCTGCCTTCTTCTGCTACCATCGATAAGGTGAGCTCATCCCTGTCTCCTGAGGGGATCCTGACTGTCGAGGCTCCTGTGGTCAGACCGGCCATCCAGTCCGCAGAGACCACTATTCCTGTGAATGTGGAGTGCGCCGTGGCGAAGAAGTAGTCGTGTACACAAACTATGCATCCACTGAAACG
Source organism: Odontesthes bonariensis (assembly GCF_027942865.1). Taxonomy (NCBI): domain Eukaryota; kingdom Metazoa; phylum Chordata; class Actinopteri; order Atheriniformes; family Atherinopsidae; genus Odontesthes; species Odontesthes bonariensis. Next base: position 15,946,208 of record NC_134521.1, on the reverse strand, counting down.
ACAAATAAAGAATACAGAACCCACTGCGTCTTCTCTTTTGTTACAAATATGGCTTCTTCTTCTTCTTTTTTTTTATTTTTTATTTTTTTATTAGCGTAATGATACTGTGTTAGCTGTGTCCCACCTCATGGAGGTGGCTTGATGAAGCAAACAGAGCTTTGTTGTGTTTATTATCCGTCTGAAAACGAGGATAATCATTTAACAGAGAAGTCAAGCTTCTTGATGTAGTTTCTTATGCTAAATTATTCATCTGTTGGTCATCCATGCAAATAAGAGCAGGTAAACTATGTCAGTCCATGTGAGTGATGCAAGTAGCTCATCCTTAACTATGTGCTTCATCTCTTTAACATTTAACAACAGTGCTCCCGTCAGACTGTCTCATCCCCAGATAGTTGTAAAGTTTGACCAGCTTACATTAAAATCAGGACAATACACTGACAAGAGGATTAAAATTGTAATACTGCTGACCCCGGAGTTCTTATATATTTAGTTCACCGCTGGTAGACTCATAGGGGGGTTGCTGGGTAGGTCAATAACTTATGAGATGGAGAAAAGCTGATAATGCAGTTGATAAGATATGACTGTCACTTGTTCTAAAAAACGGCTGCATTCAGTGCATTGACACTGAAAAGTTTCAAATGAATAATTAATAACAAGACAGATAAATAATTGAATAATCTTCTCTTAACTGAGCAGGGTGGTTAAAAACTATTGCAGCAGGTATGAATGCCACTTGGTCAATGAAAATAAACCGTCTGAAGAACTAACAGACACATTTTATATCAGATTTAGTATGGACACTTAAAATTTCTGGAGGACTTGGTTGACTGACTTTTTCATTTTGGTGACTTTGGCAGAGCACAGACCTTTGTGGTTGGCCCATATGTTTTTAAGTACCAGTATATTCCCTCCTCACAGGATGAAGCCGTTAGGCTCAATCAGCAATCTGCTGATTTCTTCATCTGGTGCCCCCAGCAGGTCAAAGTGTTTGTGTTTCTTGTGAAACATCCCAACTTCTATTGAACAGATTGGCAGAAATTACTAGAGACAATCAAGATCCCTGACTTGAGGTAAACTTGTGGTTTTGTTGCAAAATGTCTTCTCTCAGGACTAAATATATTATTTTTGGTGACCGCTTGAAGGCAGATCAAGCACAATATTCTTTTAAAAAAAGAGACTTGTGTAAAAGTAATCCCTCTCAAACCTCTTTTCTGACCCTCTAAAAGAGTGCAGTGGTGCATTTCTTTGCAGATCCAGTGCTCTTTGCCTACATTTCCCCCCAGTTTTCTTCTTATTTTGTTGTATAAGGGCCATTTTCATCTTGCAGTGTCATGACCTGTGCGTTTTGTGTTTTGAATTCCTGCTTTATTTTGTAGCTTCCTCCATGTTATTTCTGTGGAGTCTTAGTTCCTTTCCTGCGTCACACCTGCTTTTTTATCAATGATTGTCTCAGCTGCTCTTGGTTTGTAAATGACTCCCCCTGTATAGTTACCCCTGGCTACACTACATATGCTATTGGATTACTTTTGAATTGATACTTATAACTTAATTCAGTTTACAGCCATTGTCTAATATACTTGAATGGTGATATACAGATTTATGTGTATGTACATATATATAGGCTAACCAGGCCAGAGGAAGCCACCAATCCCTGTACAACAATCAATACGATGTACAGCTGCCCGTGTGAAACCAGTTGTGCATGACATTTTAAACATGGCCATCTCCTTTTAAATTAATTTTTTTTTAATTAAATCGGCTGCTGCACAGTTGATGACGTCCTAAGATGTTGGTCGTCTCCATCACTTCTTTTTCTTCCTCCCCGTCAACTTGCAGCCATCCGTGTTGCGTGCCAGCCCACTAATGCACATACTAACTCCATTCTTGACTCCAAAGCTGCAGGGGATATCTATTTATAGAGTGCTCTGCTATGCACTGAGCCTCCAGCATGTTGTATGGTGGGGTGGACGGCAGGTTTATTTCTATGGCTCTTGACCTGTGGTGACTAATTAGTTGCTTTTCAGCAATCACTAGGTGCATTTCAGTTTTTCGACAACATTCGACTGTATGAGCTAAAGAAGATGTCTATTTGTTGAGCATCATATTATATAATATATAATGTATACACTTAAGACAAGGCAGGAGTCTCTAAACCACTTAGTGTTTCAACTTTTCCTCTTCCATGAGTCACCATTTCCTTCCACTTTAATGTGGGCCTAAATTATTCATGCCAATCCCCATCAATCCAGGAGCTATCCAGGCCTTAAGCTTTGAGAGTGTTCCGTGTAAAGAGCAGTTGGCTACAAGGCACTTTGTGCAATTCGGCCAACAGTAAAGGCTCTTACATAGATGTTCTTGTGTGATCTTAAAGAATATCGAGAACAGACAATTTAGGAAATATTCAGTAAAAACGAATTGCTTGGAGCAGAGAGAATATTCAGTGTATTCCTTGGCAAAAACTGTTATCAGTGCAGTGTATGCATTTATTCCAGAGAGAAATGAAAAGGAAAGTTTCTGTTTGTGAAAATCTTTTATTGACTGAAACTGAAGAAGCTGGGGATCAAAGCACAAACTGTCTGTCTGACTAGCAGACAATCTGCTTCATCCCCTGTTACAGCCACCTAACTGTGGGCCATCCATTTATTCTCTATACCCACTATCCTGTTCTCAGTGTTTGGCAGAGCCTGAGCCTTTCTCAGCTGCCGTTGGTGGACTGAACAGCTTACACAAGGCTGACACACCCCCACAAACTAACTCAATTTAGAATCACAAGGCAACCTGCATGACTGGGAAGAGACCAGTACAGGAACAGGGAGAACATGCAAACTCCACACCCAACCATTGTATGAACCAGGAACCTTCTTGCCCTGACATGGGGGGTAGCTACCAATGTGCCAGCTGGGACACTGTGTGAAACATAAACAAAGTTGCTAATCACTGCAGTTAATTTGTAGTCGATGTTCAACTGAAAATGATACAAACAATTATTAAGTTTCTTTCTTTTCTTGGAAAAACATATTTTCTTGTTGAAGTTAATGTCTCTGTGCACACTTATTGTTAAAGTCAGCCTCATAGCAAAACGGAAGCATCCATTTTCTTTTGACTTTGGCTTCATGTATGGGGAGCTATCATGTTATCTATGCTTGCGTGCAGTTATTGATTAAGACCTGTAACTCACACCTGCCTTATTCTTAGCACTCTGGGTTCTCCAGCAGGTAGGGATAGTGATACGTGATCAACTCAGGTTAACGCTAAGACAAGTTAATTTGTTTTGAGATCCACCAATTAGCACTTTTATCTTATCTTTAGGAGGTCATTCCTACCTACAGCAGGGATGTTTTACAATGAATCTCTGTGCCAGGAGAAAGGACTCCTTAAGGATACAACTGATAATCTACCTTTTGGTCTGTTTTTTTTTTCATTCTGTAAATAACAGATTTTTTTTTTTACATAGATAGAGAGGTAACATGCTGAAAGGTAGCATTGTGTTTGATCTTTGATCCTTTACATCTTTATTGTGTTGATGCAGAACTCTTTGTTAAATGATAAGGCCTGAGTGCTGATATCATAGTGCTGTATGTTGCCCAAAGTCCAACAGTGATAAGGCTGAAACAGCAGACAAACGTATGAGCAGGTTGCAAAGCAGGGCTTGGTTGTAACTAATGAATCACACAAAGTTTGATATATTCACCAGGCGGTACTAACAGCAAGTATCATGATAGATTACTTATCAACCTTTCATGTTAAGATTTGTTCTTGACAGTGGTGTATTTGCCCTGTCACTGGTGGATAACTCAGGCTAAGCCTTCTTAAATTTCTAAAAAAGTAAGTGAGCCAAACTTCATCTGTTCATTTCAACAAACTAAAAGGAGTACATACTTTTGTATGCTGATGCAGTCTTACACCAGACTGAAGTTCGTGTCTATACATCATTTATTTAGGACAATAAGACAATGAGTCTTGCTCTGACCCTACAGTAATTAATTAAATTTAAAGCTCCACATCTAATAACCCTCTCTGCAGAAAACTATATGCCGACTCAGTGACTCATCAAACTAATCTTTCTCATCATAAAAGATAAACTGAATTTACCAAAGGAGTGGTATCTTCACTGGGTGTGAACACCTCTGCGGGGCTCTGATTAAAAACAGGTGGTGTTTTTTTTCTCTCCTTAGCAACAACTGTGGGTGTTGATTGCCCTGTGACCAATTAGGGCTCACCAGCTGTTTCCAGTATTTACCTCTCCCTCTGTGACTGAAGATATTAATCTGACAAATGACTGTTCCTGACTGATATCATGTTCAAGTGTCTCCAGTGCAGTCATTCTTGGTTTTATCAGATGTGTGTATTGTACTCTCAGAATATTTTTAGCTGACTTACCTGTGCTGACATTAAAGCAGCAATTAAAAGAAATCTTTCATTTAGGGTGCAACTGCTGATTTATACTCATTCCCAGATTGATGATAGTAGGGCTGCCCATGTCACATCAGTCATATATAAATGATGCAAACATCAGATGGACTGAGTCAGGAATATTATGCAAAACTATCATTAAATACGTATTCATTCATCTTGATATGACCAAAATTTAGAGGAGACTGGCAAAAAAAATGCACTCTGAAAACAGGTGTTGCTTATCCTTTAAATGATTTCTGCAGTCATTTCTATTAGAACAAAACAAAAAAAATGGCAGGATCAATTTACTGGTTTGTTTTGCCACTTATCTACTGTTTTCCAGACTAACTAAATTCAGCTATTAATGAGTGTGCCGACATGGCATGTAACAATTAATTTGATCGAATTGTAGGCCAAAACAAACAAAAATAAAACAAATACTTAGCATATTTTAACATCTAACAGTCCAAATGACATAAACACTTGTCAATATACTAAACTGCACCCCTTTCCAGTCTAAACATGCAGGCTTCTCATGAAATGTAAACTCAGATTAACAAAAACACAGACATTATACTGTGGAACAAAAACCAAGCCAAAATGTAGAAGCCGTGTGTGAAAAACTAAAACTCATACTATGTTGTATGTTGGGACTTAAGGGCTGCTCTCACATTACCTCAGTTCAAGTAGTTGTAGTAGTTCAAGTAAGTTGGTTAGATCTTGTTTTGTTTGGCTAAAAATGGTCAATTCTAGTGGAGAAGAGAAGATATGGAAGAAGAAACAAGAACAGAGAAGACTAACCATACTGAAAATAACTGAATCACACAACTGAAGGTGAGATCTGCTGATTTAGAGGCCATTATTTTGCCGACATCTGATCCCTTACGCAATCCGAATCGCTTCTTTTTTCAAGTAAACAAATTATATTACATTCAGTGATGGGATAATTCTATGGTATCTAGTGTGGTGGATTTTATGAGTCACTATATTGATAAAAAAATAAATAAATAGATGAGTCTTTATAAAACTCATCAAAAAAGTGCTTTTTTCTACTTGCACATAGGTTTAACATTTGGTTATGAGGATTAGAAATCGACAAAGATATTATTTTAGAGTCCGATACTACGGTTTGTGTGTAGAAAAACTATCCTGAAGTTAGAGTTTAGGGTCTGTGCATAAAAAAAGACAATTCAATATGGTGTCCAAACAGATCAAAGCCTTCTCACTTTCTACAATGCACAACTCACATGCAGCAGGCAACTAAATATTGTCCACACAGAGCAATATTGGTCAATATTGCTATGCTGATGATACTCAGCTATACGTATCCATGAGGCCAGATGAAAGCAATGTTTACACTACACGCATGTCTCAAAGTCATAATGACCTGAATGAGTGAATTCTCTGCTTCAATACTAAAATTGTGGTGTCGGGGCACACTTTTCTCCTATTGTTTAAGAAGAAAACTGTGGTGAGTCCAGAACTCATAAATGGTTATGGCGCTACGTTGACGTCTCGCTTCACCCACACAATAATCACTGCAGCAAGTATAATCACAGCTTCACCCCACCTTTCCAAGCATGTAGGAAAAAATACTTGTATTGGTTTGTTCCTTTTGGGCTACTGTAGTAATATTCCAAAGAGGTAAGATAAGGAACACACAGTGTCTTTGGATGTAAATGGCTCGTTATAAAGTTACCGTGTGGAACTTTTGTATGCTTCCTCTGGCAGTAAGAGCAGTAAGACCTGTGCTTATGATGTGACTAATCCAGCCTAAATACCAATTTATATACCACAGCTGTTTTGGGGGGTTATGAGTATTCTGAATATTCAAAGAGATGTAACAGTCCGTATTTGTCCCAAACTACTGGATGATGATATCCGGTTCAGTAACGTTACATTACACTGACCCTCGAGGGCCCACTGTTCACAAACAGTTACGAAAAAAATACCAAGTATGTCCGCAGTTAAACGAATAAATCATTGTGATGATATTGAAATATAGTTATTATGACTATTTTAGTTCTACCTACCTGTCGAAGAGCCGTAAAGCAAGAAGGTGTCCGTCCTTAGTCCCTTCTGTCAGAGCTCCCTAACAAGGAAAACCCTCAACAATGACAAATTGTGTTTGTTAGTTTTTAAAATGAAATCTTTTACATGAATGATCTCCATATCAAAAGTTCTTCACCTCGTCTGTCCTGGCTGACATAAATCGCATCACTTTGCACCAGCACGGGAACGTCCACTGGTGTAAAAATAAAGGATTCTGAAAAATATAGAAAGATTCACCTCCTGCTAAAAGACTTAATCAGCATTATGTGCATTTCCTTTGGAAAAAGGCTGGAATGTTAGCAGATGTTCATCAAAATGTAAAAGGAACAAACTATCTTTAAGGCGAATGAGTCTATATTATGGAAAACAGTTATGAACTGTAGACAATCCTAAAAGTTACAGTGGGATTCCTGTTTAGTGTATATATTAGGTGGAGAGTGGACGAATACTTTTGTAATGTATTCCATAATACCGCACTTGGTCCTGCTTACCATAATCCCTGATTTCGGTGATACTAATGAACCATGCCACCGAGCGGAGGTAGGAAAAATTCTCTTTCTGTGTGCAGAAATTTGACCCATCAAAGTTTCAGTGTGCATGTGTTATACCTAATTTTAGTCAGTATACCATCACTGAAGGACTAGTTTCGTTCAGTTGAGCTTAACTCTCCTGAGATTTGAGAACAGGTGCCAGTTCAAATTCCTACCAGACAACAAGATCTGATGAGCTAACTTCAGTGTAATATTGTGCCACAGTAGATTTCCAGTGACACGTCTACTAAGAGGATTACTGAGAATATAAACTGAAAGTATGTTTTAGCAGTTTGCCACGACTCCAAACAATGCCTCCATCACACTTGTCTTTGTGTGCTATATTTCTCTTTTAAGGAACTCTTGGATTCCCAGACAGTTTGCCCTCTTTAGTGCCGAGTCATTTGTGGCATTCATACACCAACAACATCTCGAAAATGTACTTAAGAATATTAATAAGTCTCCCGCTGTACCACATCAAAAAGTGTGGTGTCAGTGTAAACTATTTGTGTCCCATTGAGAATTTCTGAGTAAAATAACACTAAAAGAGCAACGGTAAGCTCCTAATATCTGCTGAAAATGATTTTACTTTAACATATACTTTTGTTTCAGGTGAATTCTAAATGGAGGACTTTGAGGTGTTATATTGTGCGTCTGGAGGATGAAATGTTCCAGCTCTGTTGGCTGAAAACTGACTGAAAAATGCCAGGTGGAAAAGGGTTTTACATATCAGAACATAGTAAAAAAAATCATCTGGTCTCCACCAGGTCTACAAATGTGCTAAATGCAAACTCAGACAGACAACAGCAGTTTACACATTACACTATGTCACCATTTAACAAGAGCTGAGCCAAATTGTGAAAGCAGTGGGTGAAAAACCAAGTACACACTTACTAATTTAAGGAATTAAGATTGATCATCACTAAGTGTGAGCATCTCTATGGGAGCAGAAGTTTAGTCGGTTTGCTGGTCTGGAGAATTCAGGTGTGTGTTAACACAATGCCAAGGAGGAAAGACATCAAAAATAATCTTAGAGAGGCAAGTGTTGCTGCCCATCAATCTGGGAAGGAATTTCCAAACTATTTGGAGTCCATCGTTCTACAGAGAAAAAGATTATTCACAAGTGGAAAACATTCAAGACAGCTGTCAATCTTCCAAATAAGTTCACACCAAGGTCAAACTGTACAATGCTCAGAGAAACTGCAAAAACCCCAAGAGCTACAACTCAGACTCTACAGGCCTCAGTTAGCAGGTTAAATGTTAAAGTTCACATCAGTACAATTAGAAAAAGACTGACCAAATGGCTTGTTTGGAAGGGTTGCTGGAGAAAGCCTCTTCTCTCTAAAGAGAACATGGCAGCACAGCTTAGGTTTGTAAAGTTAAAGCTGAACAAACCACAAGACATCTGCAACAATGTCCTTTGGACAGACCAGACCAAAGTGGAGATGTTTGCTCATAATCCACAGCAGCATGTTTGGAGAAAAGCAAACACAGCATATCAGCTCAAAGACCTCACACCAACTGTCAAGCACAGTGGTGGAGGGCTGATGATTTGGGCTTGTTCTGCAGTCACAGGACCTGGGCACCTTGCAGTCATTGAGTCCACCTTGAACTCCTCTGTATACCAAAGTATTCTAGAGTCAAATGTGAGGCCGTCTGTCTGACAGCTAAAGCTTGGCTGAAACTGGATCATCAACAGGACAATGATCCCAAACACAGCAGCAAATCTACAACAGAATGTCTGAAGAAGAAAAAAAATCAATGTGTTGCAATGGTCCAGTCAAAGTCCAGACCTCAGCCTGACTGAAATGCTGTGGTGGGACCTTCAGAGAGCTGTGCATAAACCAATGCTGCAAACCCCAATGAGCTGAAGCAATAATGTGAATGACTGATCAAGTCATACAGAAAACTATGACTTAAAGCTAAGGCTGTTGATTCATGGGGTGTACTTAGTTTCTGTTACACACGAACAATGACATGGTTGAATATGTCGTTATCCATCTGTGCTTGCATTGTCCTAATTTCAATACCGGAGAAGGACCAGGTGAACTTTGCCCTGATATGTAAAACCCCAGAATCTAATCAAGGCGAACCTTCTTTTTCACATGACTCCCGTCTGCCAGCCAATGACGTGCAGCCTAGTTGAAATGTTCCTTCGTGGCATTTGGGTAAGCAATGCAAACCAATCTTCACTTTCAGTCCCCCTTATCAAGAAATGCATGTCACCATACCAAAGTCCGTAACAGATCAATTTATTGTTAACAATCACTGTTTTGGTATAGTGTACTTCAGCAAATGGAGTAAAGAAAACACAGATTAAAATAAGGTCTAGCTAACAATTGCAATAAAAAGAAAATAAATAGAAAATAATCTGATTAAGGTCTAATAATTCCATGTTCATATGAATACATAACATCTACAGTATAAGTTAATAAATCGAAGCTACTGTATAAATACATCACCAGCATGCACAATATTGTATTATGGAGAATATTGGAGCAGTTATCATCTTACACTGAAGAGACAGTATAATAGGCAAGTGCATTTTCTTGACCAAGAATAAACTGAAGACAAAGTAAATCCACAAACCTCAAATCTGCTTGTACAGCTTCCACTTTAACAATGCATGTGCTCTGTTAACAAATTATTCGTAGCTTATTGTTTGGGTCTGTGGTTACAGGTGCCTCTGCAGAGAGCCCGCTGATTCGTTGTAAAGATAGCCGTTACCTTGGAGAATGGATTTAATCAATTGAATTTTGCCATCCTAATCAAATTGATCCCCCACAAACGTAAGGAGCCAATAGGGGTCGTTACAGTAATGACAATACTGACAATACGAATTAGGTGTCCAAAAACAGTTAATTTATTCAAGAAAGCACATCGGCACATGAGAGGGACAAGCTGCACTAAGTTTACTTTATGAGTTTGCATTTTAAGTTACAGTATGACTGACTGTGTGACTGAGCCGGACACACACCTGACACAAAGCAAACAAAAACTTCTTTTTTTTCCCCCCGTGTTATCTTCAACCGCGGAGACAACCTGCTTTTCACTCGACGATCATGTGTGCGGTGCAACTAAAGATGCCGGTACGTTTAAAGTTTACGCGATGGAAGTTCTACACCTCTCCGAGCCCGCCTTTCACCTCAGGAACCCGTCTGTTCTCACTCTCGTCCGTCTTTCTCACGAAGCAAAGGCCATGACATTCAAGCTTACGCTAATTTTCTTGCCGCTCAAGCATCGGCACTCAATTTTTGAATGCTGCTCCCCTCGCTGGATACACTAAAGACAGCTCAGCTTCATTTGCGCGATAAGACCAGTCTCTGCCAGTGTGAAGGTAACCGTTACCCCGATATTCCCGCTGCAACGAGCGGCGCGCTTCTTCCTACTAAAGTCGTATTTTGGCAAATGCTGCGGAGGCTGTCAAGGAGGGGGGTTCCAATGTTTTTTTTTGTTGTTGTTTTTTTTTTTTAATCATAGCTTATTTCTCAAACTAAACCTGCCTTCCCTCCTCCTACATTTTTTTTTTTTCACTTTTAATTTGTGGAAAAATAAAGAACAGCAGCCGCATCAGTAGCATCGGCTAAACTGGCCGCCGATGTTCCATCGCCCACTCCCCCGTCCCCGTTTTTTTTTTGTTTTTAATTAAGAACTTTTTAACCTATTGTTATTATTTTGTCGTCATTTGTGAGCGCGCGTGTTGTGTTGTTTTGGCAGAATGAGGTTTCGGGGCTCTTTAGTTGTTGCCCTCTCCTCCCTCGTCGTCCTGCTGGTCGCTCGTCCACAGCGTCAAGTTGTCTCGTAGCAGCTGCATGATGAGAGTGGAGTCTTTGTAGGAGTCCTCGTTGAGGGTGTCCAGCTCGGCGATGGCGTCGTCAAAGGCGGTCTTTGCCAGGTGGCACGCCTGCTCGGGGGCGTTCTGGATCTCGTAGTAGAAGACGGAGTAGTTGAGGGCCAGGCCAAGGCGGATGGGGTGGGTGGGCTGCATGTGCTCCTTGCTGATCTCGTGGGCCTCGCTGTACGACTTCTCGGAGGACTCCACCACCGCGGCTCTCTTCTCCCCCGTGGCCACCTCAGCCAGGTAGCGGTAGTAGTCGCCCTTCATCTTCAGATAGAACACCTTGCTCTCGTGCTGCGTCTCGTTGCAGTTCTTGATCAGGAAGTTATCGAGGAGGTTGAGAACGTCCTGGCAGACGGCCTCCAGCTCCTTCTCGATCTTTTCCCGGTAAGCCCGCACCATCTCGATCTTCTTCTCATTGCCGTCGGCCGACGTCTTCTGCTCAATACTGGAGATGACGCGCCAAGATGAGCGCCTCGCCCCGACCACGTTTTTGTAGGCCACCGAGAGAAGGTTCCTCTCCTCATTGGATAGCGCTTCGTTCAGCTCTGTGACCTAAACAAAAGGGGAGAAGAGAAGAATATGCTTATCGGTTCTATTTGAAAATATGTCTTTGTAATATTCAAAGGCGGACAGTTTTCATCCAGCAAAAGAAAAGAAGGGGTGCATTCATCCATTTGTCAAGGTAAAGCAATCACAGCTTAAATGCAGCCCCGAGACAACCACCAAGACAACAGTCCCTGCATCCAGAGAAGCGAGCTGCACTTCAGGACACTGACGTCATCCTGAGGTGGCTGCTGATTGGCCGTCCGCAGCTCTGAAAGCTGGTTTTGTTTGGACAGGCCTCTGTCTGTCTGAAGGATTTAATCCTTTTTACCCCACTGGGACTGTGCAGCAGGGGCATCTTTACAGATCTTTTCTGAGGATAAAGCCTGTTGTTACTTTCCATTTGAACACAGAACTCAGTTCCATGCACACAGCAGAGCAGGGGGGCCCCCACGCACCATCACGTGGAACAGCTCCATACAATGCGTCAACAATGCTGTACGCTGTCCACCATGAAAATATATAAAAACTGAAAAGATTGTGCTGCAATTATTTACATATAAAGATAAAGACTCAAGGAGTTTTTTTAGGGTTTAAATATCTATGATGCTGGACATTATAGGAACGTATTTTGGGTATTTGATTGTAAACTGAAGTATTGGACACAATGAGAACTCTTGGTCGTGTTCAGGGAAACCCTAAATGTGCGTGTGCAAAGTTTTACAACGAGCCACGTCATAGTGGTGGAAACGCTTCCGATTCAACCAAATGTCTGCAGTATGTTAAAGTTGTTACATTTAAGAGGATTAGTACTTACACATTATTACAATCACATGCTGCTCTGACTAAAATATCAATCAGGGGATCACTGAATTTAGACTGATTCATTCTTTGGGGACCATGAATATCTGCCCAAACGTTTAAGATATTTCATGCAACAGTGAGCGTGTTCGCTTGTCGACCCTGTGTTGGACAGGCGACCTGGTGCACCCCATCTGTCGACTGATGCCAGCTGGGATAGGCTCCAGGTCTCCTGCCACCCTGAAATGGATGAGGCGGGTATGAAAAATAGATGGATGGCTGCCAGAATAATTCACAAAAACTACAAAATCTCCCCTTTGCTATCAAAAATCTTATCGTCGATTCAATTATCGATCAAACTCCAGGGGTTTTATCCTCTGCCCGTTATGAATCTCTATGGAAGATTTTGGGCAAATAAGCACTTTTTTTTATCATTTTCATATTTCAGTCTTAACCAATGTGGTGGACTGACCCACCAACTGAAAATATCGTACCGCCTAAAAGTGCGCATGCAGCATCTGTAACACATGTGGGAACTTTGCTTGAGTGTCTTATTCAGTCAGTGACATGGTGTAAACGCAGTAAGTTTGCCTGATTCGACTCCAAAGGTGTACAGTAGCTGCTAATCCCCGTTTGGAAGTTATAAACCCAGTTGTTCCAGTCTGTATTAATGCAAAATATACCTTATTATGTCTAATTTCATTATGCTTCTGCACTCGTCTATCAGTACAACTCTGAGCTCTGTCATGTATTACGCAGAAGTCAGTTTTGATATATACTTTAACAGGAGAAGGGAGGGATGCAATCTCCAGTTTCCATGGCAACTGCAAAATCTGCTTTGTTTGTGAGAGCCTCTCTATCTCTGTTGGAGATGCAGGCCACAAGCTGCTCAAAGCGAGCACAAGGCTGACGACGTGGAGAGTGAGGATAGGATGAAGAAGAAAGCAGAAAAACCACAACCTCTTCCCCTCGATCGCTGCCCTGCAGTATCATGTAAGGGCCTCAAAGGCGGCGATTAGTCTTTCCGACCAGTTTGCATCACTGGCTGGCCACGGTTAGATCAAATAAATGGTTGTTTGATCACGTGACTCAGTCCCTCAATCAAGTCCGCTTTTCTCATATTTCTATCAGAAGGGCAGAGGCATTAGTTGTCCCCAAAAAATGGCCAACAGACTCTGTTTGGCCAAAATGGTAACATTTATCCCCCCAAAAAGAAATATTTTAGGAAAATGCAATTAAATTTGGGTGCAGAAAGTCGTTCTCCCAAAATAATTGTAATCATTTATTGGAATTGTAAAATTGAAATATTTTCACGATTTATTGCAAAATACCCAAAAGACGAATCGTATTCTTACCAACCAAATTCCAAATTAGCAAATGGTGGCATGCCAACGTTAGACAGTCAGGCTGTTGTTTTGCAAAAAAATCTTTGGCCTGCTCACAGAGATGCTCACATACTTTAGAACTCTTGGTCTTGTAGGTGGATACTCATGTTCACCAGATGATGGACCCCAGTTCTGCGTTTGACACAAGACAGTTCTGCTGTAAGAGCAGGGAGGAAGAAAACTGCTTGAGAACCACAGAAGAAGAGCAGGTATGAGACGGAGCCAGGAGGTTCTTGCATGGAGTGGTTAGGTCTATAATAAAAAAAAAGGAGAGGTTTCCCTTGAAAATAGCACAGGGTCGAGAAGTGACCATTCTTTGTACGTTCATAAAAACCAACAATCCAATCTTCATTCTCCCTGTACGGCATGGCCGATCAAGTCAGATAGCAGCGTTTCACTTTGGAGGCAAACAGTCCTATGTGCCACTATCGATGTATCCTGGGAGAGATTGTCTGAAAATGTGTGTTGTTGCCCCGTGACGAATGACTTTAACTTGCTCTCAGAGAGCATCACAAAGCCTTCCGTTGGACTCTCATGTCACGTGGAGGAAGCAAAAGCTTTTATTTGGGTATCTTACATCCTCTTCTGTTGGGCCACCCTGAGCTTAAACCTAAAATTGTAAAACAATCACTATGCCTCGCCCTCCTTCAGTTAGTCAGCAATGCAGGCTCGGGTTTTATTCTTGTTTATTACAGACTGTTTCTTCACAAGATCTTGTAAAAGATTCTCTGTCATAAATTAAATGACCTCTGTACTGGAGGTATGAAGACAAGCAAACAATAGGAAGGCATCCATTGCGTAACAATCCTGCATAAAAGGATGCAGGATTGCATCATGGGCCCTCCTCCCAAGCCAAGTTATCTCAGTCTATTAAATTACAATCAGAGTACACGACCTACAGGAGTTGTAACCAGCAAGAGGAGGTCAGGGCTGGAGCAGCAGAGGTCAGAAAAACAGGGCCTAAACAACTCCTCTGTACAAACATGGCTGCCTTTGTTTCTGAACTGCTGCAGGGCGGGCAGAAAGCCCCGGCGGAAGCTGCGGAGCGGGGATGACAATGGAGCTCTGTATACCCATAAAGCTCATCAATCGCGCCTGTGCTCTGTTGTGACTCATCCGTTCACAAGGCAGTCAAACTTCCAAACGACTGCGTGTTAATACAAACACAGGCCAGCCAGGACGATCAATAAGTCGCTCTATAACAACTTACACATACATAGCTATGTGTGGCTGTTCGAATACAGCGTTAATACGTTACAGTCCACATTATGAAGCGTGCCACAGTCCCACGGCTTTTCTCTGCATTCCACACTTTCCCTCTGTCTTTTCTTGCTCATTTGCTCACGCATCCCCTTCTCTCCTAACCTGATGTGACTAACCCCCCCCCCGCCAACCCTCTTTCAGGCAGAAGAGCACAAAGGCGCCCTGGATGACCTGACGTCAGTAGTGGCGTGAGCGGGGTTAGCTGAATGTGCCACAAAGAGCCCCAGTGGTGAGAGGAAAGAGAGGAAAGAGAAGCAAGGCAGCGTATGTGCTCCTCGTTGAAGATGCTGACAAGCAGGCTTCAAGCAGCCCTTGTTGCTACGTTTCCAAACATGACCGTAGTTTTTGCTGTGATTCCAACTAATGTCAGCTACTACAACCTCACATGAACCGGATTTTCTTTCAAATTCCTCACTTTCGCATCAGTTGTGAGTCATAGGAGACTCGTGATGTGTTGATGAATAGCATCACTGGTAATAATGATGCTGACTTGTGTAATTGCATTACTAGTAATCTGTCACAGACTGCCGGGAACAGAAGCTGACGCTGCACACTTCAAGGTCTGCAATAAACTCGTTAGCTTATTCAAGGGAATAAAATCCCCACCAAATAACCTCCTGCAAGGTGCCAAAGTAATACAGCAACAGCTTTTCTTCTACAGGCACAAAACACGGCGACAAACCCCTGGCCAAAAATCCCCTCGTGTGCCTCTGAGTTCTCACCGATCGTTGGAGTTTCACCAACAAAGCATTACCATGCTGTGGCAAACCTGTCACTGTCGCTCTGAGCGGCATTGAAAGGTGATTGCGGCCCCATATAGAAGGATTTTAATATTAATATACCATCTGTGAAGGGTGGATATGACCAGAAACTGCTGCCACATCTTGCCCTCTCGTTTTCTTATTAATGAATCTATGAATAGAAGCTCATCTGAGTGCTGAATTGGGAGATTGTCATCTTTGAAGTAAGAGAGCCTGCGAACCGCTAACTGCTTTCTAGTGTCAGACTGTGTTCAAACGCCACTCGGTCCACTGAGGGTAAAACATCCAAGAGCAGTAACGACCATAAAAGTGATGGGTTTTTTGGGCTTTTTAAGGGGCAGAGGGTTTAAAGTGAAAAACAAGAGGATGTGCTGTTGCTGAAAGAAGTAACGAGATGATGAGCGGTAGTAAGATTGGTGAGAGAAGTTAACAGACTAAAGAGTGTATAAAAAACACTGTTTTCTATGTTTGAAAAAAGTCAGGATTTTACTGTGTAGCATTAAAATATATCTAGAGCTTAAGCTTCTACTGATATTATCACTCACACATATCATATCGGAGTAATTATCCAAAATATAGATATTGTTCAATATGCAACAAAATCAAAGCTTTATTTTTAATTCAACTGAACTTATTTTGGATAAGATGCTCGAGGTCCAACAGAGTGACTCCTTTTCCATTGGTTACATTAGACAACGCAACTCTGAAGTCTTAACATGATGAATTTTGGGTAATTTGGGGTCAAAGTTTGCTAACTCGGCCCCAAGATTTTAGCAACTCTCTATTATGAAAAATGCAACGGATAAAAACCCAATCCAGCCAATAGCTCCATGCTGTTTATTTAGCACAGGGATTCATTTAGTATCGTTAAAGTCCTCTTTCTCCATCTGCTTCTTCTTCATCAGATTCGACTGTTTCGACCAACTTTTTAGCCAAAGACGACTAAAACTAACCAGGTAACATTTGTAGAAGGCACCAGTGATGGAGGGTGTTACCAACAAGATGACATCAGAGTGACATACCGTCACCTTTTCTGCGCTCTCTGCACTGAAAGCAGATGAAGCTGGGAAGTTTAACATTTTGGCTCTCTAATATAACCCAAACACACTGTAAGTGTTTATTGGGATTTGGGACATCAGATTAATACAAAAAAAAACATCCGTCAGGCTCAGGCATCCCACTCTTATTTACAAAAAACTGGTTGCAATTCTGGTAACAAGCCTTTCAAAGTGTTACCTCTATCAAAGCACTATCACAGTTAGAATGTATAGTTTCTCTGTCTTTGTCACTGTGTTCCTGCTGCTGGAGACGGCCTGCTCTGGTAAGAACTTTGTGATACCTTTACACTTCCCTAGGACATTCAAAATGTTTGATCGTTTGGTGAATAACACTAAATGCGCTACACTGCTCTAACTGAACAGTTTACAGAGTAACTCCACAGGGTAACTGAGCTGGATTTGGTCACAGTCCGTGCTCCAAAAACCTCCATGTAGGTAAGTGGAATGGCACCTAACTCGTACAAATGCAGCATTGTTTGGCATGAGAATGTACATTTTCTAAAATGCAGGCATCAGTCTGCCCGTTTACACTTATCTAAAGCTGCCCTTTCTTCACTACTCTACAGCTGAGGGTTTGGGTGGAGACGCCTCTTCGTACTGCCAGCGTTAATGTCCCCGCACTTGGTGGCAGCGAGTTGAAAGTTGACATTCAGATAATAAGCTGCTGGTGAGCTGCTGCAAATGTACGCAGGGCTGTTAGATGCTGTGAGATGAACCGGGTGGTGGTGCGTGTGGGTGGGGACGGTTGGCGTTTTTCGTAGAACTTTTGTGACTCACAACTGAGTCAAACTCATTTCAAGCCCTCCTGAAACTTTCTCAGATGACATTGGACTGAGGCTTATGTTCTCCCAAAGAAATAAAGACATCGGAGTCTGATGCGTCTTTGCTGTCATAGCCCCGGAATTATGGACTCAAATGCTGCTGGAGGTAGAGCCGGATTCAACCTTTTCTGTTGTTAAGCCTTGCCTTAAAACACTTTTTCACTCCTTGGCTTTTTATTCAGTCTGAGAGTTCAAGTTTCTCTTTTTTTTTGTATTAATGCTATAGTCTTTCATCTAAATATCTGTGCTGCCTTGTTTTCTTTTGGTTACATGTGCAGCACTTTGGTCGAGAGTAGGTGTTTTAAATGTGCTTTGTCCATAAACTTGAACTTGAAGCTCAGATAAGCGTAAGGGTTACAATAAGAAACCTAAATCTACTGTTGCTACCGTACCATGGGAAAATATAAAGTGATATATTAGATACATGAAAGTTTTAAACAACATTATTAACAACACGAACAATGCCTGAACTATCAAACCAAGATTAGTACTTCCCCCTGATGTCATCGAAAAAAACACCGGCTCCGGCGGTTCTCTGCGCACATGCCGGTAACGTGGGCTGTGTGTGCAAACGCAGGCTGGAAAGTGGTTCCAGTCAGGGCACCGGTGGAATTAAACCAGCAGGGTCCACAACACAAACATTCATTGGTTATCATCAGTTTGTGGTGGTGTACACTTTTTGCAGTTACAATAGAGAGACATTCGTAGTCTAACAACAACCGGTAATAGTTTCATATCTCATACTATAATTCTGCAATCATTCCACAGTGATTACTGCTGACCACTCAGGCCCACATATTTAGCATTCATAATATTTTTATAGAGTATAAAGGACCTGTTATGAAACTGTTATCTATGATTAGCTTATACGTGTGTAAGAAACTGTTTATGTGAATAAGTAAACATCTATTCTTACTGCTTTGCAGCCTAATTTAGTTGGATAGTTAACTGTTGTATTATGCAGGCATTGCTGCCTTTATGTGCATCATAATATCTTTATTGAAGAGCAGAAATTCGTACAGCCATAACATATCAAATGTTCCATATATAGCGGCGGCAGTAGCGGCGCAATAAATCTGCTAATGCATTCAGCAAACTTCCATGTAGGAATAATGCATTCGGCTCATTAAGTACGATGGAAGCCTTGGCTATCTGTGCCATGAACTCCCTTAGACCAAGATGTTAACTCCCCAACGGGGTGTGTGTGTGTGTGTGTGTGTGTGCGTGTGTGTGTGTGTGTGTGTGTGTGTGTGTGAGAGAGCACAAGAGTGTGTGAACGATAAATCAGACTAATGGAGTCAAATCAGCAGATCGTACAGTAGTGTCTACGGCAGCTTGGTTAAATGAGAGTGTGTGAATGTGCAAGAGCTCTTTAGATCCTAACAGTAGAAAATCCTAACCCTAGTTCTTTGTATAGATGTTTGCTTGAAAACTGAAATCTATACAAAAGGTAAAAGTGTCCCTTTATGAGTCAGGGTCAAACCTGATTTGGATGCAGCAAAACCCACCATGCTCTGGTTTGCTGCATTTGCTTTTGCTGCTCTACAACTTTGAAAGAATAAACAGGCTCCAGAGATCAGTATGCTTCAAAACGAACTGCGTCTTTTTCACAAAAGCTCCCCCAAAGTAAAAAAAAAAAAAAGATTACCACTAAAACATACATGAAACACACATCACGCAAAAAAAACCCAGCAACATTCCTCTGGAAGTATGAAAGCATTTTTCACATCGAGCTGCTCAGTCAGGCCTTTAAGAAGCAGTCATTACAACATCTAAGGGCTGCCGCTCTGCACCCACGTGGATAACGTTATGTAATACCTTCATTAGATATGCACACTGTAGTACTGATCTTCCAATATGAATATTCACCATTCGCTGTCAAAATGTACCCGGCGATGATGAACTTTAATGTTTGTACAGCGCTGGAGCAGACGTTCTGTCATATCTGCAATATTTTTTATAACAGCAGCACCGTGATTATCATGAGCCACAAACTAGTGGAGCCCATCTCGTGTTGATGAGTGGTCCTTTTAACATTTCGACCATCAACAGAGTCGAACAGTTGTGTGGCAGCTGCCTGATCATTCTGCTGCTATGTATTTTGAGAGTGGGGTGTTTGAAATGCTAAATGATGGAGAAGAGTCAAAACATACCAAAATGAAACATGGGTAGTTTTCTTGTGAATTCATTCTGCTTACTAGACCTGAATGCTGCTGTCATATCTGTGATGCCTTTCCGCTCTTTAAAGCGGATTTGGACAAAACGGAGGCATCAGATTATGAATTTCTCTCGGGATATGCTTGTTGGACAAGTAAACCTGCCTCACACACTTGCTTTTCGACCTCTAGCTCTCCTCCTCCTCCCTGTCATTGAAAAGATTGTCCCCAACTGACGAGAGTAACTTCTATCTATTCCAGTAAAGCTGACTCTTTTCTTCTTTATGCTGATCCCATCAAAACTGACAGTGGCCGGGCCTGATTCCTCAGTGTTAAGCTGGTAGGGCGGGTGCAGTGCTGCGGGCTGCCATCGTGGTCCATCGGATCCGTTGCCACCGGGGCGATTGCCATGTCTGCAGTGGCAAGGGATTCCCCTAAAATGATGGGCGAGGCAGCAGACACACCCCGCTGCCCGGCTCTGCAGAGCGGCCGGCTGGGTGAGGGGCAGCTCTGTCTCTCTGACTCGGCACAAATGGGAAGGGGTGGAGCCGGGCCCCTGCTGGCCATTGCCACTACAGGCAGGTCCTGGAGAGCAGTGTGCAACGTGGTCTTTAAACACGCTGACAGCTTACTTGTTGACTCTTGGAGCTGAGGCTGATACATACTGTGTGGCTTTCTCTACTACCAATAAAAGCAAACAGATTTGACTCTGCTATGTCTTTTAATCTGGAAAATTTGCACAAATGTAGAATAAAACTTAGCCAACACTACTTGTCATATCAAAGTAAAATAAAACGGATAGCTTCCATCAGCTTGACATTCTTACTTATAATAAAAACGTCACTACTTGTGAGAAGAGCCAGTATAGCAGAAGATACAGTCTTTTTAATAAGGGAGCATGCACACAGATTTGAATTACTTTAACTGGGAATCTATCCAGTCCCAAATCGCCCCACTGTCCACACACTCATGACAAAGTGAGATGGAGCCTTTGTGAAGCTGTGATAAAGCCCTGCATGTGAAATGGTGCACTACGGGTGGGCCTGTGCTGCAGCTTGGCAGATGCTGCGGCACGCCTCTGTGTGGGAACCTGCTGTAAGAGGTCGAGGACGCAGGGATGCGGTTGCTACACGGCATCGATTAACACAAGCGCTTCGTCATGCTCTGATTTAAAAAAAAAAAAAAGAAGTACAAGAAGAAGGGGGCCATTTGCTGCAATATGACATCTACGGCGATTCTTCTGGAAAGCTGTCCGTCCACAAACACACCCACGTCTGAGATGTTTGTGTTTTGTGCGCTCCTTCTGCGCAAATCGATTGCGATCAACCTTCAGCCAACATTGCCCCTCTCTTAATGCGCCAAATGTGCGGCAGCGAGAGGCAGCAACGCCTGGATGCTTCCCCCAGCATCCAGCCCCCACCAACCCCCCTCCAAAAAAAAATATATATATATATTTTTTTAAATTACCATTTTGACGCTAAATGGATGGCTCATTATGTCGGGTAAAACCGGAACACGGTCCGTGAGCGCAGCCTACGATGTCACCCGCATCACCATGGTACCACCTAGCTCGCCCTCTGCTCCAACAGTATGCGCATCTTTCGGCGGGGTCCCTGTGATACTCCTTCACCGTTAGGAAAAATCTGGCCAAGACGGACAAAGACTGCCACCTCCAATCGTTATTATGTGCTTATTCTTTCCCCTCGGTTCTGTTCAATTAAAGCAGCCTGGCCGTGTGTGAAGGAGTCCGGCGAAAGGCACCGCCCCAAGATCAAACAGTCCGCATTCAGACAACCGAAGCACACCGCCGATTAAAACCCCCCAGATTTACTGCAAATCAGAGATTTCCACAGAACCCCATTCAGATTTCACTGAAACCTCTTTTTCCCCCTTTTTTCTTTCGCATGGAAACTAGTGAAATGTGAGCATAGGCTGTGAGGGCCTTACAGCCCTGTTCAGATGATGTTGCCCAAATCTTATCATCGCAGTCCCTCACCACACTCACGGCTATGCCTTTCCCATGAAGGTGGTCTTTAATCATAAGTTTCATACACCAGTTTTGAATGGCTTATCCGCTTAAGTCAAAATGTGCCCTCACCCAGGGGCACCGTCCCTTGTCTGCTTATTGCTGCCCCGACGCTTGGCGAGCGAGTTTTTACGCATTCCTTACAGAGACACGCGCGGGTTGACGTGTTAATTGTCACAGAAAATGAGTAAGAAAAGAGAAAGGTCATTACAGATGAAGGCTACTTACCGATTTCATGGCAGCTGCCATATCATCATACCTCTCCGCCTGCTCGGCCAGCCTGGCTTTCTGCACCAGTTGCTCGCGGTCTACCATTTTAGTGGTGGTTTGTTTTCTTGCCTCGCGTGTTTCAGAGCTAAAAGTCGTAGTATGAATGTTTTAATGTGGAGTAACGGTGCCGGGTCCTGTCGCCGCAGCTGCTGCCTGCTGTCTGTGTGCCTGCCGACGGGATACCCCTCCCCCTCCAAGCGCTCTCCCTGGGTTGTGTCACCACCCTAAAAAGGCGTGTCCTCTCAGAGTGATGTAACGACACAGGCAGCCGGAGAAACTGACAGCACAGCCCTCACGAGCCACAGAAGTCAGACTCACATTTGCTTTTCCAAGGAGCAGATTTTAAAAGTCGCAAATGTTCCAGTGAATCCATCTGAAAAAAAACTCTCTAAGAGGAAGGTTGGTGTGGAAGTCATTTTTGCCCCCTACATGCAACATATTGGGGAACAACGTGGCTTTCACAACCCCAATTCCAAAACAGTTGGGACATTGTGTGGAAATCTAAAATATAAGCAGAATTACAATGATTTACAACTCTCATAAACTATTTGCAGCAGAGAATACAAAACATCAAATGTCGATAGTGAGACACTTTGCTATATCAAGATATATATCAGCTCATCTTGAATTTAATGGCAGAAACACACCTCAAAAAGTTGGGATGGGGGCAACAAAAGGATGGAAAAATAAGAATTAGGTTGTAACTGATTAGTTTCACTGGCAATTAACATAAATGGGTATGAAAAAGAGCACCTTAGAGCAACAGAGTCTCTCAGAAGTAGATGGGCAAAGGTTCAGGAGGCTCTTCGTTAAAAGCAGACCTGATTATGTCCTGGAAACCACTGCATGGACTCAGGAACACTTCCAGAAATCATCGTCTGTGAACACAGTTTTCTCTGCCATCCACAAATCCAGGTTAAAACTCTATCATGGAAAGAAGAAGCCATATGTGAACATGATCCAGAAACACTGCCTTCTTCTCTGGGCCAAAGCTCATTTAAAATGGACTGAGACAAAGTGGAATAGCTGCTCTGAGGTCAGACAAATCAAAATCTGAAATTCTCTTTGGAAAATGATGTATAGCTTGCCCTCAACATGATAAAGGAGAAGAACCATCCAGCTTCTTATCAGCTCTCAGTTCCAAAGACTGCCTCTCTGATGGTATGGGGGGTGCAATAGTGGATATGGAACTGGAAACATAAACATCTGGAAAGGCTCCATCAGTGCTGAAAGGTATATGGTTTTAGAGCAACATCTGCTCCCATCCAGATGAAGCCTTTTTCGGGGGAAGGTCTTCCATATTTCAGCAAGACAATGCTAAACCGCACACTGCATCTGTTCCAACAGCATGGTTTCATAGTAGAAGAGTCCAGGTGCTGGACTGACCTGCCAAAGAAGACCCAGGACTGTTGAGCAGCTGGAATCCTTCATCAGACAAGAATGGGACAACATTCCTCCTCCAAAGGTCCAACAACCGGTCTCCTCAGTTCCCAGATGTTTACAGACTCATGTAAGAAGAAGAGGGGGATGCCACACAGTGGTGAACACGGCTCTGTACCAGTTTCTTTTAAAACATGTGGCTGCCAACAATTTGAAGATATTTTCATGAAATAGTAAAAAAAATATATTTTTTATGCTCTGTCGTGAATGAAAATATCCATTTATGAGATTTGCAAATCATTTCAGTCCATTTTTAATTACATTCAACACAGCGTTTCAGCTTTTTCTGAACGGGGTTGCAATGAAGTAAAAGTAATCCAATACAAGATCAGAGTACAAACAATACGACTTACAATGAAGGTGTGCAACGTGACACAACTCATTCAAACAGTTTTAACACAAACATTTGTGTCCTCAGACTGCGAGAAAAAAAAACAACCAAGACATCCATAGAGAATAACCGTAATAGTTTGGTAATAACTTTGCTCTATTTTATGTCATTGCTGTTCTAGAATATGATACTTGTCCCCGACACAGTTATTATCACATTTAACTAATTCTGAGTCTTTCCAGTCTAACCCGCTGTAACTTCCTGGAGTCTTTTGGATTCTACTGTCAGCTAACCTGAGCTCGAATATAGACCTGGGAGTTCTTGACTAATGACTTTTGGGGCAAGGGCCCAAGTTTCAGGGCTTTTGTGACCTGGAATTCAGCTAACTGGTCAAGACTTATTGTTCAGTTCAGTTATTAATGAATACAGGTACATTTAATAGAGCAATTTCTTTTCTTCCTCTTTTTTTTACATAGTATTCCGGCCAACACTGATATTTACCCTGATGCATGCAAAGCCCACTTAGACATGATTGATTCATGTTATTTGGACCAAAAATAGAAACCTGCTCTGGATACCATAATAGTCATCACCGCCTACAGATTCTTCAATTAGTTTTTGATATCCTGTTGCCGACAACCACATGATAAATTTTCAGTTTTGTTAAAACTATGTTTAGATAAGAATAAAGTGCTGTGCAAAAGTCTTGAGCCAGCCATCCCTTTCTTCTTTATATGTTGACAGGTAAACAGGAATTAGATGCAGCAGTTTACTGAAACATGTGCAAACATAAACGAAAATACAGTTAATAAGACAAAAAGAGGAGGATTCATCCCTCCATCAGACATGTTGCCACTTTTTTTCAGTCCACTTCTTGTGTCATTTGGCACAGCTCAGCCTTTTCTCCCCTTTTCCCTTCCTTAAGAATGGCTTCTTGACAGCCACCCTTCCATGGAGACCATTTCTGATGAGGCTTGGGCCAACAGCAGATGGATCAGCTGAAGGTCCAGATGCAGGTCCTGTCAGGTCTTTCTCAAAGACATCACTTTCAGATATTGTTCATCTGCTGTAAATCACATTGCACACCATGCCAAGCTTTGTCAAGTTTTCAACTAATAGATCTTTGATAACCACCTCGTAGAAGTAAAAATTATATTACATATCTGTTATCTTTGATATTTTTTGTAGATGCAACTAAAGAAACTGTAACAAAATATGTGCCCTTGACAGACTGCAAGTAACAAAGTGGCTGAAGATACAATTTGAAATGGTTTATTTGCTAAGCTGTCTGTTATGAACAGACCCAACACTGTTTCAACCCTCGAGTTAGGTGCGTTTTATATACTTGAATGAATCGTAGATCAATGTTAAGTCACTTAAACAGAAAACACATTCCTCTTAAAATGGTCAGATACAAGGACTGGACCAAAATTCAGGTAAAAAGCAGCCGATATCCAAAGAAAAACTTTGAAAGACCTTCAGAAAGCCCGGAGAACTGTAGATCTTTGCCAGGTACTGTGCATGTTTCCTGAGCGTAGCTGGTTGTCTGACTGACTGACTGACTGTCTGGGTCACTATCTTAGCCTGTGTAACCATCAAAGCAGACTAAGAAACTACACACCTGTGACCACAGAGTGTTTCATATCATGTTTGACCCGACTATGGCATTGTAGTTGTGTATAATAGAAGCACAGCAACAAGCCTTTTATTACTTGCTTTTTCTTTCTAGTTTTATGATAAATAACATGATCAGAATACAATGTGTTTGATTCCATAGCCACCTTATGTAGACATTCTGTATCCCAATATATCTGCAGATTGTGGCAAGCTTTATGATGCAGGCTCAACGCAAATATGCTGAGTCATTTTATCACTACTCATCAAACATACCCTTTTACAGTGCCTACTGGACATTTTCTCAAATGGATCAATCAGCTCCTGCTCCAGGAAAATAATAGAACTTTGTTTTGCAAACTACATTTCTGTAGTTTGTGTATGAGTGGAAAAGGTATGCAAAATATTCTGTCCTCAGTGTGTCTGAGGCCAACCAAAATGTGTGTCCTCATTTCCTTCATCCTGATTTCTATGACCTCATCACCAAATCCTCCCAGACTTAATTTATGTCACAGCCGTAGTGTTTTGG
Organism: Odontesthes bonariensis; assembly: GCF_027942865.1. Classification (NCBI taxonomy): domain Eukaryota; kingdom Metazoa; phylum Chordata; class Actinopteri; order Atheriniformes; family Atherinopsidae; genus Odontesthes; species Odontesthes bonariensis. The sequence continues at coordinate 15,920,392 of NC_134521.1, read as the reverse complement.
TATACTTGCAATGGTCTAGTAGCCAGTTTCAGCAGCCGGAGCCCATCCCAGCTGTATGTGGGTGAGAGGCAGGGCACACCGAGGACAGATTGCCAGTCGGATGGATGGTATACGATGAGGGCTGGTGCTTCGTAGCACATGTTGCCCTGCACAAGGCCACACGTTTTGTAATATTTGATATTTGTCCTTCAGGACTTCATCTTTTGTGTAAATGAATCGCTCCCTCTTTGTGACATTTAGAGATTAAAACATTTTTACAAACAAAAAGTCACAAAAGCCATGAAAATAATAAATCCTGTGCAGAACAAAGAGCTTTTTTGGCAACTAATGAGTCGATATTGTGAGACGGTCCTGAGCCCTTCTTCACTTAGCTGGAACGTGATTCAGATTCAAGTCTGTTAAGTGGGGATTTTGGGATTTTGTCATTGTCCCTGAATGAGTCACTCAGGTCAGAGTCATCTCTGACGTCCCGGCTGTATCACTAAATAACATCAGACAATTTCGGTCCATACACACGTTTCCTAAATCTCCAGCTCCAACAAAATACAGATGTATATAAACTGTTTAATTAGTAACTAAAGATGTCAGATAAATGTATTAAAGGCTAGATATTCCCTATTGAGATGCGGTGGAAAACATTTCATAGAATAACAAGTCCTCAAATTAGTTTAGGACACTACTTAAATAAATGTTCTTAGATAAATTTCCAACTCTTATGCTTTAGATTAACAGATGATATGGCATCATGTATTGCCTGGGAAGCATCTGTTTCTCTTCAGATGTTTGGCTGATACAGAAGAATAAAAAATCTAACTGATCCATACGTGTCAACTGATCTTAACATGTCTGTTTTTACACCAAAAATGTATACCAAAAATAAGAACATTTATTTTGTCACATATATATGATTATTAGTTACATTTATTTATGTGGGGGTTTACAGAACACAAGGATCACATAATATATTTCATATATTCACAATACATAACACATTTTCATGGATCCTTCTCTTTCCTTGCCTCCTTAGAGTTTATTGCATACAGTATCATTTTTCTCATTTATGTTTCAGTTTGCTTTATCTTACCTATTTGTGAACTTTTAATTCTCTTTTAAGAAAACCTTTACTTTACCCATATACTTAAATGACGGACCTCCCTTTGGATCATTCTTAATCATCAAAGTATAGCATGTACAGTAAATATTCAAACAAACAAAGAAAGTTAGACAATTCAAAGCTTTGCTTTTCTCAGTTTATCAAATAAAAATGTGTACATTATTTTTTTATATAATATATTTATAAAGTGCTTAATAGATATAGATAGTTATAGTATGAATCATATATTGTCACATTAGTTATTTCGTATGTTGTTGACGGGGGAGTATTCCCTCAGCAATGTGAGAGCTGTTATTTACACGATGTATACAAGTCCTAGCTTGGTACACCCACTTCCTAACCCAAAGTGGCGATGGGAGTGGTGTCCCGCTGAAATCACGACAGTGAGCAGGTAACACCAGCATCTTCAGAGTGGTCACAGTTGTGCACATCCCAGGGTATATGGGAGCAGTCCCGCAGGGAGGCCTCAGCACCGTTGCACTTGAGATTGTCCAGCAGGATTGCTCCTGTGCCAGGTCCGAAGTATGCTTCTCCCCGAGCCGCTGTTGCCTCTCCGCAGCCCACTTGATGACACACAACCTGGGCGTCAGGAAGGTCCCAGGCATCATCACACACTGTGCCCCATCCGAAGTTTAAGTATATCTCTACTCGACCCTCACATTGGTGCTGGCCACCCACCAGTCTCAAAAGTCCTACAAGAAAACAAAAAAAAAAGTTGTAAATTCAGAGTCATAACTGCTCTTGAGACCCAGTCTGTTAGCAAAATGACAAGGGTTGATTGTGAGCTAGTTGAAGATATATGTGACCTACCTTCAGGGGGTTGTGTGGTAGTGGTGGTGGCTGCTGTTTTCTCCGTTACTCTGAAGTCACGTCCATTTGGGATGAAGAAAAATTGAGGGTCAAAAGCTATGAGAATCGGAAGAAAGCAGAGAAAACAGAGTGATACTCCTACGCTCTGGGCATACACAGGAAATATCAAGTCACAAAAGCATTAGCGAGGCGCGCTCCTCTAATTACTACACTGATCAATATAGGAAGCCTATTTGCCTCTTGGGTTCTTCAAAGGAAATACCAAAACACACTTGGGTGATGTAATTTCACTGTAAAGATGTGTTTTTATAATGATTTTGATGCATACGACACTTACTGTCATGTAAATAATACCTCATTTGTCTTCCTTAATGATTGACTGAAGGAAGAATTAATCAAGACATGTGATCATAATCTGTCAGCTTTTTAAAACATAGGTGTAATCAAATTTTTTCCATTGATTTGAAACCAAGAAACGGCTATATGTTAAAGGGGGGTGTGCGTGCTTTTGATGTAGCCTTAAAGAAGGGAAGTTTGGCCCGCAGGCATTCTGTGAGGCTGATTTGCCTTGACTCATCCACTTTATTTTTTATGCTCTATGGGTTGTCTCCTCCTCAGAGAACTACAGTCATGCATTGCAATAGGACAGCTCAACAGGGCGGGCACAGATGACTGGATGCATGGGAAGAATGAGCTTTCAATGGAAAGGATTACTTAAGCTAGGTGTTATAGGAAAACAGAGACAGAAACTCCCTAGTTTGACCACGGAATATCAGCATGTTATGAATATGGGGCTACTGTAGCCATGTTAAGCGTCAAATGACGCCAAGTGAAGCCTTACGTGCACAGATAACTCCGGCGTCCTCGTGATGGCCGCAGTTGTGCTGCCCCCAGCCCAGGTGGAAGCACTGGGACAGCTCCCCTTCGGATCCACTACACTCCACATTGTCCAGCAGGATGGGGCCAGAACCGTAGCCGAAGTAGGCTTGGGTCTTTGCCGCAATAGCTGGGCCACAGCCAAGCTGCCTGCACACCACGTTGGCATTGGGCATGTCCCAGTCGTCATCACACACCGTTCCCCACACATTTCTGTAGAGGACCTCTACGCGTCCCTGGCAGCTGCTGTTACCATTCATCACACGGAGAGCTGGGTTGCCTGCACATGAATAAAACAGACGGGTGCATCACATCTTTTCTTATATCATTCATATGGCTGAGATCTACATGATACTGTATTTGTGTTCATGAAGCTGAAAGCAGTTTGATATTGTTACCTTTAGTGCTTCTTGTCTGGGCAGTCGTGGTAACAGTAGTTGTACGTGTGGACTCTGTGACTGGAATTCTTTTTGTTGCTGCAATTTAAAAAAAAAAAAAACATCAATCAATAAACCAGCATAAAAACAAGGTGTTTTCTCTTTTTTGCTAAGAAAGGTTTCCAACTATGTCAAAATGCCCTGGAACCACAATGGAAGCTGGTCAAGTTTTCACAATGCAAAGGAATAAGTAAAGAAAATGGACGAAATTTAAATAGATTTTGCCCTCCCATAACATTCAAGTATTCTTCAGCAATTTTAGTCATTTTCAATTTTTTTAAGAAAGGGGTGAGTCTACAGAACCATTCTCAATGTGACAACAATACACTTTGCATTTCACTCTCTTATCTTTCATTGACTTCAAAACTGCTTTCCATAAAAAAGAAAAACAAGTTTTAGATAAAAGCTATGTGGTAATCGTCTCTGCTGATTCTTCTGCCACTCGCTCATGACCCAGTTAAAGAGTTCAACCCTTCTCTTCACCGTGTTACTGTGCCTGTGGTGCAGCAAAATCAAAGCCAAGGGGAGAAATGGCCCCCTCTGTCTGTCATTTGTGAAAAGTGCATGCTCGACTTCGACTGGGATTCATCTCGTGAGACCTGCTGTTGCAAAAGGGGTAAAAATCTGCTGGTGCTTGTTTGCTCGCAGATAAACTTAATCTGTAGTTTATAGTATGTTTTCACCTTTGGTGTCCATTGTTCCCCAGAATCCTCTCTGGATTTCTGTTGCAACAGGTGGCACAGTCGTGGATGCTGAAGAAGGGAGAAAATAGAAATCAAATTATATTATACACAAAAAATACATGTTCTATTACAAGTTTAGTGGAACAAAAATGTTATTCAAGGATTTTATCTCACCTAACTAGGTCATTAACACTCAAACTACATATTTTCGCCACTGCTATCAATAAACAGCAGCATTACTGAGGTGGAACCAAAACTGATTTTGACATCTATTTCTGTATAAATGTACATGATCTAAATGAGAGGAGTATACCAGTGCAGGTGACCCCAGCGTCCTCGTGGTGGCCGCAGTTGTGTTTGCTCCAGCCCAGACTTTTGCATTTACTCAGCTCCTGTTCAGTGCCGTGGCAGTTGACGTTGTCCAGCAGGATCAGGCCGGTTCCGTAGCCAAAGTAGGAGTTGGTGTGCGCAGAGACGGCGCTACCACAGCCTATCTGTTGGCACACTACCATGGCGTTGTTGAGGAACCAGTCATCGTCGCACACTGTCCCCCAGTTTCCCTGGTAGTAAATCTCAACTCGGCCCTGGCAGGAGTCTTTCCCATTCACCAAGCGGATGGTGCCATCTCCTAAACCAAGAGGGATTTAGAAGGACTGATTCTCTCTACTGAACATATTTTTAAACAGTCTCTATTAATCTTAGTCAGAAGGGGATCAAAAGAGACACTAACTTTGAAGACGGAGGAAATGATGAGACACTGATATAGAGAAAGAAGAAAGAAGGGACACAACACACAGTAACAGCCAGGGCGAAAAAAAAAGGAAAGCTCAAGTGTTTGCTGAACATCTCCTATTGCACCGAGCACAGAAATCGTCACCTTATGCTCTTTCCCAGACAAAAACACAGAGACAATAGACAATCTCATGTGTCCACCAGGTAGGAGAGTCATGAATCTGGTTGACCTTCCTACATCTGGTTTCATGACAGTCACTGGAGAATCAGCTTAACACGTCACTGATTAACCGAGTGAAGATTCATCTTTGGTCTTTCATGATCCTCTCAGGAAATAAAAAAAAAATCAACAGGATGACCACAACAAAGCAAACAAAAAGAAACTGTCTGGGATTCTAGAGGTCTCTGGGGTGTGTTCAACAGCTTTCACAAAGATTTCCAAAGGGTATTGTCCACTAAACCAACAACACTTTGGTGTTGTCTAAACATCACTAAACTGAAATGGTAATATATCACTCAAGCTTGTGTTTTGAAAGAAAATCTTGAAAAGAAATCTGATGATTTTCATGAGGATTTCTTCATTTTGCAACCCACACAATGACAAAATAAGCCGTCGTTCAGTATCTAATGAAACCTGCCTTTGCATTATCAGATAACATCTGGCATGCCATCTGATTTGTTTATTTTCCATTAATATCCCAGAGCATAAAAACCCACCAATCAGACAAACGGAGAAGCTGTCCGGGACTTTAATCCCAGTCAACGTATCACATAATTTCTGGGATATTTTGAAATAAATAATTTGAAATTGTACTGGAATAAGTAGACCACTTATTTAGAAGATAAATGGTGCAACATCTGCCTTTAATGCGTCACATAAATATGAATGATAAAGGCTGACAAATTTCCTCAGATGTGTTCACTGAGGATTATTATTACCAAACACAAATGTGGTTTGTATCTCAAAGTCAGGGGCTGAGACCTGCAATAACAAATGTGTTTGGCCATATATGAGCTCTAGAAACAGGCTAAGATAATAAGACACATCCAACATAAATGTCCCAGCTTCTGTAGTTAAGTGTGCCTCTGGCCACCTGATGAACGACGTCCTGTATTTGTTGGGTAAATGATCAGATACTATATTTTAGAGACTGAGAGAGAGAAATAGTCTCAATTTGACAAAAGCAGAGGACACTTACGTAAACCAGAGTTGACTCGGGATGGCGTTGTGCGCTCCTCAAAGCCTCTTGACCCCACCAGGGTGGGTTCTAGTACCAGATGAAAATTTCAGTCATATTCTTTATTCATCAGTGTTTAATCAGGATTGTAAATAAAAAAGTGTATTAAGGCTTTACCTCTGCAGGTCACACCCACATCCTCATAGTGGTAACAGTTGTGGACACCCCATCCCAGACTATGGCACTGGCTGAGGTCTGTTTCACTTCCCCTGCAGTCCACGTTATCCAGCATGATGAGCCCTGACCCTTGTCCAAACTGAGAGCTGCTTCCCACGGCCACAGCCACTCCACATCTCAGCTGCCGACACACCACGTTGGCATCCACCATGTCCCAGTCGTCGTCGCACACTGTGCCCCACGAGTCGTTGTAGCGCACCTCCACTCTACCCTCACACCTGTTTCGGCCACTCACCAGTTGAACTTTGGGGAGATGAGCAGAGCATACCTGTCAAGGTTTGTCCTTTTCAGATTTATTTCCCTGGCACTGTGAAATCACCATTGTCTGTCTCCGACTGATGTGAGGACAGGTCGTTAGGTTACAGTTTTTGCCATCAAAGTGAAAAATCAGACTTAAACATGTTCGGTTCACGAGAACATTTTCAGCGCACGTTTATGTTTAAAATGAAAAGGGGACAGAATGGCATGGCTTTGGCGTGATAAGAGCTAATAAGAAAAATAAGCTCTTTCTAGAATCAGTTTAATCTTACCCACTTAAGAAACACAATAAGCCACATGACTCCTTGAGGTGGATGCAAGAGGGTGGAAGGTTACATAGGAAATAAGTAGGGATTAGGGAAATGGAGAGCTGAGAAAGATATCTGGTTTAAAAAGCCCCTGGTACTGCTCTGATTCCTGTTCTCTCTTTCACTGACACAGCCAGACACAGATAGATTTTCATGGCATGACTTGGAAATCAAATGTTTTTTAAGCGAACATGAATATTTAGGCAGGTGAGGCGGATGGTAATCTTACCTTGGTACTGCGTCCTCTCTGAGCTTTGCATGTTATTGACTGAAACAGCTGAGAGGAGGGAAGAGAAAAGAAAGAGAGTACGGACAAATTATTTGTTGACAGGCGGTTCTTGGCCTTCCATAGTTACTGTACTCTATATCTACTATATCTATTTTCCTGTAACACTAGACGCAGACTGAAACCACAACAAGAGGCCTGTTCAGAATGGACCAGCTGCAACAGAAATATGCTAACCTAATTATTTAACTGATTTTTAGCCATGTTAGCTACATGGGACATGGGGGAAAATCAGTAATCGTTAAGATAAATATTTGGCCAAGACGTTTTTTTCTAATGTTACCGTGAAGCTGACATTTGTGGTTAAATCTGCACATCTGGCCTTTGAATCTGAAAAGTTAAACCAAAGTTGGGGTGCCTTACACATGAAGTCTTTGGATTGGGCAGCAGTGGGAGAGTGCGAAAAAGAGATTGATAAAAAAAAAGGTGTGAAAGAAAAGGATCCTGTCACTAACTGGTCTGAACTGCTGCCCAATGTGAGTCACACAACTGATTTAGTGTTATACTAAGTGCCCCCGGGAGGATTAATTCAATGTGCAACATGTGCAAGTTCCATTGGGAAATTATTCAAATCAAGAACAACCCCAATTCCAAAAAAAGTTGGGACAAAATGTCAACTGTAGATAAAAACATAATCAAATGATTTCGCTGCTCAACAGCCCTGGGTCTCCTTTGTTGAGTTTTGTGTTTAATGAAGCTCCAAATGTTTTAGCTGGTGAAAGGTCTGAACTGCAGGCAGTTAACTCTAACCCACAGACTCTTCTACAACAAAGTCATGCTGTTGTATTAGGTGCAGTGTGTGGTTTAACATTATCTAACTGAAATATGTAAGAACTTCCTTGAAAAATAAGCAATCTGGATGGGAGCATATGTTGCTCTAAGACCTGTATACACCCTACAGCACTGATGTCCAGGACAGCTTTTCCCTGTTTGATTAGATGGGTTTTATGCTCGGGGATAAAAAAGGAAAACACTAATCTAGCAGACAGGTGGCATACCAGATGTTACCTCAAAACTGGCAAGTAGCCAGTGCCACAGGCACTAACGCACCCCAATACCATCAGAGATGCAGACGTTTGAACTGAGCGCAGACAACAAGCCGAATGGTCCTTGTCTTTAGTCTGGAGGACGCAGATTTCCAAACGGAATTTCCAAATTTGATTAAACTAACCACAGCACCGTTTTCCACTTTGTCTCAGTCTATTTTATGTTGACTTTGGCCCAGGAAAGGCAGCAGTATCTCTGAATAATGTTCACATATGTCTTCTTTTTTGCATGACAGAGCTTTAACCTGCATTTATGGGTGGTACAGTGAGCTGTGTTCACAGACAATGATTTCTGGAAGTGTTCCTGAGCCCATGCAGTGATTTCCAGTCCAGAATCATGTCTGTTTATTTTTTTTAATGCTGTGGTGCTTGAGGGCCTGAAAATCACTGGCATCCATTATTGATTGATAATGTACTACAGAAGATGGAGTATTTGTAATCTTTACAATTTTGTGTTATTTTGAAATTGCTCAACAATTTAGTGTTGAACCTCTGCTCATCTTAACTTCTGAGAGGCTCAGCATCTCAATTGTGGTCTTTTTATACCCATTTATGTCACTGACCTGTTGCCCATTTAAACCTAATTAGTTATAACATAATGTTCCAGCTGTTTCTTTTTTAGCACAACCTACTATTCTAGCCGTTTGTTGCTCCATTCCTAACTTTTTTCTGGTTTTTAGATGTGTTGCTGCCAACAAATTCAAGATGGGCTGATATTACTTTTCATTAAACAATATAATAAATATATATAATAATAATATATAATAATATACGATATTTTCATTTTTTTCATTGCATTTTCATTTATTTCTATTGTACACAATGTCCTAACTTTTTTTGGGAATTGGGGATGGAGACCCTATTTCTAACAGTGATCACCTCGGCAGATATTTTCCAGATACATATATCGTCTAACTCGTCTCAAGTCTTTTCTTAATGCATCATGTATTATGTGGTAAATTATGGTCAAATTAAGGGTATGCTTGAGGGTGGTTTTCACACCTCTAAATCAGATCATTCTCTTGCTTGTCGCCCCCTTTAAAAAAAAAAAAAGAAATTTAGAAGATGAAGAAGATGCCGACAACCAGAATGCATCAATCAAGGATCAAAAACAGAAAAACACAAACTGATGGTTTATGGCTAATTTTACAGTCTATGGTTCACAATTTTACATCCTTCAAACTCTCTCAAAAGGAATTGCAACTTTGGATTTGTCCCGTGTATTTTTGACAAAATACCAGCTAAATAAGCTATTTTTTCAATAGCCTCAGCTGCACATTGTTTTGTATTGTGAACTGATTATCACAATAGCATGCTGTTATATCAAACTGAAAAGCCAAAGATTACAATGGAAATGAAAATCTGAGCTTTATTACTATCAGCATTTCCTCTTATTTCTGCCCGTGTGCTCCTTCGCAGAGCTGCTACCATGGTTTCTGACTCTTAATTGTATTAATTTGAGGGAAGGACAGACGCATTGAACTTGCATGCATGAAATTGTAGTACCCTTAACTTTGATGTGAGCCAGTTTAAACACTTGAGAGATGTTTTCATGCAGAACACAGTTGGTCCATGAGCATTTCTGAAATATGAATGTTTTGATGCAACATGTTCTCGAGTTCACGCTGTAGGATGGAGGACATTCTAATGCTTAAATACTATTAGATCATCTATCTAACAGAAGACTATCAGATTTCAACAACTTACAAAAACACCAAAGTGACCATTTTTTTTAACCATTCCATCCAATCTAGGTCAATTCACAGGCTTCTTACATTTGTCTGTGGTGCTGAAACATGAACAGCATATGTATATACCCAAAATGCCATAGGGGCTTTAAATACATTGTTTTTGGTGACACTTTGTCTTTTTGGAGAGGTAATTATTTATAGTCAAAGGATGATCAAGAGAAGTAAATCGCAATGAACTTGAATGATACTTACTGGATACAGCTCGTTTGTTTATCTTCATGTCTCCTGTAATAAGAAACCAAAAAAGAAAAAAGACTCATTTTGACATCTGTTTGCTCTTCCAAGCGAAAAAAACAATAAGCTGCTGTCAGCACACTTAGATAAATTGCTCCCTGTGCATGTGTTGATCCAGAAAGTGGAATTGATCCTGGGTCCCTATAAACAACTGCAGGGCAGTCAGCCAGCTTCAAAAGAGAAACACAGGACAGAGAGTAAACATGCACACAATAGCGCCCATCTACAGGGAGTTCACTTGCAGGTACACCTGGTCCTAAAGCATTATTAGCACCTCAGCTATGTGTTTCAGCACAGACACACAAGAAATCATCTCATGTGTCGCATTCTGCTTCAGTTTCTGGCCTTTATTCTTTGATTATGCAGAATCTCAAAGTGATTATTGTCTATCTGACAGACTGTTAAAAGCCTTTTATTCTAAAAGACACTGATCAAAAGAGCCTTTATATTTAAGAGTTGAAGGGTATGTTTTACATTGCTGTATTGTATAAAACAGCTATATAAAGCATGGGAATCAGTTCAGGTTTTATACAGCTTGATTAATGTTTCATAAATGTCCCTGTATGACATTCTATTCTTTGACATGCTGATTTATTTATAGGTAGTTACCAATATCCAAAAATGAGAGTAACAGGCTTTAAGGCCTATTACTTTTCCACATATGTTTCATGTTGTTTTCTTTTATGCAATTATCAGTTAGTGACTGTCAATTTGATATCTAAAAATATGGAATGAGAATTTAATTCAACAGTTTTAAACAGCATTTCAGACTTAGGTTTCTCTGGTTACTCTTAGAGTGTCTTAACCGAAGTGCCGCATGTCAGAATTCTGTCAAAAAACTGATACCTAATCCTCACATGCAACATTATGCATGCATTTATTCAAGTAGCTTGAGGGCAGTGACCTTGAGTTGTTTTTCCTCTCAAGATTATCCCAGCGTGTATCTCATCCCCCACCCCCACGCACTCACCAAGCCGCAACAGCACGCTCACGGCCACCAAGACGAGGGACCCCAGCAGGGACACCAAGAGCCAGACAGCCGGGTTCCAGCACCTGCACTCGCTTTCCACCACACGCTGGCCTCGCATGGCTGCCTGACTGACCATCAGCCTGCAACACACACACACGATCACACTCTCTCAGTCCCTCTTATAAGGCTTCCCAAAGTCCTTAGCCGTACGTCTCACTCAATGTAACAGGCAACAGCGTAGTAGACAGTTTTTACTACTAAAAAAAAAAAATCACTATTTTTTGTCCTAGTTCAGAGAAGCCTAATTATAGTATTGGATTGTTTTCTCTGACAGAGCCTGCAGCTGTTGTTACAGGCCTGTAGTAGGATATTGATGGTAGTCTGAGGTCAGAAGGCACTGGCTTTGCAGCCCAAAGAGAAATCGTTTCCAAAGTTCACATGATGCACATCGCTCCCCGTGAATTTAATAGAGCTCTTATGAAGTTCTTGAGTGCCACAAAATTTGTGATTTTTGTGAGCACAAAATGGCTGCTGTGCACAGCCTTGGCAGCAGGGTGAGGTCTTCTGTGCTGATGGATGAAGAGGGAAAGTTAGGTTTTTGAGCAACATCAGCAGGAGAAGGTTTGGGTTACAGTACAGGCAGAGGACGGCACCTGTGTCACTGTTTTCAAGGGGATTTTCCTTCAGACGGAGAATATTGGGATTAACCGACGATCACTCAGTAATCAGAAGTAGATAGTAAAAAGGCCAGACACCAAATACTCCACATTCTTCTGAACTTCAAGAAGATGCTACAAGATAGGTTTCAGTCCGTGGATGCAAGTGAAAAACATGGCATACGCTGCCTAAAGACATGCATTACAGTGTAAAAATTCCATGCACTATAAAGGACAACTCAGTTTAACATCCTTTAAATTTGGTAATTCATTCAACACAGGCTCTCTGAGTATCCATTTCAGCATCTACATCCATTATGTGAAAAGCCTGTTATTGTTAACACTTTAGTTTGTGGAGTTTATTCTTAAATAACAGGAAAAACTTCAAATTTCCGAATTTTTCGTATTCTGTCAAAATCAAATGTCCAGAAAACTTTTCAGGACTGCTTTCAGATTCATGTTTTCATTTTAGAAACTGCCGTGTGGCTCAGACCTGGGTTATTTGTCTTCTTGCTCATTCAGAATTTCCCCCTGACCTTACACAGGAATGTGTATTAGGGGATGATGAGGGGTGAATTTGATATTGGCCCCTCGAGATAGTGGACATTCCGGGCCCAGGGGGCACAAAAAGACATTTCTGCTTTCTGTGGTCCCCTTCGTCAGGCATAAACGCTGCTTCCTGCAATCTGTCACTAAAACCCTCCAAAACGCTTAGGCACCTGATGACACTGCAGGGGCGCCTCTCATCTCCTTGGAGAACAAGAGGCAAAGACAGAAAGGAAGGGGCATGTTAAGATGTTAAGCCACGGTACTGTATACATGCAGTCATCATCAGCTTGTGCGGGCAAAGTGAACGCACAATCTATATGGGCCCAGTAGTAACAAGAAAAGACTTAACAGGAGCCACAGAAACAGCAATGCCCAGTTACATTTTCATCTAGGTCCGTTCCATTTGTATAATCTCAAAACATGAGGAGCATTAGGCCAGAGGCCCACAGATAAGTGGTTGTATATCCATTTGGGAGGTGGGGATTTTAACACCAGCACAGCACTCAAGAACCATGGTCGGCTCATTTGCAGACTGCACCAACAAACCACTTGAAACTCTGGGACAAATAGCTCAGTTATAAGGGATGAAAAATAATCTAGTCCCCAATGTTATGTTTTTCAATACTCCATTCATGGTAGGATGTAGCGCAGATCCGCTGGGGAATAATGTTGTCTTTTGTGTCGGCCCTGCTTCCCCTCCCTTCTCACTTCCCTGTGCTGAGAAATAGCTGAAAGATCTCGGCCCCACAAAAATACCCCTTAATGTCTGAGATAAACCAGAGAATAACACCATCAGTTGCTTTAACGCAGGGAATTTAGAGTAATTTAGAATTTAGAAGTAATAGAGAATCAGTGCATTTGTCAACATATTCTTCATTTGCCCCATAATCTGTTTGTTTTTTTGTGACAAAACAGAAAAGAAGAAAGATGTCATGGAAATATTGTCCAGTAACAGACATGATATTTTAAATAGGAGATGATCATTTTCAAGACTGTATGGTCTCAACTGTTTACAGCACTGCATGGCATTGTTATAGATACATTTCACACCTGAAAAGAAACCCACTTTAGTAAAACAGAAAAATTGAAGATTTAAAGATTTTAGCATCCACTGCTTTGGCACGGGGTCAAATTTTTCATGTTAAAAATTATCACGTTAATCAAATAGAGCACTTAAGTCAAGCAAAGAGACAGTATTTCACTGAAAATAATACATACCTGGTGTAAACGTATTTATCTTAACCCACAATAAAAAGTAAATAAAAAGAGAATAGGTTTCCTCCCCCCAAAAATCTAAAAGAAAAAAAAAGTAATCAAAGTTCAAATAGCAGGCAGCGTAATTCCGCAAGTCATGCAGAAAATATAGAAACTCTGCGCAGAAATGGAGCAAGAAAACTCAGAGTATCCAGCACTACGTGTTTTAGGTCTTTCATCCCCTTAACCCGGCTTGACTATAAGTATAAGGTCTCAGTGACAGAGATTACGTAAAACAATAAATACCACAGCATTGTATGTTAATATTCTAACGCCCTGTACCTGTCTATGCTTAAAAGAAGCAGGAGGGGCATAAGAAAAAAGACAAAGACAATGAAAGCTAACCCTTTACTGGTACCCCTGCATCTCCAGTTTCAGGTGGCGCTCTCTGAAGGTGCGGTCCTGCTCATCCCTGCACACACTCACCGAGAGAGACGAGGCTGTGGCTTAAGTTCTGTGTGCTTGTGTGTGTGTTTGTGCATGGGACTCTCCCACAGAGAGGTGCTCTGAAGTAAAAGACTATACGATTATGAGGCAATGAGTTCCACAGAAGTCTGATGACTGACTGGCAACTGACTGACATGTTTATCTGCAAGAATAATAATCTATGTGGATCATGCTGCACTTGAAATTCCTACAGAGCTTAAAACTTTCATTATCTTCAGAGGCTGGATAAACAGCAGCATGTTTACTTGAGGATTGCTCTAATTTTCATTTTCCCCCTGATCACTGTGTGCTTCACAGACCAAAAGGAAAAGTCCAGAGCTACTATGAATCCTGCAGCAGAGTCATACTAATTGCTTCCAAAGACTGATTCTTTCTGATCCGCAGAGAAACACACAGGCTGTTCCTGGCCATTGTCAAGACGTTAAAGGAACATTTCAAGCCTCATATCTGGCGTGTCACATTAGTCAGCGGACTTAACCAAGATATAGTGATTCTGTTACACTACGCTCATTAGCTAAGCCTCCAGAACATGATTGAGAAAACACATCACACACGTACGACTGATGTTACCTTAAAAATTTTGCTTTGCTTTTTGTCTTTGCTCTTACTTACACAAGTCAATAGTGAACAGGTTTCATTTTAAAGAGGGGAGCCAAATGACAACTTCAGAAATAACTAAAGCATTCAGTACAGCATTTATGCAATTGTATGATTTTAGTATTAGTGACAACACTTACACGGAGCCATTAGCATTAGCTGCTTACAATATTTCAGTAATTTTGAAATTAATAAGTTGTATTGTTTCCAAATTGTTAGCAAAGTTTTCGTTCATCATTTGTATGATGAATATTCTTTGTCTCCACGATGATTATTTAAATTTAAACCATTGATCTTTTTTGTCTCTACAAAGCATACGATTGAAAATGTCAGACAAATGACAAAAGTGAAACAATTAGGCCTAAAAACTATCAGATGAACAGTATCTGAAAGTGATGTCATTCATGAATGTAATAAATCCAGCAAAGATCTGACACAGAGAACCATATCTGGACCTTCAATTGATCCATCTGCTGTTGGCCCAAGCCTCATCAGAAATGGTCTCCATGGAAGGGTGGCTGTCAAGAAGCCATTCCTAAGGAAGGGAAACAGGGAGAAAAGGCTGAGCTGTGCCAAATGACACAAGACTGAAAATCAGTGGCAACATGTCTGATGGAGGGATGAATCCTCCCCAGAACCTCAACATTACTGAAGCAGTGTGGGATCATCTTGGCAGAGAACAGAACAAAAGGCAGCCGACATCCACAGAAGAGCTTTGAAATGTCCTTTAAGAAGCCTGGAGAACTATTCCTGAAGACTACTTACAGAAATGACAGAAAGTTTGCCTGAGAGGGTAAAGAATAAAGGTGCTCAGAACAATTGTACAAACTCTAGTTTTGCCTCATCTGCTGTATTTTCATTCGTGTTGACACACGTTTAAATAAATCTCTGTAGCTTTCTCATGCTTTCAATATATAAAGAGATGAGGAATGGCTCAAGACTTTTGTACAGTTTTTAATATTGAAATAATGTTTTAAAAAAAAACAGTCTGCTGCTGTAAACACATTGAACAACCCATAATTGATAATGACCCACACTCAAACCAGTAAGAGAGCTTTATCAAAATAAAGAAGACACAACCAAAAATGTGAGGGGAAATGATCTAGTGTACCCTTTGATGGCCCCAGGTTATAGATAAATCTGTACACAAAGAAACTAAATTATATCAAGGCTAACGACTTTTCTCATTACCAATTTGGTGTCAATTGTTATAACATTTGTAATGATATTGATATTTTTCCAACAAAACCCACATTTTTCATTTCCTTTAATTTCATCTATGGGGGAATTCCCTTTCCCAGCATGTGTTAGCAGGTTCCAACAGAACTAGTTTGTTCCAAAGGCGGAGAGGGAGAAGGTCAGCAGTGATTCGTTGTAGTTCAGACCTGACTTTGCCCAAATACCCCCTCAAAAATCCCCTCGGCTTTTCATTTACTTTGAAATTCTCTTTGTCAGCCAGGTGAATGCATCGTTTTCTCAAAACTGGTGTTTCCTCCTTATATTGTTCGCGGCCCAGTTGCAGTTTTTGTAGGTTCAGCTTTTGTTGGCTTCATTGGCAGACAACTTCAAAAATAAAAAAAAGTCCCACAGCTTTACCTGTGGCTCAGTACTCCGCTCGAACCTGATTCATTCATTATCACAACTGGTTCAGATGTTAGTGATGGTCTATGCTACACTTAACAGAGCTAGGGCAAGAAAAGGTAACAAAGGTCCAGCAGACAAAAGGCCTGAAGGAAGAAAAGGTTAGAGGAAGAATGTTCTCCTCATTTCCCTGCTGAGTTTCTGAGCAGAGACATACAATGTGAGCAAATGGGCCACTCTCAGTTGGCAGTAATACTGTTTCTGAAAAAAATGCTGCACCAAATGATTTGGTGAGGTCACTTATTGTAAGTGGTTCCTGCGCCTTCTTTACATAACACTGATGGTGCATCTTACTTTAGGAGCAGCATATTGAAAGCTCAACCATAGAATTACATCATCATGATGTATAGTTTTCACAAAGATTTGGGTTATCTAAGTGTTTTTGTTTTTACTCCAGCTATGAAGGTCTTGAATATGAAGTTGACGCATATACAGTGAGTATATGTCCATGTACAGTAAAACATCCTGACACCTTTGTCATGGACAATCATTCGAAGTGGGTCATGAAGACAGGTAGTGTTCTATGCCCTGCAGGTGGTGAAAAGTGGGACACACTTTAACAGGGTCATCCATAGGCAAAGATGAAGAATAAATTCCATTAATTCCATTATAATGTCTTTGTTTAGAAATGAATGACAACTGCAAGCCTTTTTTAAGGCATGTAGGACCAGTAACAAGCTTGTAACCATCTTTGTTTAAAAGATTCAGGCAACAAAATGTTGTCTGCAAATTATGTCACCTTCAGGGTGTTATGTTTATCATAAATGGCATGGGAGCGCCAGCTTATCCTTGAAGGACTACCCCCAATGCACACAATGCAACAAAGTGCCAGTACCGAACAGGAAGGTTCCCAATAAACAAAAAATAATCACAAGAATATAAAATGTCCTGGAGATAAAAGAGTGTAAGGCAGCACTATACCAGCCTCTGGTCATTTGTGAAAGTAAAACTATTCACATGGTTTTACTTGATCTGTTGTTTCAGTTTGAATTACAGAAAGTCACAAATAATGTAGATCAATGGGTTATATGGAAAAAACAAACTGACATAACAGAAATTATGCGGTAAAACTTCTTTGCCACATCATCAGAATTATAATGTGAATTTATGTTGTATATTTAGATCTACAATGAGCTCTGGCACAATAGAAAGTTATACACAACTAAGCCAATGGGGGCTAATAGTGCTTGCAGATGGCACTGAAATGTATTTAAAAATACAGATGTGGTACAGAATGTAGTGTATATGAAATAATTTGAAAATAAACACACAGAAATATCATGTAATGCGCACATCTTCAGATTAGAGCAACAGAAACAAGGCTGATGCAAAAAGTGTGGACAGAAGTGTTCTTGGCAGGGATGTCTTCAGGACTATCGCAGGTGTAATATTCAGGTGGAAGAAGGATATTTCAGCAGAAGCAGCAGCAGGAATTTGGACTATTGTAGAAGATTTGCTGTCCCTCTCTGTCAATTTGGGGTTTTCCCAACAGCCTGCCACATGTGAAGCATACAGAGATGGGAGTGAGAGCTGCCCCAAGGGCACCCTGATAACGCTGAGTGGCATACTGAGGCTCTCTTTTGTTTCTATCTCTGCATCTTTCACCGTCACTGCAAACACAAACCGTTCGTGATGCTCATAGCTGTTGCTCTTGCATCAGTTGAAAAGACAAAGTACGACAAAAAAATATACAGATTAGTGTCCTGCTGATAAAAATGCACCTAGAAAGTACCTCTTTCTAACAGTTGGTTGGTGGCAGTAGCGAGATGATATTAATAATATTGTCAATCACATACTTTCGTCAAGATTACATTATTGATTTTTTTTCTCCTTAAAATACAAGGTACCCGATCAGCTAATTCAGTACAATGACTGTGAAATAAGGGATATTAGGAATAAAAAGTTAGAGATTTGTATTCTGTCTTCTTTTGCTGACATCTATGGGTATTTTCTATCTGCACAGGCTTTGTTTGTACTGGAACGGTCGCATACTGGGCCCCACTTTGGTGCAGCAATTAGGAACTGAGAAAATAAAGATGTGGACAAAATCTGGCACATGAAGACAAATACGGCTAAAGATCTCAGTTTGTGAACTGACTCGACTAGATTGTTTGCTTTCACATAAAACATTATAACAATATTTTAAAGCTTGGGTGTTACTAATAGTATCAACAATGACTCTGTCATCCTATACCTGAATGCGGAAATTGAAAATGTTGAATGGAATTCAGTAATGCTCATTTTCATCAGCAGTCCCTTTACTCGATGTTATCAAGCATCCAAAATTACAAAAAACAAAATAAAACCTCAAGACAGGAATTAAAAGACTCTACCTCAGATAGAAAAGTAATCCATTCCAGATAAAACTTACTAATTATTTAATGACATTTCTTTACATTGCAAAGTTTTTACACCTGTCCTGGCATATCAAAGTGTCCTCTTTGTCTCTTCCTGTGGAGGAATCACTGGACGTGACCTGCTGATGGTACGCTCTAAAACAAATCAGGTAATTCTTGCCGATTGTATATTGTCCTAAACCTAACTTGACCATCAATTAGTGTTTAAACCTTTTGGAGCATTGGATGAATCATTTTTAATAACAGCTTCAGAGAAAATAGAAAATGATTCAATGAAATAATGCTCTGTCAAAAGAAAAAATAAATTTAATCAAATACAGTACAATAAAATGAACCTACCAAAGCAGCATTAGCACAGTGCAGCCACTAGTGGTCATTCATGTCCCGTAATGGACCACGGACTGAGAGCTGTGACAATGATGTATTCAAGGACTTTCGGTAATACTGGAGTTCATACTGGAACTCCTCAAATCCCTTAGCGCAGCCAAAATAAGACGCTTCCTTCTATTAAAAATAGTGAGCTACAATGATAAATAAAAAGGAATGGTATGGATTACAGTGGTAACATCAACCTAAGAGATAAGCACCAAAAAATTGGTAAATTCTGGAACCATCCTACATACACCAGCTGATTTTGTTCCACGATAATACAAACTTATCTATATCTAAGTAGTGATCTATATATTTACTCTTAGGTTATTTCTTAAGAATAATTTTCAATTGTAAAGAGAGTTATTCAAATAAACGTCAAGACATGAAGGATTGAAAGTGTCTTTAAATTGTGAGACAGTGTAGAAGTACACATGAAGGCAGCACCCCTGTTGACCAGGCGGCTGGATGACGTCACGCTGGACAGGGACCGTGTGTGACACCGCGGTGTGGCAGATAAACAAACCCCTTTTTGCATGACTCTATGGACCTTTAACTACTAACTTTTCCAGTCTGAGTGGCGCTTCACATCTTGTTTTCATGTCGAGGAGAGAGCCGTGATTGAAAGAAGATATCCCCGCTGACAAAAAGTTAAATATAACAGTAGAGTCCGCTTAGAGGTGAGTTTGATACAAGTTGTAGCTAGAAAAACTTAACGGTAAGCTAACAGTGGCTAACAAGACGCATTAGCTACTAGCGGTAACTTCTACAATCTCCAATATACCACACACTTCATGTCATTTCATAAGGTATCATTTTAGCACCACCAATTTGAACACAAATCAATGTTTGATGGGTCGATATTATGCTAATTAACTAGATTCCCATCCTCTCTGTAATTTAACACGTTTCCCAGCGTCCATAGGAGCGCCACTAAGTTGAGTTGGTGATGGGTAAAACTGAGCTAACGATGCCGGGCTATTTGCTGGGAGTTCACCTGCTCACTTGTTGCATCTTCAGGTTGACGTTTGACTCCTTCTTTTAAAAAGTAGGCCAGTAAAGCGGATTTCGTGGTCATTAAGCCACGTTTAAGTAAAATATATGGAAAAATGTCACATTTGAACATTCTCAAGGGATGAGGAGCAAATAATTAGTTGCAGATTAACAGACAAGATTTGATGTCTGTGCATGCTTCTCTCACGTTTTTACTAAATCTTCCTTTGAACAAAGAGAACCTGTGCTTTCCTGATGTTAGATACTTTTAATGTATTATTTCTAAAGTAATGGCCATCATTTCTGACATCTCTCACATCCTCCACTCTCATCTCATTTCTCCAGTGGTCCAGTGTAATAATTGCATGCTGCATGTCTGCTAACCACCCACAATCGACTCCCCCTGCGTTTCCTCTCAGCTCTGATGCATGACCCCTCTCTAAATGGATGCTACTCAAACCCTTCTTGCATGTTGTGCTGTGAGTGAGTCACCATGAGGGAAGACAGGGATAACCCTCTGGCACTGTCATCCAAGAAATCATGCCAGGACCAGACGGAGTATGGACAAGAGCTAGAGAGGCTGCGTGCTGACTTGGAGGCGGAGAAGACCCAAACGCTGCGGGCCTGGGCGCAGCTCGGCGTGGAGCTCAGGCACCTACGAGAGGAAGCAGAGAAGGAACACGAGCGGGTTTTGAGGGAGGTGGCAGCCAGACGAGGATGCCAAAAGGGCAGAAATAGACGCAAATATCTCCTGGGAAAAGAAGTGAAGATTAAAGACAGCGGGCAACACCGTAACGTTGAGTCCACAGGTGAAAAGGCTGTTTGCTTTTGCAGCGGACAAACAAAACTGGAGCAGTTGCTGCTGACGCTGTATGACAAGATAAATGATGACCATGCTGCTTATAAATTGCCCCACAGGCAGGAATTTGAGTTAGAAAAAGCCATCTTCCTCTGCCACCTTCTCGAGGCCCAGGGAAGACTGTTACAGGGTACTCAGAGGGTCGGACCCACCGGCTTCGTATTGAAAAACCTCTCAAGGAATCCAACTCAGGAAAACAGCAGTGACCCCTGTCAGACTGCGCCCCTCCTAACCTCTCTCAGGAAGAAATCCAAACAAGATCAGTGGAAGCATCCTTCAGACAAAGCTCCATGCGTCGCTGCTGCAGTAACGGACGCCTGTCAGAGCAGCTCTCTGAAAGTTTTTCACCCTCACATCTCTCTCCATGCGCATCGGGAGAAAAAGTCATCCGCCTGGACTGAGTCCTCTGGGTCAGATAAATCATCGTCCTCCAAATGCATGCAGAGAAACATGGAGGTGAGCTGCTTTATTTTTTGTAATGCAGAGTTCTTGGGTCTATATATTGGCAGGACTTTGGTGTGTAGAGGCTCTTACTCTTTGGTAGTTTCTGTCACACTCATGAAACACAAAATAAACTGGGTCAATGCAATATTTTATTATTTTTCAGTTTTTTAAACTATACAGAGGAGAAATCCTTTAGGCCAAACTGAGATGGCATATTACACCACAACCTGTCCATTTACCTTTTAATTTTAATTTAAAAGGCTGTATTCTTTGCCATTTTGTTCTCTAAGCAGGTGTGAGGGATACGTGACCTTTGTGGGCTAAATAAGTGATAGCCCTTTTAGACACTTCAGCTTTGCTTCTGTAACAAAACAAAAGTTATTTTTACATGCAGCCCCACTCACTACAGTGAATTGCTAGTGTTTATTTGAATGTCAAATATAAAAACCTTTGTTTTGCTGTATTGTGTACATCTTTGCAGACCTCTTCGTGGCCTTTATTTGGGTGTTTGCCTGAACTTCACTTGTGGATTCATGACGTAGTGTGATTGGCAGGGATGTGCATCATCATAGTAACAGAGGCTAACCTGCTAGTGATTCTCAAATACTAGTAACAAATATTTCCATTACAAGCAGCTGTCTGATATTGTGTAAGCTCCTCCCTGAGTCTTCAGGGCATGGATTTGGGACTTTTCAGGGTGTCTTGAGGTTTTTGGTTTTGGGATATTGGCTTTGGATCCTTTGGACCCTGCGGGTTGGACTCGGTGCTGCGCGTCCCAAGGATATTTGAGCATTTTGGTATCTAGGGACTCATGAGGCAGAGTCGACAAGCTCTTTATTGTGTTCCTTGAGCAGTGAATGTATAATTTCTTTGTGTTGTTGTGAATCCCATTCTCCTTCTGAGGAAAGCTGCTACCATCAGGAAGTGCACTTTTCATGGAGGGTTCGTGCTTGATGTGCTGAAATGTTTGGGTGTGTGGTGTCAAAATGAGCAGTTTCAGTTGATATATCCCTGGTTCTTCTACTATTCTTCACTTACACACACTTTAGTTAGTTAGTTATTTATTTGTTTATTTTCCTCTTTTTATTAAACCTTCTTTTAAAAAATCAGCCAACTGTTTAGTTTTCCTGGAGCATTACACATCTGTTCATTGGAGAATTTGACAGGATGTGTGCAGTGAAGAAGGAGATGGATTGATGTGTTTATGTCTCTTAATGGAGGGGCAGAAGTAGGTCAGTGATCTTCTGTCTCTTAAATTTTGGATCAGGTTTGGATACAGGAAATTGAATAATTAATCAAAGCTTGAACTGTCTCTATCCACATACCCGGTTTTGTGCTTTTTTTCTCTCCATATATTTTTCACAACACTCCTCCAGTATCACCCTGGTGATGTCAAACTGTAAAGACGTTCAGATGCTGCTGCAGTTTAAAACAACACATGCTGGTATTGTATTTTGCTCCCATATTAACTATAGCATTCTTAAAGGGATAATCCGGAGTAAAGAGCACTTTAGATCAATTTACGGGATGTTGGGAGTACATAGTTTGAGTTGACATCAAAATCATGTCATTCGGATGTGTTTTGAGAATTTCGATTTGACCGTTTTTAGCCAAAAGTCGTTGGATATTCGACAGATATTCACAATAAGGAAATAAGGTCTTTTTTTTCAAACCAATATCAATATCGGGACACTTCGGTTTGGCTTTAGGGACCCTCTACTCACTACCACGTAAGTGTTATGTTGTTTGGAGCTGTAGAAGATGTATAAAAATAGCGTTTTGTAACGGTGATACGATATGCCCTCATCACTTCCAGGCTAACGACTTTTGGCTAAAAACGGTCAAATCGAAATTCTCAAAACACATCCGAATGACATGATTTTGATGTCAACTCAACGTATGTACTCCCAACATCCCGTAAATTGATCTAAAGTACATTTTACTCCGGATTATCCCTTTAACCCATTGAGGCCGGGAAAGCATTGCTGCATTTCTACCTTTAAAGCCGGGGGCGCTGTTGCGTTATTCTACCATTAAGGCCGGGAAAGCGTACACGTCTTTTTTCCTGTATAAGGTTGTTTTGCACCAATTATTGACCTCTGCGCCAATTAAATGCATTATAATAGAGATGTGAGAGTGTCGTCATGTTCCTCGTGTCATTGTTTTGAATTTAAGTTACATCGAACAAGCATGGAGGACTTTCAGTGGGAAGACATTTCAGACGGTAGCGATTTTGAAGAGTTTCTTGGCTTTGATGATGCTGATGAACGTGCTGACCCAATTGATCGAGATTTATAGCTAGCACATATGTTTGAAGATGATGATAACGGCGAGGATGATTTTGAAGGGTTTGAATGGGAGTGGAAGACTGACAATTACCACCGTAATCGACGGAGAGATTTCAACCGCACACCAGGGGTGAAAGTGGATTTACCTGCAGATGCCACACCGTTGCAGGCATTTAATCATATTTTTACTGAGGAGCTTTGGGCGCATCTCGTTTCCGAGACGAATAGATACAGTGACCAGGTACTTCAGACTCCAGCTCGAGCAAAGATGGCAAGGTGGTCACACGTAACTGTGCCGGAGATGAAAAAATTTATTGGAATGTGTATGGGCTCCTTGTGCTGCCAGTACGAAGAGACTGGCGATAAAATAAATAGATAAATAAATAATTTAAATATAAAATAAAATAAAGTAAAATTTTATAACTGTTTTCTAATTGAAATTAGCGCTGTTCCTGCACTTTACTTTTTACATTTTCTATTTTCGTGTAGGTGTATGTAAATAAACTCAATTTCCAAAGAAAGTCACAGGTGTAAGCTCTCAAATACTTTTTGAATTTTGTTTCTATCTGCTACAGAGGCTGAGAAATCAATCATTTAGTAGGCGTTGACACAATTTCTGAATTTCCAGAAAAACTTCAGGTTTTAGGGGGTCTTTCTGAAATCGCCCATAGGTTTTACAGGCATTCTTTTCCAGGCGTTTTAGGCCTAAATGGGTTAATATGCTATAGTTAATATGGGAGCAAATATTTTGGTCTCTGAAGTTACTGCCAACTTAAAAACTCCTTTATTTGAGTATTTGAAAATACTTTTGAAAAACGAACACCCCTGATTCAGATGAAATGGAGCTCTTCAAAAGATTGTGAAGTTCTGCACAAGCCTGCTAATGATGCGCTGGTCTGAATCAGGTGTGCTGAAGCTGGTAAACATCTAAACCCTGCAGGACAGCGGCCCTCAAGGACCGGATGTGGACATCCCTGCTTTAAGGCATTATGCAATATTTTTCTTTCAAGACTTTTGCCACTGTGCCGAACTTTTGGAAAGTGTGTTGCTGGCATTGAATTCAAAATGATTATTTTCCAAGACCAGCTTGACCTGCTGCAGATGACTTAAGAACTCTTTAGATGAGAAGAGACGTTTCAGATAAATATCTACATTTTCCTGCATAGAACAGCCTGATGAGATGAAAACATCTAATTTAAGCCAAAACTAGCTCTATTTGTTTACTGTACCATAAGATAAAATGAAAGTAAGTGGATTGCTTGGACTCGTGGTGATTGCTGTATCAGCAGAGTTGTTGCTGCCTATATAAACTACAGAATACCATCATCACAGTGGCAGATCCAGTGTTCATTAAACCCTTTCAAATGCACAATATTTCAACTTAAAAAAGGGTGAGTTGAGGTTGCGTTTTTTTTAATAATTTTTAGCTTTACTTTCCTCCTCATGCTGTTTTTCATGCACAACATAAGGAATCGACGCAGTAATTGGGGATAATTGTGGTGTTTTATTCTTCCAAACATCTGATAAGTTTTCAAAGTTGAGTGCAAACTCCTCTGCTGGCCTGCATGGAGACAGTTTTTGGGAAAAATTTAAGAAGCTGCCATGCTCCTCTGATTTCACTCAGGTGGAGTAACTGAAGGGACCTCCTAGAAGGGCTAAATAGCATCTTGATTAGTAAACTGGCTCAGTTTTATCTGTTGCCGTACCAGACCTACTGCTTTACAAACATTTCTTTTTCATGCCGTGTCGTAGGCTAAATTATGTGTTAAATATGACGTACATCCCCATCTTCAGAAATCTTCTTTGTCACTCTTATGCACAACTACAGTAAAATATAAGAATTGGTCTGGTTGGGGCACACTTGTTCCTTTGCCTGCCTCCTGCAGCCTCCCCCTGTTGCAGTGTCCACGGCCTCTTGAACAATCAATAGGCAGCCAACATCATTCCAGCGTCATCTCCATGGAAACGAGCTCTAGACACTCTAATGATTGGGTCCTGTCTCAAAGCCTGCCTTTTTGTGATAGGACGAGGGAAGCAGTCCTCCCTGCCCCCTCCTCTCAGTGAAACTCGCCGTCTTACACACACATTCACACACACACATATTTTTCCCCTTCATCCCCGTTCTTCACCTTTATGGCGCTGCAAGCAAGATGGGATTAAGCAGCCCTGTCGAGTCTTGTTGCATCTGGATGAAACGCTTTTTGACACGGCTGCATCAATGAAGAGAGGCCCGCAGCTGAGGAGTCTCATCATGCCACCCACATCTCAGCCTCGCTGAGAGAACGGAGACCGGAGTGGAGACCTGTTAGTTAGACCGTCTTCGGTTATTTTCCTCCATCACACATTTCTTTTTGTTTGGGTTTTTTGGGCCTACATGAGCCGCTCGAACGCTACGTCGTGTCAGAAGTGGACCTGTGTGTCTTCTTTTTGGGGGTTTTAACAAACCTCCCCCCCACCCACGTACGACAGAGCGGCAAGGAAAGAAGAAACGGGCTATGGTTGTGCAGCGAGCACCTCTGAATGCCACAATGTGATAAATGCTATCAACAATATGCGTGAGAATGCTACAGTGTGATGACATTCATTGAATTGCCGTCGCAAGCCGAGGCTGAAAATATGTACGGTCCCTTTGGAGTTGATTGTCCTCATTTCGGAGAAACGTCACCGCGTAGAGAGAGTGGAAGCACCTCACAGCCCCTGGTTCGTCTGTAACTGCCTCTAATCAACAACCTGCACTGTTGCTGCTTTTGTTTACATTCATTAACAGTTTTATGAGACTCTGACAGCCATGGCAGCACGTGTACTATGGTTGGTTTTAGAAACTTCACCTTAGTTCTGCATGTGAACCATTGGAGAAAGAGGACAGCGACATCTCTTACTGTTTTTAGGTTATCCTGCAACAGCTGATCTCCAGCCAATGTGAGCATGCATGCTGTGGCTTGGCCTTGGCTGGGCGCCTCATTCGGTCACACAGATCCACTCTGCTCCGTTTGAATTTGACAAAGAGCGATGTATGACCTGTGCACTCGGCCTGAGCAGCCCGAACCTGCACCGGCACACACAGAGATGGAGAACCGCGACAAAGCGGAAGCTCTCGGGCAACAACAGCAGGAGCCGAGGGGGACGGGGGAGCCTGATCATAAGCAACACGGGCTCTTGGACAAGGAGGTCCCAAACGCTGCTAATTTCACCGCAACGTCATTGTTAGGAAAGAGACACCACTCGCTTTACGCGAACCTCGGCGGTTTTGAAGTGGAGGGGATACGAAAGGTAAGTGTGCAATGTTTGTTGTTGCGTCTTTTAGCACCATCCCTGATGGTTGACTGAATGTAGATTTGTGGGACTGAGGGAGGGGCTTCTTAACAGCCAAGTGACTGTGGAATCACAGGTAAAAAACTGTTTCAAATTATTCGATGGATGGAGTTTAAACACGTTATGCAGATGATTTTTGCACGACAACATGTGAAGCAGTTGTTAATAATCTTAATCTTAAAAATCAGACAGAGCTGAGTAACTAAAAGTTGCTGGAAGTGTAAAGCATTTGTACAGGCTGACAACATCAGGGGAGTAGATTTATTTGAACTTGCAGTGACCTGGTAAATGTTTTCACTCTTTTGTGTGTACTCCTTGTTAACATAAGGTCTACTGGATGTTAAGACCAATTGAAAATGAGTATGGAACTCATGAGATTTTCATGTAACTGGTGTGTGCTGGCTAAAATGAAGGAACGCTGGACATAATCATTAACACACAGATGCATTATCATCCTGAAAATGACTTCAGCATCACCAAACCTCCTTTTGATTGATGGAATGAGAAAAGTATCCAAAATATCCGTGTCCACCTGTACGTTTACTGTAGAGGTAATGTAAGCCACCAACCCTGGTCCTTTACCCGACATCAGTTTAATTTCATCCAATCCTCCACAGTCGATCACTGCATCTCTTCAGCTCTCTCTAACCTTGTTTACGGTACTTCTCTTTAGGTGTTATTGATGGTCTTTGTTTGGTTTTCTGGATGTAAATCCCATTTCCTTCAGCTGGTTTCTGACAGTTCAGTCACAAACATCCTCCTTTGTTATACATTTCTTTAGTCTGGCTTTTAACCCAGCATGAGACTCTGTTTCTGTTTCTGTTATTGTTTTATTGTTTTTATTATTTTAATATTGTTATTGTTTATTATTGTTTTTTACATTGTTCTTATGTTTTATGCCCTATGTGTTGATTCTCATGTACAGCACTTTGTTTCAGCCACGGCTGTGTTAAAGGGCTTTATAAATAAAGTTGAGTTGAGTTGAGTCTTTTCTATTTTTAGACATATTGCTTTGAGTTTTCTGTCCTGTCACTTTAACATCTTCATCGTCGACATGCATGTTTCCCTTTTTAGACACAGCTGACTGGGAACAACCAACATCTTTTGCCACATTTGAGTAGAATTACCCCCTTGAAGAAGTTGTTTTTCATTCTTTCCATTGTTTTAACTCACAGATCTCTTGTTTGGCCCATGTTTCCTGCCCATTAAACAGCCTTTTGAAATCTGTAAGCACTCTCGGTACTTAAACTTCTTTTGTGAATTTTAGTTCATCATGATCAGAGTCTCTTGGCCACATTTTAACATTTTATTTTTCCTTTATTTGATGCTTTCAATGTATCCTTAATTCTGACAGGATTTCATCTACACTAGTAATCTGAGTGTATTATTCCCTTCTGGGTTCCCGTTCCCAGCCCCTTTATTACCCAGTCATTACTCTTTAGCAACAACCTACTTAATGACCTCCCCGCACACAACCGTGGAGAAGACCTGTGGCCACAGGTGTTGAAAAGGAGCAATAAATGCTGCATTAGAAAGAATTATTTGGCCATCCCACTGCGAGGGTTCAGAAGTGGTGTTGCTGTCTACAGGAGGCTGTCGCTTTAAGATTACCCTTTGTAATTTGCCGGGGAGTTTTCTTCCTACCAATTCTGCCTTTAATTGATGATTTTGTCAGGTGTAGGTGGGTGTTTGTTTGGCAGTATGCACTGTGATTAGACGAACAATGTAAGAGAAAGAGCTTTTGAAAGCGGCTTAATCTGGACGCTGGAAAATGACGTCATGTCCTTGAGAACGGATTTCCTTTTTTTTTTCCTGCTCTGGTAGTTCTTGATGCCAATTACCAATAAACACATCAATGTGCATGAATGTTATTTGGAGCCAGTACAGAAAGGGCATTTTTCTTTAAGCACAAATTTACAAAGCAGTTGTCGATGTCGGCCTTTCCACTTGATGGAATAAAGACACATGATTCCACTGAAGGCTAACAGGCTTTTTGACTATGTGCTCCTCTGTCCACTTTCTTTAAAGCCGGTCTTGACTTTTGGGTTTACAAAGTGGGGCTTTTGAATCCAGAAATCAGATGTAAAATGCTTGTTGTTTGATTCATCTGCCATAAACGGATGATTTTACTGAACTGCCAATAATTGGACACTTTGATTAGAAAACTAAAATCGTCTGACAGTCTGAGTTCCTTTGAACATGGTCCTCAGTTCATTGTTGCATGAGTAAAGAATGTAGATTTACTACTGTGATGATTGTCTGCATTGACTTTGAATCTAGATACCGTTGCTACTCAAACTGACTGAGAAATGTTTGAATGGGTTGCTCATGCTCACACAGAAGTTACCTATTTTAATCCAGTTATTGGGTGTACTTCCTGCTTTGTAACTAGTTCAAATGTAAGCATACATGTCACTCAGTTTCTTGTCAGCAGTGGCTCCTAGGCTGGTTAATATAGCTTTTACTGTGTCAACATGTTCTTTTTTCCTGCCGTGGCTGAAAGGACACAAGTTACGCTCAGCAAAAAAATCCGGTATCGGCTCTTTAACTAGAGCAGCAGGGTAAATGTCTGTATTAAGGCCATATTTTCTAGTTCTTTTATCATTTCTGTAATGAGTCATGGGTTTTATAAAAGTATTGTCACTTCACCTTATTCAACTTGCAGAACGTGCATAGAGTGATAAGAACATATCGATTGACCTCGATCTTTATATAGAACTTGATTATGCTGTCAATGTCTATATGTAACAACATAGTTTTTAGCTGTATCCAAACATGTTTACAGTTATTTTCATATTTCCATTACACATCATTACATAAGCATGGTAACACCTTCATTTTTCCTGTCTCACTCACATTAACGTCCTCACCAGCTTCCAGGCTGCTGCACTAACTGTAGAGACTGCAGTTAAGTCTTGTACTTGGTCAAATTGGCTCCATATTTGAAAGTACACCGTAATAGCATGAGCTCTTCCCTCTTCTGGCCTGCAGCGTGACGTTGCGGTGTGGTTTCTTTAGAAAAAGTTGTTTAAATGTATGATGTCGCCTGAGTGTGTGGGCTGCGGCCAAAGACAAATAAAGAGGGCCTGAATAGAGTCGCTCACAGCTCGATATTAAAAGAAGATGTTGCTATTTTGGATGGTAAATAATGACAAATGAATCAGTTAATTCAAGAGTTTGGGAGGATGACGCAAGTTCACTCTCAGTCTCAGTCTCTCCCTACTTTCGCCACTCCCGTCCAGTCCAGTCTTTCTCCCCCCACATGCCTTCAGTCCTCTTCCCCACAGGTAGCTCAAACAATGTTTGGCAGTGATAAATTTGTGTGTATTTTGACTTGATAGCCAGACACGGTTTGTGACAGGCCGTTTGGTGAGTCAGTGGATTGAATGAAATCCTGGAACGAATAGCACAGAGATGGACATGAATTAGATTTTTGATCTAACTTTGAGATTGTTTTATCACTCAGGCCTAATGGCCATAAATGACTGTTGCGTCTGTCGGTGAGAGATCTCAGTTTGATTGGCTGTTCAGTCCAGCGAATGAGTGCATAAGAAGTGAGACGGTAGTGATGACACACTGTCTCCTCTCACCTTCAGAACAAGCAACACTTTCACAACAACGTGGCTGTGTGGAGTGAAGAAACTTAAGACCAACTGATAATCAAGACTCAAGGGAAAGCAGCTCTGGTGGCTTTACCAGAAGGCACAAATTACACACCGCAGTGTTTCCTTTTTTAAATCTTTGCTGCTTTCGTTTACTATATAATGTATGTACTACCACCCCCTTCTGAGTTGGCAAGCTATGTTTGCTTGCCAGCAGTTGGAAGTCAACCTCATGATGTGTTCAAGTGCTGTTTTGTTTGTTCTGATACTGGCGACTCGTTGCCCTTGGTTCTTCTTGTCGGTTTGGTGTATAAAACCCCCTTAATGGGGTGTAATGTCAGTTTATTATTAGAGCTACAGCCTTGTCCCCTGAGAGTTATTGTTGATTCTGGACAGGGTCTGAATACATTTTTGCCCCAATCAATAATTTAAAAAAGGATTTAAGCAGCTTGTTTTTACATTTTAGAAACCTGTTTAAATTGGTGGAAAAATGAAAAGATTAATCATTTTGTGGTTATTGTGGATATTTTCAGTCTTTTCCTTACCCAGACTGAGAATGAAATAGATGTAGAGTGCATGTGGTACAGACTGTCAAGCCCCAGGAATAAAGTTATTGATAATGATGTCAGATTAATGTGCTTATATGACAGAGAAAAGTAGCATTCTCCTACGGATGGACTCTTGATTTGCAAAATATTAGCTGATCAGTTTTCATCCCAGTCCAGAAAACATTAGCTTCTATGTAAGCTCTATTGCTGCTGCTGTTGTTTCCACCATGGTCCTATTCATATGTGTGCATACATGTGTGTTTCATTGGCCAGCCTTGTTGGGCCTTTTGAATAATTGATAAGGGAGCACGAGAGTAATCTCTAGAGTACCAGTCCCTCGTCGTACACCAGCTGAAACATAACTGTGTCTGGCTGCGGTGACACACAAGTCTTTGTGAAACGGAGGTGAAACGATGCTCTGCTGTCGCTTTCACTGACACTGTGGACTCCCTGGAGTGGGTGTCACTTCCACGCCATGCACCATGATTTGGATGTGCAGAATAGGCTCGCGATCAAACCATTTGACATTTACTCCAGTCATAGCTAAAGCATGTCATGGAACAAAACTGAATTGGAAAAAGAAAAGAAAACACCATCTTTTATGCAATATTCTTTGGCGCTGCCTTGGAGGACGACACATCCATCTCTCCATCTTCACACGGCAATAATGTGGTACCATTTTTATTCTTCCATTGTGAGAAATACTGCAGTGGTTGCCCCTTTAAATGCTCCAGCTTATTATCAATTATTCACACCCATACTAAATTTGGATTTAGATAAACAAGCGACCTAAGTTTTAGTGCTATATAAATTACATTTTAAAATTGTTTTTGTACCTTTACAAAAGATATGAATGAAATGATTCAGATTAGCCTCACTCGCCATTACATTGAAATAAACAGTTTGAGTAATAATATATATTTTTTTTTAATTTTCTCCAGGGCTTTTAGTGCGGAGGACTTTCTTGCTTGCTTTTCTTTTCACCTTGAAGATTTTCACTGACTTCTAGTGTAAGGATTATTTGGGAGCATTAAAATCTTGGGTCCTTTGCCTTGCAAGATGTTGCGCTGCTGTCTGCTCGGTTTGATGTCGGAACAGGACCAGCCTCCCCGTGGTTTACACGACTTTGTTAATTTTTTTTAGGTATTTCCCGGCTACATTGAGTAACGGTGGTGTCACGGTGTGTTATTGAGTACACTGCTACATAAAGCAACCAAATGGACCTAAAGTTTTTGAGACAACTTTGAGAACGAGATGGTTTTCGTGATGTCCAGGACATCACTGTTGGATTTAACTGAGCTGTTTCCATCATGTCTGGCCACAGTTGGATACCGAAAGTCTTCTTCTTTATCTTCAAGGTCAACTGAAATTTTGCCTGTGTTGAGGATTTTGATCCATCTGGTTGACACCAATGTACACCAGTGTTGCGCCGTATCAAAAGTTCCTACCGGGAAATGCTTCTTTCCAGGATTGCTGAGATTTATCAGGATGGCCTCGGTCATGATCTTGTGACTTCAGATAATCGTCGGAAAGGGATGGAAGTAGGTATGAATAATTTTGTGCATGGCACAAAGGATATCTGACTTTCCTTTCTCCCACATGTAATGGCCTATTCAAATTTGGCATACTTTCCTGCCTGCGACATCTGGACGTCATTCCGGCCTCCTCTCAAACGGCTGCCAAGATTGAACCGATGATGACCTCTCTTCGCCCCTCTCAATTGAAAATGCCTCTTACCTGGATGATGAAAGGAAGGCTCACTTTTGTTGGCCAAGTGGATGTCAGAGAAGCCTTTTGACTCGGGCCTTTTATTTTATTAATTTATCGGGCCTTATACATGCGATTTAAGACTAACTTTCACAGGTTTCTAGTGGAGCGTTACGTTAGTATTTGGACACTCCAGTGTGTTTATGTGTTTTAACTGTGTTGACTATCTGCTGTCCTGTCCTAGACGGTATGTTTAGTGATAGTTTGTCATTTGGAAACTCACCTGCCCGTCTGTTCAGCTTAATTTTCTTTGACGTTGTGTTATATAGATATCTATAGATTTCGTTTGGCTCGGGGTGGTGAGATGCTGGCTATGTAAAGCTGCCGTGACGACAGTGATGGAGTAGGTAGAATTATTATTTGTATTTTTTTTAGCAACTTCAAGTGTTGAGACAAGGTCCCTTTGGGGCTGCTTGGAAGCATTTTGTAATCACATTTATGCATTTCCATTTCTGGCTGAGTGCACTGCAGCTCGTGGGGGTCAGGGCAATCTGTGGAATGAAACCAGCTGAATGATGTGCCCATTTTTTTGTTATTTGCTCCCTTTGGCTGGTTGCATTAAATAGCCTGTTAACAAAGACCATTTAATCTCAGTCACATATGTATTTTTAAGAGGAACACAAGTCCAAATGCAGCTCCATTCTTTGATTTGTAGCGTTGTCAAAGTGGGAACCGACGCAGATCACCAAGTTTGTGTTTTTGCAGAAACGCACTTTAACACACTTGGATTTAATGTAAATGAAGCCATAGATGTGTATTAGCAGATGAGGTATGACTTACAGGCACACAAACACGTCTCATTCACACTTTTATTGCTCCTCTTCCTTATTGAGATGACCGATGCAATGTGGTTTTAAATATTTAGGTGAATCCAGTAAGGCCATTTCTGTAAATCTTCGCAAATTCAGTTGTTGCTGGTGTGATAGCAGGGGGTCGGCGGGCGCTTATGCATATGCAATTTTCTTTGACAAGATGAAGGGTTATTTCCTTTTGAAGCTCTCTGTTTGGAGCCTGTGGAGGGTCGGGGATAGAAACAAATCATCTCCAGTACATTGTGCGTCTCCTTTACCCATTTTCTGCTGACGCCGCACTAAACGTAATAATTCGATGACCCTTCCTTCTGTTCATCCTTTGCCTCTTTAAAAGGCCAGACATTCTCTGCATGTCTGACACTTCATTAAGCCCTCGATAGCTCAGGGGGTTGTTACATTTTTATTTGTAGACTGTGAGACGATGAGGCAGCCATGCCTGTATGGACTTTGATTACTGTGTCGGGAGTGGGAGGTGGGGCGTTGTTACGGCTTTGTAGAAAGAAGCCGAAGGCCGCCCCAAAGCCAGAGCAAAAACAACGGTGTTATACCCACCACGAAATACGGATGTTAAAACATTAACCCCCTTTCCATGCTGATTTTTCTTTAGCGTGAAATCATTTCTGGCATAAATGAATCAGCCGATTCCTTTGAGAGTGTTCATCATGACACGACTTTCAGTAAATTCCCCAAATCTAAACTTGACAGTTCATACCATATAAAGGTTGACTTCAAATGACTTTGCCAGATGACCTTTGTTGGAGGAGGTGGTAGAATTAGATTGCAGAATGCCTGGGGGAAGTAATGGGGTGTTTTGTGTTGGCTCTTTGTTCTAGCCATATGAGAAACCCCCTAATCTGTCACCGTCAGGTACCCCGGAGAGAGGAGTTGTGATGAATACATGAGGGGATTTGAGAAGACACTTAAGAGGCCTTCTTCATTACTTATATATGAGTACAGGGAGGGAGCTGCTGTTAATGAAACGAGTCATAGACAGCTTTGTGGGTGTTTCTTATAAGGAGATTCTCTGCTTAGGTGAGCTGCTTTTTTTGTACTGTTTTTTCCTGACTGTAGCTAACTTTTGCAATGCAGTCTGTCAAATTTGGATCTCGAGTTAGATATTGATGCCTTGATCAAAGCATCATAACAAAGCTTGGAGAAGTTGTTAGATAAAAACATTTCCAAACATTTTTCGCCTGGCGGATGTAACCGTATTCAAGGGTCAAGTCTTTGACCCTGGGGCGTTTTTTTTCCCTTTTCCATGTTGCTGTGAACACAAAAGCCTCCTGAATAGATTAATTAACTGACAAATTTAGCAGACGGTATCCTTTGTGGCTCTGAATGAAACCCAGCAGAACGTGATTGGTTGAAGAGGAACCATCACCTGACTGCAGCATCTTTTAGTTATTTTACTTGGGTAACTGTTTACAGATTATGAATTCTTCTGTATCACTCACAGGAGCTGCCAGCAGTGGTGCACAGTCATGCCAATTAAAACTTATTACCACAGCAATTTCTTTAAATGATTCAGCGCTCTGTTACTGTTTTATTTGATAATACATAGCTCCTGTTTATTATATTACTTCTGGTTTTCTTCCAAACTTGGTCAGCAGTAAGCTTTATTGACGTGTATCGACTGCACTTGGTGTGATGTTCATGAAGTATTCTTCTTCTACATGGATTTCTGTGATGTTATACAGTACAATCACAAATTATAGCTTCTTTTATTCCTGCCTCAGCTATCATGTCCAACAAAGAAACACATGGCCATGCATGAGCGCCCATTTGCCCGTCTTTGTCTTGTTCTCAGTCTCCTCAGAGGCTTATAGTGGGGGGATTTCTAGCTGTCAGCTAAAAATGCTGATGTTGTAGATTCTATGTAACCAGACATTTCCATACGCCTTACAAAAGCTTGCAATGGATCCCAAACAAAAGAATAATCTGTCAGTGCGACCTTATGAATATGTAAGAACAAATCTCTAAAATTTTAATAATCTCATCCAGCGTTTGTCGCTCAGGTCGCTAAGTCTCCCCCTAAATCCTTTATTTTCTCAAATATCCTGTTCAAACGACATATTTTTATCAACAAATAATCTTACTCTGTTTTATAGCTCCTCTATACTTTAACTTTCACATTTAATATAAATGTGTCTGCAGCCCACAAGATCAGAATCATCTATATTCTTTAATCCAATTTTTATATGAATTATGATGGAAATACTGAGAGAAGTGAAATGAATATCAAGATTTGTCATATTGTCGTGTCTATATGTTTATTTTTTTTATTTTTGTCTCTCCTGTATTGCCCTCCAGACAATGAAATTGACAAGAATGCTGACATGAAACCAAACAAACTCAGACTCAACACTGCCCAACACCGCACACCCTCTATATAACATGATATTTAAACAACAGTGTGTTCAGTCAGAGGCTTCTTCAGCGCCACTGTAATAGAGAACATCACAGGAGGTCGTCCCTGCCCACAGCAATAACTCCACTCAGTCAGGGGTTACATGGCACTGAAAGGATCGGATTATTGGCTGAATTACAATAAGACTGAGATGCTCCTTATTTGAGCAAGGCTAATTCCATCCATCCATCCATCATCTTCCGCTGGTCCGGGGATCGGGTCGCGGGGGCAGCAGCTTGAGCAAAGAGACCCAGACGTCCCTGTCCCCGGCCACTTCCTCCAGCTCTTCTGGGGGGACCCCGAGGCGTTCCCAGGCCAGCCGAGAAACATAGTCTCTCCAACGTGTCCTGGGTCTTCCCCGGGGCCTCCTCCCAGTGGGACGGGCCCGGAACACCTCACCAGGGAGGCGTCCAGGAGGCATCCTAACCAGATGCCCGAGCCACCTCATCTGACTCCTCTCGATGCGGAGGAGCAGCGGTTCTACTCCGAGCCCCTCCCGGATGACCGAGCTTCTCACCCTATCTCTAAGGGAGAGCCCAGACACCCTGCGGAGGAAACTCATTTCGGCCGCTTGTATTCGCGATCTTGTTCTTTCGGTCACTACCCACAGCTCGTGACCATAGGTGAGGGTGGGAACATAGATTGACCGGTAACTCCTCCAAGGCTAATTATCCTTGGATATATGGCAGTGAATGAATCGAATCATAGGCACAAAGCATGTCATACTCCGATACGATAGGTGGCGCTGTACCCATTTCAACTATTGCCACTTCCGGTTGACCGCTTCACCACCACCAACATCAACAACAAACTCAGGTACAGTGGAAACCGCTTATAGTGGTCACGGATATAGTAATCAACCGCTTATATAGATCAAAAGGCTTGGGACGGAATCATTTCTATACAAATGCTGTTTAAATAATTTGTTTATAGTAATCAAGAAATCTGCTTATAATGTTCATTTTTGGCCATTTTATGAATGTAAACATGTGCGAAAATAATTTTAAAACTACGTGTAGCTATTTTGTTTTTTACTTCCTTGATTCCTTTCTGGACGTCTGCTTCTGCCTCGCTAGCTAACATAATGAGTTGACACCGGGCAGCAAGCGCGCGAATCATGGCTGGAAAAAGGAAGTCATGGAGGATCATGTGTCCGAGGATGGGTGCTGGAGAGCGGATTGAATGCGCGTGCGACCGCTGGAAGCTCCAGGCTGGTTCTTGTAAGATGGGAGGCCGGTGTTCATTTGATTTCTCCTACTTGTCGAGAATTGCTACGTTGTGGTTTTGCGCATGCGCCGAGCCGATTTTCTAAGTTTCGTTTTCACGCCAAGTAGCACAAATCGACAGAACACCGGCACGGAGGAGCATAGATCCGAGCAGGGGTGCTGAAAGGCGGCACAGCAGAGAATAAGTAACGTACTGTATTTGAGTTAGCCTACAGTATGTCTGCGCACTGCGCAGTACTGTAATTAAACTTGCATGATAATAAAATTCAGTAAATGCTGAAGCTATCCGTTTCATTTCATTTTTCTCATTGAAAAACGATACAAATGGCATTTAGATTGAATTGAATTGTTTATTGATCCACATCAGCTATCACATCCACAGACGAGCGCTGTTCTACCTGTGGTCAAGATGATATTCTCCATAAAAAAATAAGTGAAATACCTGTACTGTAATACAAATTCGGTTTTAGTAATCAACCGCTTATAGTGTTCAAATTGGCTCTGGACCAACGTGATCACTATAAGCGGTTTCCACTGTATTCGAGAAAATGGCGAACGAAGAGCAAGATGAAGCTACGTCCCTCTACATTTCGTTTGTGATGAGCTGCTTATTGCAAAAACGCGATGCACAACGGAGCATTCTCCATTGCGTTGTTTGTTTCTTTCCGACGGCGGCAACGACAACAGTAATATCGTCTCTTCCAACTTCCGGTTCATGACCCCGGGAAAAAATCTCGAGCATGCGCAGAACGCAAAGTCTAATTCACCACATGCTTCACCGTCTACAAGCACGTTTATTTTGACTTTCAACCGAGTTATCTTGGGGTCTTAATCCAATCGCAAGTAATCCAATCCGATACAATTTCTTGTCAGATTAAGGTGTCTACATGAACTTAATAAATCAGTCTTTTTGTTTAAATTAGCCAATAATCTGATCCTTTCAGTGCCATGTAACCCCACTGAGTGACTTAAATTATCTTTATTCCGCTCAATTCAATCCTCAGGAAAGTGAGGCATTCCAGAAAATCCCAAACTATTTTGATCGAGGAC
Source organism: Odontesthes bonariensis (assembly GCF_027942865.1). Classification (NCBI taxonomy): domain Eukaryota; kingdom Metazoa; phylum Chordata; class Actinopteri; order Atheriniformes; family Atherinopsidae; genus Odontesthes; species Odontesthes bonariensis. The sequence goes on along the minus strand of NC_134521.1, from coordinate 15,882,294 downwards.
CTTTTGAACACCAACCAACCCATATAGTCAGAAGGCAATTGGGCTGCTCTTATAGCAAAGCTTTGTCTTTTAACTGTCACTTTGTCAGTACTAAAAACCAGTGTGAGCATATACATTTTAAATGCCTTCTTGGAAAGCTTATTCTTCACTGTTTCTTAAGGGCAGTGTAGGCAGAGTGATTTACCCGCTGATCACAAGGTTGGAGCTCCTCCTGTCCACATGTCACAATGTCCTTGGGCAAGAAACTGAACACCAAATGGCTCCTGGTGGTCAGACCGACACCATTTGTGGAATTATGCTGCTATTGTTTGTGTGCTAATGGAGGACTTTTTTTTCCTGTCATTAAAAGAGGTTGTTTTGTGACAAATGACTTTGTTAAAGTACCTTCTACTCACAAGGTCAGTAGCATATGTTACTGCTGAAACCTGCTGTGTTGCCAAACTGCGATGGCTGTCTGATGTGGAGTTTGTCCTTCTGTGGCCATACTTATGGTACAGCTTTAAAGCGCGAGATGACTCACTGACTCAACCCACTGCTGGGTTCACATCATCTAGATTAGAAGGTATTTTTTTTTATCTTCTTCATACACGCATCCACAAATACACAGCTATAATAGCTGCTGTTTCTGTACCATTTTCTGTATTTGTCATTCAAGTTAGTGTATGTATGTTTGCATGAAGGACGTTTCTGTCCGAATCATTATTTCACAATCCTGATGGTGTATTTCTCTGTAAACGGCTCTTCATTTTCATCAGAAAATATGTTGATTAAAAGTATTAAATAATGGAGTTTAGATTAATTCTTTTCTAATAAGTTGTGAGTGTGGAACAGAAAAACTGCATTTTCCTGATATTTTCTCGTTAAAGTTATTAAATGTTGAGAACTCACATCTCTGGCACAGTTTGTCGGCGGTATCGGTGTCAGTCGGGCGTGAATGTGTTGTTTATAATCTCGTCTCCCTTCAGTTATCACTTGTAGCCTCGGTTATGACCATCAGATTCAAACAGAGCAGAGGGGACACTTTATTTCTTGCCCACTGCTCAAGCTCTCCCGACAGACGTTTGTGGGGAGACCCCTGCCCTCCTGCTACTGAGTTGCATCTGCCCTGCTTTACGGAGCCAGGTCCATATCAAAACAGCACTGCTGTGACAGAGGAGAACTGGCTGAGTGGTAATATGCACACTGGCCTCGGGTTGACCTCACCACCTGCAGCCCTTTTCTGTGGCGGAGAGGGAAGCAGGAGCTGTAAGAAACCAGCAATGCCTCATGCCTCAGGAAAAGCCCCCAGTGTAATTCAGTGCGACTCCCAGGGAACAATTAATTGACATGGATGGACTCCAAGATCATTAGAATGAGAATGGAGGCAGGGGAGGATGAGTTCACTGTGGCTGGCCTTCCTCTGAGGTGATTGATTGCACTTGAGTATCCTGAGAGGAAGAGCGGGGCGCAGGGACCGGCTGACTCCTCGTACAGTCGTAGAATAAGTCACTCACAGTTTCATCTGTAAACTTTGCTTGAGTTTTAACGGGTGTTTGTTGTGCACAGTGCAGAGGGTTCCACTTGGTGGCCTGCCTCTTTATGGGCTAAAACAGATGGGTTTTGAAGTACTTCGTGGATTCAGTGAGTGTCGGCTTTATTTAGGAAGCTGATCAGGAGCGAACGAGCAAACTTCAAACTTGACCAGCGATCCTCTGTTTTGATCTAACTGATTTATAAATCTATCTACTTTCTTTAAAGCCCTTGTTCTGTGCTTAGGATCACCAACATGAGTGTTTTTGTATTTATAAAACCTTTCAACAATGACATCACACAAAAAAAGCTTTCATATCAGCTTGTGAAGTTGCTGTTACCAGAGACTGAAATTAAACATTTATGTCCGTTATTGCTTGAAAATGTTCACATGAAGCTTTTCTCTGACTGATTAATTTGTGCATTTGAACTTTCATCTATCCGATACCTTGAAAAGCAAAACATGGTCTTTTGCTTCTCTCTGCACAGCATCAAGGTTATTACAGATTTATTATCATTATGGAGAGAAGTTTTTCACCTGAATTACACTTCAATGAAACTGTTAGAAAGCAGGCTGGGAAAAACTTACCTTATGCTAATGCTAACTTACGAATATTGAAATAATATCTCTTACTAATATCTGTTTTGCTCGGTGGACTCATCTGGTCGTTCTTGATGCCGTACAGTATTATTAAACCTTTTTTTATTTTTTATGCAACCACGCTATTGTAGCATTAACAAAAAATCACCATTCAGCGGGTAAGCCCCAAAATGAGTTAGTAACTGATGTGACGACATGTATGCTTGCTTTGCAAATCTCTGGTAAGTAACAGCGTTGATAAGGTTGTCACAACCATCCCCGGTTGTTGCGGACCCAGGGGATTTCCTTTGTTTCATCATTTGGTCCTGCTTTTTTAATGATTTTTGTTTGGTTTTGTTGGATTTTTTTCCTACAGAACTTGGTCAAACGAGCCTGATTGGTTCACAAGTCATAATTAATTGGTAGACAGACTCCGCACAAAGCATTATGGAACGGCTGGTGGACGGCTAACATCAATATCACAGTTTTCATGACAGAAAAACAAGTGACCGCATCATACTTGTTTCCACTTGCTCAAACGGTAATGTCCACGTCAGGATAGAACTGTTTGATTAAAAATTGGTCTACATCACTGTTTCTATATCGTCAGCAGATCAGCTCAAAATGTTTGGAGGAAGGAAGCAGCCACCACACAAAACCGGCAGGTGAAGATCTGTCTGCAACACCTCTTTAAAGCAATACTATGTAACATTTCTACCTTAAAATAACAGCTTGAAAAAATTTGTGTGGCTAGAATGAGTTTTAATATTACGATTGGCCTGTCTCCTATGCCCTTCGGGGGTCTGAGTTGGAAAAACTGCGCTATGTAACTTTGCTGGAGCGCCCGGGAGCTGAGCGGAAGTATTTCGACTTGCTTTCTGGCACACCTACCGCAAAAACAAATAGACCCCTCTCACGCTCCCAGGTACATTTGATTACTCTTACCTTCTCGATTGACATTGCTTGCACCTTCTGACTCCTCGCCGGTTCGTCAACAAACGTGAAAAGTGAAAGTGAAAGGGTGTTGTATTTACGACAGTGTAACCGTACATTGCCTCCAAGCCTGTAGGGGGAGCTCCAGAGTGGGCTTTTTGAGAAGTTACATTGTATCACTTTAAAGCAGCATTATTCCTTCTCATACTGGCTCTGTAGAGCACGACGGTCGTCCCAGTTGTGAGCAGATTGATCGTAATGAGACACATTTGGCTCAAACTATTTATTTGATATTTTAAAGGCTTTGATAAACATGTCCCGCTCTGCCTCTCGGGTATTCTGGATAATGCCTGCCCTAAATACCCTTTACATTTTGCATTTAAGTATGACGTAATCAAATTTTAATGAGAGTTTAAGAGTTTGAATATGCAATCCTGAGCACGACAGGCTAAGAGATAAACCGACTCAGCTCAGTTGTATAAGCTTGGTCCCCGTGTCCCTGGAAAAGGCATCAAGCAGCAAAATGCTCTGATAATGAAGTGCCGCTTTTGGTTTTTATGGCAAATTATACGCTTTTGTATGCAGTTTCTCTCTGTGCATCGATATGTAATCTAACAAGAAGGTAAAGGGGGATTCTAACCCTGTGGTGTTAATAACCACAGTTATTTTCTGCCTGGACAATAGCTCCTGACAAGAAAGTGTACAGCGAGCATTGGCGGATTTATCACAGGAGCTACTTGTGCCGCACAAATAACAGCAAAGCATGTTTTAATCTCTGAGGCATTCGTTTCCGCAGCTCTTAGATTGAGTAGAAAGACGAGAAAAACCCTTTAAACCAAGGCGTTTTGTTTTTATTTGATCAACTAGATGGATCAACTGAGCGTCCAGATGCATCTCTCAGGTCCTGTGTAAAATGAGGATGAAGAAATGAGAGGTGGCTGCTGACTTTTGCGCCACAATATGCTTTTTAATATGAAGTGCTATATGGGCCTCAGCAACTTGAGGTGCTTTCAAGCTTCGCCAGAATGATGACTTTGAAACTTTGTCTTCTATTATCCGAGCTCTCTGCTCTCACCCTGAAAATCTAGCCACTGTATCACACGTTTGGCACGTACTAACTACATGTTCGTACATGTTGTCAAGAGCAGCTGCTTTAGTAAATCAACATCAGTGTTGAAAGCGTAACAAACACTGAAAAGCCTCATGGGAGCCACCAGATAGCCCATCCTCCTCAGTTATCATCACGATCCGAGTCACATGACCTTTCAAACACTGAGGAAGTTTGATCTGGTGCTCTTTCAAATATGTTGTTGTGGCCCTGGGTAGTTTTATGTTAGTATTAAGCTCCCAACCAGAACAGGTCTGCTGGTGTTTCTTATGTAGAGAAATCTGCTTGAGCTTTTAGTCAACCACTGTTGAGACACTCCTTTTTTTCGGCTGTTGGTAGGTTGCAGTAGCTGTGTGTTTGGACATGAAGATTGATGTGTCCGCAAATGAAATCGGCCAAAAGTCTGTATAGGTGTCTATGTGTTTTTCTTTGTGGATAAACCCTCCACCTTGTGTCCACTTTGTCTGTCTTGTCTGTATGTGTAGTGGGGGTTTTGTCAAACCTTTTCCTCTGAGCGTCAGGGCTCATTATAGAACCCCTGACACTGACGCCGAGTGGCCATCTTTCCATTTAGATAGATGACAAATCCGAGGCTTTATCCACGTGGCTGGTTGAAAGAAAAAAAAAAAAAAAAAAACAATTTCAGTGTTGATTACCACATGGATGATCTGCTACACTGACTGCTGCTCTGTGGGGCTCAGATAACATGCTCGTCTGTGTAAAAGCAAGGTCCGTTTCACAATTTAAACCTCAGTTGTGCCTATTTTAGCCCAAGACAACTGTCTACCTGTCTTTTAATGAAGACTAGCTCTGAGAATTATCTTTGAGAAATAGTTGTTCCCCTTTCCCTAATCAATCCATTGCTATTAAAGTCAGTAGCTTTAAGTTGCAGCTGCCACGAGACGGACTTAAAGCCTGAAAGAGATTCACAGATTTCTTGAAAGAGATCACATCAAATCAGTGTCCTGGTTTAACATGTGGAGTATGTACAAGGAATAAGCTATGCCAGCAGGGGAGACATGATATGCTTTCACAAGATGAACACATTCATAAATTAAGTGCATCTGACAAAAATGGTAAACAGTAAAGCTGTTTGAATTGTTTATCTGATGTCTGATCCCCTTATGTTTCTGCTCTCCTTCCTCTTATGCTGACTTGATATATTATAAAAGGTGCTCAGTGGCATTTGTAGACTGAATGAATAGCTCGAATGAAAAGCTTACTCAGAGGGCTATCATCTGTCAGCCACCATTAGGCAGCACTATGTAAACACTGGCTGACGGCAGAGAACGTTTTCTGTAACGGAAATCGAACAGGCGGTTTTGTGGAATTGACAATTAATCCCACGCTTGAAATAAACAGTGATCCTCTTGGGGTTTTCTGGTGTTTGATGAAAACCACGTAGCTGGTAAACTGAGACCCTTTTCTTTCTTTCTTTCTTTCCTTACAGAATGGTACAGACTATGGGTTCCTGGTGCGTCAGAACTCAGAACTCTTGCGAGCCCTCGACGAGCTGGAGAAGACTTGCACCACACTGAGGGAGGAGAATGGCCTGCTGGTAAGACTAAAAATAACTGTGTTGCACCCTTGATGAAAAGCTTTGTAGAAAATAGGCCAAGTGCACAGAACACTGAACAGAAAGATGTTAAAACTCCACTTCAGTGGCATTTATTCACTTTATTCCTCATATATCTTCTTGATGTTAGGTGATTGCACAGGCAGCTCACTTCTGAATCCCTGCTCAGACTATTAATATCCTCTATTGAATAATTGTGTCCGTAACCTTTTATTTTTTTTTTTGGCATTGCTGTGTTAACATTTGCTGCAGGCATTGTCTGATGATGATAATCATATTCCATGTGTTTAGCGGAAGAGCAGCGCTCCAGAGACTGAGGAGAAGGTCAGGCGGTTGAGGAGAAAGAACACAGAGCTGGCTGTTCTTGCCAAGAGGCTGGAAGAGAGGGCTCGGAAACTCCAGGAGGCCAACCTCAGAGTGGTATACCTCAGAAATAAAGCATCTCAAAGCAAATTCTCTTCTGTAAAAGTGTGTTTGACTGAGCAAATTGCTGCAAATGACAAACCAGCACATTTGAACTATGTCTAATCATAAACTGGGAATTGAGTAGTAAACTATGACGAATGGGATCCTTGTAGAAAAGTACCAACAGTCTTCAGAACAATTAAAGGCATCAGGATAAAAAAAACAAATCACTTCAAATACATTTTAGGAAGCAATATGGCATGATAGCATGAATCAAACACTGAAACTCAAACATAAAACGTAAAACTCTGGGTTCCACCATACGCCCAGAACAAAGAGAAACTCCTTCGAAGGGTTGCTATGCTGTACAGTGCTCTTTGTTTTCATGCTACGACATCACCCATTTCAACTTTGGCACTCATTTGTCACAGAATAAGACGTGACGCAGCACGCAGAAGTGAATATGGATGCTACACAAGTCGGCGTGTGTGTATCAACTCTCAAGGGATTATTTTATGATATAAAATTATGATTTTAGTCCAAAAGGTTGTTGTTACTCCTGACTGATCTCTGATTGAAACGACTGTCCTCATTCTGACAGCGCTGGTAGATCAGTGTGGAACAGCTCAGCTTTGCAGTGCTGATACTAACAGTGGACTCCTGCAGTTAGCAGGAACTACAGTTGTTTTTTACGAGCATCAGTCATGGAAATTTTTTTAAATATTCTGTAGAATCGAAGGCATTTTTAAGATTATTTGTCATGTTAACCTTTTTGTTGCACTTCATGTGTCAGAACAGTGTATTGAAGACCTCTTTTTTGAAATCCTCTCTAAACTATTTCTCCTTTTGTAGGCGAATTCCCCGTCACCGTTGAGACCTGGGTCTGTGGAACAGTACAAAAGAGCATTTGCCCGTCAACGAGCTCGTGATCTTGCTCAGCATGCTGATACACTGCTGTCTAAGGACAAGGAGATTGCTGCCCTGCAGCAGGAGTGCAGGGAGCTGGAGGCACGGCAGGGCAACGCTAAGGTAATTTAAGCCCACTCCTTAGTAACCAAAGTAAATTCTCTCAGACTAGATTGACCTGGAGCAATTGGTTCACTGGAGCTCATTGTTGACTGAAAGACCAGTGTTCTTAACCCAGTGCTCCATCTCTGCCACAGCCTCATAACGCCACAAGCTTGCTCTCTGCTGGACAACTTGGGTACTGCTCATCCCAAACTCCTCCTAAGCCTGTATTACAAAGGTTGCGTCACTGCTGATGTCTGGATAGATGACACTGCAGGAATAGGCTGTCTTTCTCAGTGCCTATTTTTAATTACCAGTGACTCAAGAGCTGATTCTCCTGACTGTGAACATCTGTTGGGTTTGAAAATAAAGGGTTCGAGGGGGGGTGAGCTGTCACTGATGAATATCGCAAACACGCAAAGCCAGATAACACGTCTTTGAAGTTTTTGATGTCCTTAAAATAGAAACAGTGTCACTGAATGTCTTTGCTTTAAGTTATGCAGTGTTAACCTTCACCTTTATGTTATATGTTACACCATGTTTATGTTTATCAACCTGCAGTTGATATTATTGCACAGATAATCTTTTTAGTATTTAGTTTATAGATTGAAATTTTGATAAATGACACTGAGGTTGAAATAACGTGCTGAATTTCTGACATTATTGTGATGTGCCTGCGCAGGGCCTCCCCGTTAAGCCTGGCAGAGCCGAATTCGAGAACCTTCTCAGGGAGTCTCAGAAGGAGGTGCTGCGGCTCCAGAGGCAGCTGTCGGTCACTTCGTCCAGGCAGCAGCACAACCACGGCCCTGACCACGTGGGCACGGAGAAGTGTGAGAAGGTAAACCAACCCCCTCGTTTGCAAGCAAAATCAAACTCCTCACTGACCTGTGTTGCTCTGAGAACCTCAGAGAGAATCTTCGGTAGAGGCAGGTAAGCTGTACGTGTGCACGGTAAATTTGCCCTTCAGATCGGCTGTAATGTAAACAGTATTTAGAGTTATGTACGTGATTACACACAGACCAGCTGGTGCACATTAACACATTTGAACATTTGTGGTGTTGGCACCACAACATATTTGGGATTAAACATTTTTTGGTAATGTAGAATACAGCCCTAGAGTATGTTTACGTTGGCATGGATGCCGTTTACAGTGTTATGTAATGGCTTGTCGTTGGACTCGATACTAATCTGCCACAAGCCATAATGAGGCGATTCCCTGTCTTTAACTTATGCCTGATCAAAGCCAGCAAAGTCATACATTCTGATCCTCTCTGCATTTAATGCTGATCTTCCAGTCTGCTCTGCTTCTCTCCCTAATATGGCTCTCAGAAGAGTTTGAACAAACGTGCTTCTGAAATCAGTTGATTTGTTTGCATAAGCAGTGTGGCTCCTATTTATAAATGTATAATGTCACGTATCGGAGGCCGTTGACATCTGCAGTGAGAGAAAAATCAGATTTTCTGGTCTCCTTTTAAGAGATGTATTCACACAACATTTAAGGCGTAGATATTACGCGTGGACGCGTGTTTTTTTTTATAATATTCTCCACTGACCGTGAAGTAAATTCTCTGCCTATGAAGCTCAAATGAGAATGCCGATTGTGGTAATCTCTCATCTGTGGGACGCACACACGCACTCCCAGTGCCACGCGCACACCCAGAAAGGGGCCATGTTGTGTGAACTCTAATCCCCTCTAACAACAGAATGGTACAGTCCAGTAATCCGCTCTCTGTTGCTGTAGCAGCGGTGAGAGGGTTTTGGGTGGTAGGTAAGACTACAGCCGCGGTAAAGACTTTTCTATCTCGCCCTGCTCTGGATAACTAGCAGGCCAAGGGAAGCCTTGACGTTGCCACAGATCACACAAAAGGGGTAGGTTTTGTTATGTTGTGTGTTGGTCGCAGCTACTCAGTGTGCCTCTCTTTGGCTAACCCCATATGTGTCTGTTTGGTGTGAAAGTGCAACCGTGCAGGACTGAAAATTGCAGAAATAATCAGTGTCATGTCGAATCAGGAGTGTGAGAGAACTGGCTCAAGGTAGTGGATGTTGCATTTGTGTTTGAGATGAAAATCACCAGCTTAGTCTTGAAGATTATTAAAATATTACATGCACCGGCATTTTGGCATCATAGTATGACTTGCAGCTAAAGGGATTTTTCTTTTATGTCTCATGTTGTTTTTTAATATTACTTTCAGTAAATCCTGTGGTAAATCCCACCTGTGGTATATGATGGACTGCCACTTTCCTATAATTTAAAAAGACGGGACAAGCATGAGGCCTAGTCAAGGGCAGCCTGTCAGAAACCCGGTTTTGTAACTGTCATATTTCAGAGCTTCCAGAATTTAGACTGGCTGAATTAATGACAACGTGGTGGAGCGTCTCATCGGTGGGCATCGATATGCTCCGCATTAAAAAAGACAATCAACGGCCAGGCCAATCCATTAAGGTGCTTTTAAAAGAAGTGATCCAGTTACCCGTTTCAGTAGTCTGTAGGGATTACACCAATGTGCTTATGGCATTCAGGGCCTGCTGAATGGGATCTGGCACTGCTTTAGTACGCATGGGCCCAGGGTGTACTAGATCCTTTAGTGTCCATGGAGCAAATCAATGCGAAGAGAGCACAGTTGCACCTCATTGTGTGAAGCAGTGTGCAAACAGGTGAGAACCTCATGTGTAGCTTGTGGCACCTGATGTGGTGTCACCGTGAGGACGGACTGTAGGTGTGACTGCATTCTTCATCCAATCTTTTATTGATTGAGCATTGACTTTATATTTACCTTTAATACATTCCTTCATACCTTGCATGCAGGCTTGCTGTGGCCCTTCCTTCAGTCCCACGTGATGTAATAGTTCTCGACTGTGAATGTAAAAGTTCATTAGCATTTACGACGTGTAGATTTTATGGATTTTTTTCCAGGTTTTTTTGAATAAGCGTCGGAGATTTTAGCGTTTAAACCCTTGTGCTGTATTCAACTGCTTGATCGGAGTCCTTTTCGTATATTTCTGTTTTTATACAGAAGAATTCCATAACTTGGAATTCACTAAAGTTTCAGATTAATAAAAGGTCAGAAATCCAGTTGAATTCTGTAGTTTTAGAAGACAGAAACACTCACAACCTCACCTGCTGTTTGCCTTTTTGACCAGTTAAAAGGTGGCGTGTTCACTCTGAGTGACAACAGAAGCTCCCTCCAGTGTTGTAAAGCGTTATTTGTTGGATGGTGCTCACTTAGCAAGGGAGTTTTATTTATGTGTCATAAATAGAAAAAACGCTTACGCATATATTTCAGGGTGTAGAAATCGCCACACTTTGAAACCCATTCGAAATGTTGGTTTGGGCATTTTTTGTTGAATTTGACTAGCATGAAGTCGGTTCCAACCAAAGCATCTTTACATGAGACCACTTACTCGCCCAGAGATTTAAAACCCCGACAATTAACTGGCTTGGCTGATAAACGGGCAAATTAACACAAAAAATCAAACGAATCAGTGTGCAATGCAGCTACGATGCTGGATTTTAGGATGTTGTCTGGACCATATATATGTCTTATAAAACACCCAGCAAAGTGTCAACAAAGCTCCTTTTGAGAAATAACTTCTTTCTGCATTCAGTTACTGACTTTCCCTTCCTCACTGGAGGTTATTCTTTATTCTTAAAGTAGCTGTGTTTCACCAAGAGGCTTCATCTCAGTGCAGCTATACCTTATTATGTCATTTTCTATTCACTGAAAATCACTGATCAACAGTGAAGACTTTGTGTAAATAACACAACACTCTGGGGGATTTTTTCCAAGTGCTGCTCGAAGCACAGTGAAGCATTTCAGCATCTTTTAAGGGATTTATTGGAAATAATTAAAGCTGGCCAATCCCTTCCTACACTGGTTCATGTAGACATGATGCTCTGAAAGAGGATTTTGTCCTTTACTGTTGCCCACTTAAGGGTCTACTCAGTCTAGTCAATCTAGAGTAAAATCCACCTCTCGAACACGAGTAAGAAACAATAGCGCTTCCATCGGTGGCTTGAATATGTTTCTCGGTCCTGTAAAGTGGGAATAGGAAGGCCACGTGCACCCATTCAGTAGCTGTTGTCACAAGCGGTGTTACTTTACTTCGGTACCCTCACCCTGAGAGTGTTGCAGACGATGCAGAAAGGAACTTTTTGGCTTCTTCATTTAATAAAGTTTTGCTGATGCTGATGTGACAGAGTGTGACTTCTGCCATTTTTGTTTGAGCTTTAAAACTGGTCATAGAAGGTTTTTTTGTTTTTTTTTTCCTAGTTGCCCACATGAGAAAAAAAGAAAGAAAATTAAACTTGCAGCTGTGTCCACTCACAATCTCTGAAAAACTGCGCAGCTTGTTAGGTCACAGTAGGTTTTGTGAGGTCAATGACTTTGGCACATAAACCTTTGAAAAGATTTATAATAGCTTCAGCTTTGGTCCGATGTTCTCTGTGACAGTCCCTTATTCCTCACAACATTGTATAAAAGAGACATTACGTAATATTCCACCCTCTGGGTCCATTTGTCAAAACCATGTCAGACTTATATCACATGCTGCCTGAACCCTGATTAGATCTGCTGTGATCTCATCATTCTGAGCTTTAACACACCCTTTAGAAAAGCGACTGCTCTTTTAAGGAATTTGTGTTGTAAATGAAGTGCTGATTATTGTGTGTTTTAAAAGTACGCTGCACGAAAATACCTCGGCTGCTCCAAAGAAATGGAAACAGAAAGACTTATTTGGCTGAGGGACACGTATAATTCAGCAGCTCTTTGCATTTTCATTCAAAGTTCAGGTGTGCTTCTTTTGCTGCTAATGTGTGCTCCCACTTCAGTGCACGGCCTCCAGATTGAAGCAGTAAAATCCACAAACACTTAAGCCAGCCCACTCAATGTGTACAGTATGAAGTGCTACAAGCTAATTACGAATCACTTGAGGATTGACTGGTTTAACCGTGTCCGACCAAATACAAAGATGGGAATTATGCCAGGGTGCAGGGATCACCTGGCATGTCTGCACTTGTGATGTGACAGGATCAGTAATGACCGCTAAAAGGACTTGGGTGTGGGTGAAAACAAACAAATAAATAAATAAATGAATGAAAATAAAAATACGCAGCTAGTTGTTAAAAGCCTTCATTCGTGTGCAATGATCTTGTCCAGTATCCAAAGGAATTACCGTTGTGCCTCCTGCTAGCCTTTCGTCAGCACCTCTACCATCTGGTCTCGCATCCAAAAGATAAACCTGGGACAGCCTTGCTTAACTTCACAGAACGGCTCACTGATTTGATGCTGAACAGTTGCATTGAGTTCATCCTGACTGATGAAAGTAGCTACATGTGTGAAAAGACAAAAACACGTCGGTCACCAAAAAGGCTTTCGATGCATGCCTCCAGTACACTTGTGTATTATCTTTAAGTTGCATTCATGTAAATTCATGTTTTGATGTGTCGTATGAAATAATTCCCAAGAGAACATTTTGTCTGTGAGCGGCAGGTTTTTCTTAGTGTTTTTCTAAAAGTCTTGTCATACATTGTTTGTTGGACAGAGACTAAAGTGGGATGTTCAGGCTCTTAGTGGCCGATGATTTTCAGTTGCATGTTTGATGTTCCTTATGAGATAAAGCTGCTGTGTGAGGGAACGACCCTCGGGTCACGTGAACAAGGATCCCTACTGTAGATGATAAGATAAATTTCTCCATGCTGCGTTCTGATGATCCCCAGAGAAATCACCAAGGATAAACTACGCCTGAGGCTCAGAGAGACATTTCGGTACGAAACAAAGGAGAGCGTAAAGGATAGATCCCACTTGCCGCACGTGGCAGGGCGCCTTTGATCCTGTTATTGGGTCACGGCCTCGGCTGCACTAGCACAGTTTTACTCCGAGTATTAGTAGGTTTGCTCTAAAATTAGATACTGATTCCCGATTCTTAACCCTTAACCAATATCAGCTTGCCCCCCACCTGCACCTCAGCTAACAAGACCATGTAGTTTCTAAAGATGAATCTTAGGCAGTAATTGTTTAAGCCATGACACCTACTGTGAAATATCCAGCCTAATTAGGGAGGACAGTGTTCCTGCCAATGTGTTCCGGTCATGTTGGAGGCTCGAGGGATTCCCCCTGGATTATTCTTTGATTGTAGTTGGGCCTCTTCGAAGGAGGTCCACTTCTAATCCCTTCTTTTCAGATCGGGGTGCAGTGTTAAGAGTGTCTGTGCACTAGAACAATTCTGCATTTGCTCTGTTTTCCAGCTCAGAACTTGATTTTTTTGGGGGGGGGTTCTGTATCACCTGAGGATTCTATAACCGATCGTTCTAACCCCTGTCAGGTTGTAGGAGAAACCCCGTGTGTGGCATTAGATGAAGCTCCCACCAGGTGTGAGAAGACTCCCGCAGAGGAGGAGGAGTCGTGGCTGCGAGTGACGCCCCCACCGGGCCTTAGCCCGACCACCTCCCATCAGGAGGAGCACGCAGAGGAGCAGCGCCTACAGTTTCTGGTAAGAGCATTCTCGTGATAAACGCAGCTTCAGGAGGATCTTTCATACAACCAGGATGCAGGCTTTCTCTCAAGGAAACTTTTCTAAAAGAAAGTATCAAAAGCAGCTTTGATAATAACAAAACACCTCATACAAGTAGTTTAATCTGAAAGTCAAGACCAGTTCCTGTTGAGCTGCTATAGAAAAAGATGTAGATCCACACTAAAACATTCACCCGAGTCTCATCACAATCAGCTTGGTAGTTTTTCATCATTTTTGGCTGAAAAACAGCAGTTACACATCACATCACTTCCTCAGAATTAACAAAAGGTGTGAATGAATCAGAGCTGCTGCTTGTTAACATTAGAGGGCTCACAATGCTCAGGTTTACAAAACAACTGCTGTGGCTTTCAAATGAGTCCATTCCACCAGACTCACTCACACTCAGCGGCATTAACTGCAGGGAGCTGGCTTTGCAGTCCTCTTTGCTTTTATTGTGAAGCTGAAGGTTGAATATCAGTACATTAACTGAGCTGGCTGCCTCTGACAGAAAAACGACAGTCACATTTGTTATGTAATGCTGGGCTGAGCTTCTCTCTTGGATACAGACGGGCAGCACATCACCCTCACTGACTCTACCACCAGCTTTCGTGCCTGTAACCCGTTACGACCTGCAACTTATTTCTCCTTTTCCCCATTTTACAGACACAGCAACATTATGTTATATTTTCTAAAAAGACAATCAGGGGAGCGTCGGTCATTTACAAAAAAAAAAGAAAAAGCTATTTTTCAGATGTTTTTATTTCTTCAGAGAAGGAAAATAAAAGGTTAAAACGGAAAGTTTGCCATTTTCAAGTAAATGGGTAAAAAGCCATATTTACTTAAAGCTATTTGCTAACTTTCTTTGTTGGGACACTTTTCTTCACACAAGAATTAAAATAGATGGCTGCGATTATGTTGAGTTGAAGCTGCAGTTAGTAGTATGAGTTAGTCGAGCTGCAAGCCGTGTACACATTATTATGTTCTGAAAGATTTCTGCCCATCAGCAGAAGCGATCGCCAGCTTTTATAGCTCAATTCTGAGTTTGACAGAAGAACGTGGTGATGCTCTGATGTGTTGAATCTGACCTTTCATAACACATGACAGATGGAAAGAGGGCTCACAAACTGATGTGTAACCTCCTCCAGAAACTAAGCTCAGAGAGCCTGCGGGTGTTTTATTTATGACAACGGTTAGTCCAACACTTTGGTCCAGACTGGAATATCTCAACAGCAGTGAGATGGGTGATTATGGATTTTAGTGTCTAGAAAAACTAGACGCCCTTAGTGAAATGTTTTATTTTGTGAGTGTATTGGCATGCCGACTTTAGCCCAGTGCCCTGTTATGTGCAGCTTCAGTGTCACAGATCTGCCTGCATGGCTGAAAATAATTTTCTTTCCTGGGATTTCAGAGAATAACTTTAAATAATGTGCAACATTGATATGTTAAAGAAGCATCTTAAGATGGATTCAGTTCATTTTTATTCCATAATGAGAAACAAAACCTGTTTTTTGTGAGTTGATTAAACAAAAAAATCTATTATCTCATTAACAGAGGTTGCCAGCCTCATTGCTTTTACTTGGATAATACGACCTAAGAACTTGTTTTTCCGCATCCTATTTTCTTTCTTTAATGACTCATGTCTCGGCTCCCGTTGGGGCCCGTTGGGGCATCAGGTCAACGGTCAGCTGTCACGTCTATGAGCTTCTGTGATTGGCTGCTTGGGGTTCACATGAGCTCTAAGAGACCATTTAATATTTAATGTTGTGTTTAATATTAATATTTAATATTTAATGTGTTAATTGTTTTTTGATGGGTTCATTTAGATTTAAAAAAAAAAAAAAGAAGAAGGTATTTGAGAATTTAAATGCATTCAAACATTCCTAGTGGAATTCTAACTATGTGGGAACAAAGCAGTAATGAAGTGACTTTATACAAACACAGCTTTGTATACATTTCTATTCTCAGTTTTCTAATTTTCCTTATTGAATTTAACAAACAGTTTTATCTACTTGTCAGTTGGACGTTGTGGCTTCTTTAAGTGCTGCTTTTTATAAGGACATAAGGAAACGGAGAAAAACATCTCCACATAATGATGCTGCCATCACCGTGTTTGACTGTAAGGATGTTGTGAATGAAGTGAGGCAGTTGGAAACTGAGGCCGTGTACTTGAAGCTTCGCTTCTTCAGACCATGTTGCTTTGGCCACTTTACCTGAAGGGCCTGATGGATGGAGTTTGGCACCCATATTTATCCTACTGTAGGATCCCCCATAAAGGAATTCGTAGTGACCATCAAGTTCCTGGTTAGTTCCAAACACATGCCACTCTGAATGTGTTGGGCTTTTAATGCTGCTGAAATGTTCTTGTATCCTTCACCAGATTTATACCCACAGCTTAGTTCTGATGACTTTGTGGCTTGATTTCCACTCTAACACACATCTGGTGGGAGATTCTCTGTAGATTTATATGTCATCTTTCTTATGATGGTGAGCAAGTGGACAAACTATGGAAGCATCTGGAAAACTCAGGAGTCTGAAAAGTTCCTGTATGCACTGTTTACACAGTATTTTGGTCAAATGATGGATTTAATCCATGTGCAGCAGGTCAATCAGAAAAGGAAGAAAGCTTTGTGAAGAGTCGCAGTGACTGAGCATGTCGGGGAAAAATGTGCTTTTGCAAAATGTTTCAATGGACAGTTTGGTACCTTAAATTCACAGTCATGATGCAACTAAATAACAGGACATCCTCAATAGATGCTCATTATTCTGGCCATCATCCCACAGATGCAGTTTAATTATCTTTATTGTTTTGCTTTGCCTGGTGAGAGTACACCATCTCTTCCAGTTCAGTTCAGCTGCTGGTGGTCTGCAATTAGCCAGTCTGCTCTGTAGCCTCCCTCCACACGGTCACTGTGGTAATACTTTATTAAGGTCCCGTGGTCATGCTGAAATAAGCTGATTTCTCTTGTGCTGCTCCTGCATGTAAGCTGCATTTAGAATAATTAGTGGATGCTAAGCTTTGTAATGCCTCAACACTGTTGTGTCAGAGGTCAATATGAAAACTAAGTGTTCTGTTTTGCAGAGTGTAAATAAAAACCGAGTGCTGCCAATATATGACGTATTGCTTAACACGACCTTGCCGTCAACTGTGTCCCGCATGCTCAGTTTGAGAGTTTGCTTTGTTTAAAGACGTTTAAATTGAACTGTCTTTGTCGTTCCAGGAATGTGAGCTGAGTAAGAAGAGAAAAGAATGTGAAAATCTTGAGCATGAAGTAAAGAAGCGACAGAAGAGATGTCTGGATTTGGTAAGTGATCAGGGGCTCCCTGAAATTCTGGAGTCTGGTGTTGGATCTGGAGATTGACGCATATGTTTATAAACAGGAGAGCCAGCTTAAGGATGAGCGAGGGAAAAATGAGCAACTAAAGGAGGAGGCAGATCTCCTCAGGAGGAAGGCACAGCTGCTCGACCAGGTCAGTGTCCCCCCACGACGAGATTTTTCATCCTTTTCATACTCTTAGCCACCGTCGTTGTTAGTAAAAGGAGCCAGAAAGATCCGCTCAGTTAATTTGCTGTTGTTTTTCTCAGACTCGGGCTGAGAATGAGGAGCTGAGGGAAGATCTCTCTGAAGTGACCGCTCAGCACAATTCAGTTCTCGAGGAGAACCAGAGACTCCGTGCCAAACTGGAGAACCTAGAGCAGGTCCTAAAGGTACCTAAAGGTGGAGTCTAATACTTCTCGTGTTGTTTTTTTTCGAATCCTCACCGAGCCTCACTACTTTTCCTGTCCCATTTTTTTCCTCTCTGGACAGCATATGCGAGAGGTCGCCGAGCGAAGGCAGCAGCTGGAATTGGAACATGAGCAGGCACTGGCTATCCTTAAGTTCAAACAGGATGAAATCAAGCGGTTACAGCGGGTAAGAAACACAGAAATGTTTCTTGGTGTGCTTTGTCCAGCAGGAGGCAACCTTTGGGCACCAGAAAAGTTGTGTCAGCAGAGCTCAATGTGCTCTGAGTTACATTTTTATGAGCAAACAATGGAAATTACAATGGCTTTTTAATGTCTTTTTAATCATTAGGCTCAGTTATTCGCCAAGAGGGAGCATGAAGGAGTGGTTCAGATGCTGGAGGTGAGTTTTTATGACTGTGACGAGAAAAGCAAATAAATGATTTTATGCAATGCGGTGCTTTCATTATCAGAGTGATAATCCCTGACACGTTCATGAAAATGTAAAATGTCTCAAAGAAATAAAAAGGAAAGCTGCCAGACTTTAGTATTAAGTCTAAAGTCACACACTAGAGAAATGAGACTTCCTTAATGTCTCTCTGAAGTGCTTCATTATGGAAAACCTTTCCATCTCCTAACGCCAAACAGAGAGAGTGTAAATGTTCGATTTCTCTCCCTGTTCTCATTAGGCAAAGGATATTCTGCTGCAGCTGATGTTTGTTGTTCCTCTTTGTGCCAGTAGGCTCTCTGTTTTCACCTGAACACCTGGCAGAGAAGCCAAGCACTACTTGGTCTGAAAAACCGTTTGAACAGATGGCTTCTCTGCTGCTTTGTGACTTTCATTCTTGCTCTCAGTGCGAGCCTAAAGCACTTTGAATTCAAAGTGAATCCCCGTGGCCGACGAGAGTTGAAATCCCCATCTGTCTTATTGGCTACCGATTTTTGAAAAAAGACCAAAAGGGGAAAAAAAGATCAAAAACACTTTAGTGCCCTCAGCAAAACCCAGAAAAATGTCCTCATTCTCACTGGATGACTATATATGTCTGTCCTCGGTTTGAATTTCCCATTGTAAATTTTTGTCACGAGAGTCTGTTCCTTTAACAAGTATGTATTTTATTTTAGGAGTTGACTCAGCTTGTGTTGCAGAGGGAGCTGGTATAGTATAGTTAAAAAACGTCTCGTTTCCTTCCTCTTGGCTTCGTTTCTGTCGCTTTCTGTCTCCCTTTTTAAACCCGAAGCGTCACAGGAGAAAGTCTCTTTCCCTCCTGAGAGCCTAAGCTTTGTTGCAACACAGACCTTTGTCATTGTTTCAAAGATAGATTTTTGGACGATTAGGATGAATGTGTGTGTTCATTGAAAAGGCAGGCGTTGGCTGCCGAGGGCCAAGAGACATTCTAGTGATTCTGGCTTCTAAACTGGATTCGGACTACTGCTTTTCTACTATATTAAAGTATTCAGTCTCTCCCAAAGTCTTTATTTCACAAGCATGTTTTCATTTGTCTTTTGTGTTATCTTTTTGCTAACCAGAGTACACTGGACTGCATGCAGGTACTTCATAACTCCCTAGTAATCCACCTTTCAGTCACCAAACATCCCCTAGTTCCTGTGGACAGAAACACCAGACCCTTAGCCTCTTTAATTCCTCCACACTGAACACACAACTGCTTTAATGTCTTGCTTTATAACATGTAGGAGTAACAACCCCCACAGTGTTAGATTCCCAAAGTGTGTAAATCAGGTCATTCCCATGAGGCAAAATAACACATCTGTGACAAGGTTATCATGCTGCATATCATATTTTTTAATCTAGTTTCATGTACTCAACTCATCACTAGGTCAAGTGAATTCTCTGTGCTTTAGATAACGAGTGACTGTGCTCGGCTTTACGTAGGTGAGCGCTGACAGGAAATGTTGTTCAGACAGTTTCATGCAGAGACTTCTGTCAGACCAGCCTGCCAGGAAACTCCCACCACAGCCGGAAGTTAAATCAGCCACATATAGAAACTGAGCAGAGCTGCGACAAACCTCTGCAGAGTTTGGGCAAATAACACTGCTGTTTGAGAGTGTAAAACAGGAGCAACACGCTGTGTGACAGCTGAGAAGCTATGAAGAGTCGCCTCACAAATATCTCACTTGTTTTTCCCCAGTATGTCCCATCCCCTTTTATCTGACCTCTCATTTTTTCCCCCACTGAAACCTATTTGTTTGTCTTTTGTGTTTGGAGCTAACGTCAAATGTTTCGCTGACAGTTTATATATGGAGTCTTGCAGAAACCTTACCCTAAGTTTCCATTTGTCTATTTACCAAAACTCTTACAGGTTTGTGGGAGGATTTGTGAAATTTGATGTCAAAGCTATTAAAATTGACGGTAGAAAGAGTTTTAAAGCATTAAAGGTTTCTGCATGGCACTGACGGATATGAAGGCAGCTACTTTTGCTTACTTTTACAGAGTTAGATCCCTCACATGATTGATTTAAGGAAAAATCCACCTTAAAACACACCGCCCCCCCCTTTGTTCTGGTAAAATTCATCTTAAGCAAAAAGTAGCTCACTTGTTTGTGTATTTACAAAACAAGCGTTTGCAAATAAACAGGAATCATAACGGCACATAAGGCGGTCACCATACAGATTTCCTCATGATCATAAATTGATGGGTTTTGGTGTTGAAAGGTGGACTTTTTCTGTCAGAATCGCTGTCTTTGCTGTCTTTTTTTTAAAGTCTCCTTTCCATGTTCGATATCACTCACTTGTAGTCAAAAGTACATGAACTGGAGGAGAAATGTCGCAGCCAGAGTGAACAGTTCGGCTTGCTGTCCCAAGAGTTGGAAAAGTTTCGACTGCAGGCCTCGAAAGTTGACCTTGCCAGCTCCGGCCTCCTCAACAATCCCAGCCTCTCTGTACTGACCAACGGTGTGGGCCTGACGACAGACCGAGGTAAGCTGCTGAGAGCTTTTAGCCGGTAAAACAGCAACGTAACGGCAATTCGATGAGGATTTCTATTCAGTTTGATACATGTGTTGTAGAATCCATTGAGGATCGAGATGATATTTGGTTTTTAAGTTTTTATGCCTTAAATGTGCTTTGCTAATTGCACATTTTTAAATACCCAGTGGTGCCTAGAGCCTCCTTTTTCATTTCAAGTGAAAGTTTCAACTGTTGAACTAAAATATGAAATTCTAAGATTTCTGACCGTCTTTTATCCTGGTAAAAAACCACTAACAGTTGGCGGTTAACGCCTGCTAACATCTGACTTGTGAGTGTACTGTGAAAGTGTTTGTTTTGCATTCAGCCCTGCATCAAATGACTCTGCAGTAGTCACTGGTATTTACCAGCGGGTACCAGCGTTGGTGGGAACCAGCCGCGGCTATTCAGAGACAACACGGGAAGCCGGACAACCTCTCCCATTCTCTGGCGAAATTGCTACATCTTCAATGTTAAATTGACGATAAAACAGTTATTCACAAAACACAAGATATGCCCAATACTGCATTTACTTTCATAACTACAACATGTTGTCCTGTAGCTTAATGAAGTGATTTGTTCTGAAATCGCCGCCGTTCACTGAGGAAATCATGTTATGAAGCCGCCACTAACAGCCCGGCTTCGAGGAGGGGGCGGGAGAGTCAAGTTTTTTTCTACAATTCTAGGTCAGCATTGGCTAAATCGACAAAAACTCATCACTTCCGAGGCTTCTCGGCGTCTCTGCGGGTAGATTAGACGTGGGCGTGTCAATATGAGGGGCTGTGTCGTGATGATTGGAGTTAGTGTTTGTCCATCATGAGAGAGAAAAAATGCTCCACAGATTCTGATCCAGCCACAGATCCAGCCATTTACAGGCCTTAGATTCGATCATACTTCATTTTGGCCTTGCTGTGTGAATTTTCAAAGTCTATACCTTCTTTCTGTGTATTTGCTGGGCATACTTGTCATACTAGACACAGCTATGTTATAACTAATTCTTTTTAATTTTGCTGTCTTCTGCTTTGGGATGG
This sequence comes from Odontesthes bonariensis, assembly GCF_027942865.1. Lineage (NCBI taxonomy): Eukaryota > Metazoa > Chordata > Actinopteri > Atheriniformes > Atherinopsidae > Odontesthes > Odontesthes bonariensis. Next base: position 15,860,952 of record NC_134521.1, on the reverse strand, counting down.
CATGAGTCACTACAACCCTGAACGCGTAATATGGGCTTCCCCTGTTTTAAAAGTCAGCAGCCACCACTGGTGGGAACACCACATCCAGGTGGATGCGCTAATTTTCACTGCTGCACTCGGCTACAAGAGTGGGCACAGCTCAGATTTACAGAGATGCACGTTAACGGACTGGAAAGTGTCCCGTGGAGGCTCTGACACTGACAGCAACAACTGGTAGACACAAAGAAGAGATTGATCTGTTTCACCTGACTGCGAAACAGCAAGCAGCTCACTCTGTCCTGGGGCCCGGTCGATTAGTCTATTTTAGGAATCTTCCTGACTAAGTGAAATGACCTGGAAGTATCTAAGTACTGCTACTTAGATACTTCCAGGTCATTTCTGCAGCCAATGATGCAGCCGGTTCAAATTTTCCACTTGATAATGAAGAAACATTCTGAATTATCCTGTATGTTTATGACATGACCTTTATGTAGCAATGTGATAAGACTTTTTGCAAAGTATTTCATGGAGATTTGTAGTTTGAGAGCTCCATCACAGCTTTGTATAAGTGTGGTCGGATTCTCAATGCGGCACTGTTGTCTTTTCCATAAGTTCTTAATAATTTCTCCTGCCATCTTTCCTTAACCCTGTGACATTTTCCATCAAGGTCAAGGAAAAACACCTCAGTATTTGACCGGAGCCCTGCTGTGAGGGCCTGATGCCCATGGTCCAGCCCGAAATAATAAGCTAGTGTAATTGTCACAGAAATTCGTGGATGTCAGAATCTCGCGCTAATGGAGAGTAATACCATTTGTTCATGTTGTCGAAGTTACAGGCTTGTCCTCTTGGAGGTAGTTTCAAGGCTTTTCTCGCTCAGAGCACTGAGGGTAAACACACTGCTACTGGAAATGGGAAAGGGCTGAAAAGATTTCTGTAAATGTATCTTTAAAAACACATTGAAACACCCTACTTTTGGCCTAAAAGGGACATAAGGGAAGTGTTGACCTGTAACACAGGGCATGGCTTGGCTTCAGACTTCAGAATCCAAAGTTATTTACTCTTAAGTTGGGTTTAAAATGGTAAGGAGACATACGATGATGTCGAATATTATATCCATACCAGTTTATCTTCTTTGCATATCAGTGTAAACTCACCATAATCTCCTTTTTATCTGAGTGTGTATATATAAAGTCATGTTTGTTGGACATTTTCAACCACTTTAAATGCAAGAACAATGCGAATCTTCTCCACATCTCTCAGCTCAATCCATGTCACAGATATGCCCAACTTCTTTCTCTTACGCCCCTCATGTGTTTTAGACTGCACAGGTGGAACATTGGATATGGGTGAAATAGCCTTCTGGAGTCTCGAGGGAGGTGACACTGTCTCCTGCCCTGAGGGTAACGATCCGCTCGGCACGCTCAGTGTCTGTTACTCGTGATATGTGTTGGGCACAAAAGCACGGCATGTTCTGACCCGTCATCTCACCTGCACCGTCATTGTAACAGTCCAGCACCATAACAGAGCTCGTTTGTAAATCTCATCATCACACTTCATCCCACTCATGAGATGAAGTGCAAAATACCTGTTGAGCGTGGAACCAGTTAAGCCCCTTAGCAGAGCTGGTGTGTCACACGTTGACACTAGGTAGTGTGACCTCTGACCTCAGACAGATGGACTCAGGATTTTTTTTTTTTTTTTTTTGTCCTTCACTGTTTTAATCGGCCATGTTCAACCTTGAGCCGCCTGCATGTCAAACGGCGATCTCGCACTCCTAGCACGTCACCCGGAACCAGGTTAACCAGTGAAAGAGCTCGGTTGTTCGCCAAGGGCGCAGATTATCCTCTTCTTCTCTGTCCTGCTAGATGTGGCCACTGCGCTGCGCTTGGGGGCCACTCCCCACGCCGCTGGACTGTCCAGGGTGGAGCGCTCGCCTGTCACCAAGCATCGAGAGCTGCCCACCATCAGCGTCAGCAAGTCATGCTCCTCCTCCATCAAGTCGGAGACGGCACACCTCAGCCCCAAGTCCGACACGCACCTCAGTCCGCACAAATCGAGCCCCACGCATGAGGTACTCTTCCCTCTCTGTTCTTTTTTTCCTCTTTTGGAGCCGCTACAAGGGGGGAAATAATTATTTGATCCCCTGCTGAATTTGTAAGTTTGCTCACTTCCAAAGAAATGAACAGTCTCTAATTCTTATGGATCAAATAATTATTTCCCCCTACTGTATTAACACAGTCAGCACAGACTGAAAGGTTGGTGGTCTTTTTTATCCAGTGACTCGTCTTCCCCTGGGTCAACAAAGCTCATATTTAGTGAGATAATCCACTCTGCACCGTGGATTATGAGGGTTGTACAGTAGTAGTTGTGGGTGATTATCTTTAAAAAGGTTTTCCCAGGGAACTATAAATATCTCTCTTATTGTGCTGCAAGCAGCTGTTTGAATTAAAACTCCTCATCAGGAATGTTTAGAGATTCATTCATATTAATCAGAATCTTTCTGAAACAATGAGTTGGAGGTCCGGTGAGTTCACTGTCCTGCTGTCCTCAGGTGGACACTGCCAGTGAGGTGGACGAGTTGGACGTCGACGTGGCCCCGGCACCTTACACAGCCAGCAGGGGAGCAGCTAAACTTCAGGTTTTCATTGCGAGATACAGGCAAGTGTTACTCTAACACCAGATTTGACACGTATTTTCCGCAGATTGTTCATGTGGGAGGGAACAATAATTTGATGGTAAATTGAATTCAAACAGCTATAATCCTTATGACGGCCCCAATGACAATCCTGAGGTGGAGCTGCCACTCACGGCTGGAGAATACATCTATGTATATGGAGACATGGATGATGACGGCTTCTATGAAGGTAAGTCTGGCATATTCTTCCTTTCGTATGTTGGCAGCTCCGGGCTCCTGTCTGTTCATGATGCCGTGTGTTTTGTTTTGGCTCCTTTCAGGCGAGTTGATGGACGGACGGAGAGGGCTGGTCCCCTCCAACTTTGTGGAACGTGTATCCGACGACGATGTAATGAGCATTCATCATCCAGAGACAGTGGACATGTCCCATAACTCCCTGCTCGACAGCAGCCTGCACAGTGCCAGCCACCAGCATCACCTCCACTTGGGCGCCAGCGCCTCAGAAAGGACAGAGGCCTCTGCTGCCTCTGGCCCTGCCTCAGCCCTCTCAGATTCTGCATCGGCCTTGTCTGTCCCAGCCCCCCTCACCAACGGCCTGGACTTGGATTTGGAGGAGGTGGGAGTGGACATTGTGCCTTACCCACGTAAACTCACCCTCATCAAGCAGCTTGCCAAGAGCATCATCATTGGCTGGGACCCTCCGTTGGTGCCGGCTGGGTGGGGCAATGTGTGGAGCTATAATGTGTATGTGGACCAGGAGCTGCGGCTTAATGTTCCCTTCGGTGCCCAGACCAAAGCGGTGCTGGAGCGGCTAGACATAAACCTCAAAGCCTACCGTGTGTCAGTGCAAAGCCTGACGGAGAAGGGCCACTCGGATCAGCTCCGCTGCAGCATGCTGGTCGGTCGGGATGTTTGTGTGGCGCCCACACAGCTGCGTGTGGAGCGGGTTACCGCCACCTCTGCCAACCTGACCTGGCTGCCCAGCAACAGTAACTATGTACACATTGTGTCCTTGAACGATGAGGAGTGTGAGCTGGTGAAGGCTGGCTGCTACTCGCTGTGCCTCAATAACCTCTCGCCCAGCCTGCAGTACACAGTCAAAGTGGAGGCGCGGCCGCACCGCACGCCATGGGAGCTACCCGTGGAGCGGCGTGAACACAGAAGCGCTACGATCACCTTCACCACACTGATGGCAGGTCAGGACTACTATTCTAACTCCGCTCTCTCGTTGGTTTTTCCGTTCAACATTAAATCCTGTCAAACATTTAAGTTGAGTAAGATCAGAACACAGATGTTCGAGGGTTTTGACGGCTTTTTGAGCCAATGTAAAGCAGTGAGGTCATTCAGGACACACAGAACTCTGGTGCGCTTCCAAGCTTTTGATATAACTCTATAAATAAATGAAATAATAAAATAAAAGCTGTCTGATCATGAATCAAAGAGATCAAATCAATCCAGAAGCTTACCAAGGCTTTGTAAGGGTATTACTCTCAGGCATTTGTGGCCGTGGTGTCAGCGACAGTAGCACTGTGGAAACTCTTCCTGAGCCAAACACAGCTGGTTCGGTCCAACATAATGTCTCTGAACTGTGAAGCAGCAGTTCTCTAAGCATTAGACACAGTTAACCAATCCAAAGGACAGTTACACTTTGTACTCAGCCGTGTTGTTATTCATGAGAAGACGCCTTTTATGAACTTCTTTGGATTCTCATCTCATCATTCTCAAGTCGACCTGTTTTATATTTTAGTGCCTATGAGGGTGGAAAAACGATTCCCGTGTAAATAAGTCCAAATTGTATTTGAACTGAATTCTGAAGCTTTAAATCCTGGATTTAATTTGATATCAGTTTTCTTCCATTACATAATGTGTTACAGTAAAGTACGGTTGGACTCGGTGTGGCTTTTCCATTCCCGGTTTTCCATCACAGACGGTATCCGCTCTGTGTGTGCGACAGAAACGAGACGCGCTGCTTCGCTGTGTGTGTGTGATCGTTACATTAAACTGCTTTAATCGACGCTTTTATCCAAAGTGACTTGCAGGTTTGGAGTAAAAGATAGTTATTGCAGTTTCTGCTAGGCTTTTAGTTCAGAAAGGTTCGAATAACTTTTTTGGTGCCATTGGTGCTGATTCTGTCTGACCAATCAACACGCTGCAGTGCTTAACGTCATGATGCAGTAGCGCTTCGCCTCTACTAAGGTCCCACCAAAAAGTATCAGTTATGGATTACTACATACCAAGTAAAGCCCAAAACAAAGCAAGTCAAGCCATACCAAACCAAACCGTACTGTACTGTGTGATGGAAAAGAACCTCTGGAGCTATATTTGCAATCTTCTCCCAGTCTACATTACTTGTAACAGTTTGAGTTATATTTCTCTAGATAGTAACTCAATCATTCACATTTGTTTAAGTTCCATGCTCCCAGTCTGGGATCTCAGGTATATGGTTTCTCAATCTTCTTAATGCCCCTTTTAGATTCGTAGTTAGAAACTGTCTTTGTAGAGCCTGGTGTTTTTCTCCACAAGCACAATATTTTCAATGTGAGCAAATGACCCAATCCTGTGTTAGTGTAGAAACTCTATGTTTCTCTATGTTTTGCCTGCCGCTGTCTGTGGTGTAATGCCTTTACTCGCCACAGGTCCCCCTGATGCTCCTCTGCATGTACAGCTGGAGCACGGTCCCTCTCCAGGGATCGCTCTCATCAGCTGGCTGCCAGTCACCATAGATGCTGCAGGGACCTCAAACGGAGTCCGTGTCACTGGATACACTATTTATATTGACAAGAAAAGGGCAAGGACTTCTTTAAGGACTTTATTGTTGTATAATTGTCCATAAATAAAGCAGAAATGCACATATATACTTCATTTTTAGTGTTTGTGACATGGGGATTCTATTTGCTTTCCAAGGTGCTGGAGGTCTCTTCCCCCACAGCAGGCAATGCCCTGTTGGGCCCCTCTCAGATCCAATCCCTCCAGGCAGCTCAGGAGCTCACTGTCCGCACCATGTCCGCTCATGGGGAGTCCTGTGACTCTATGCCAGTTAATGTGCCCTCCAAGCTGGCTGCTATCTTGGCAGGACCAGTTATCGCCGCCCCAGTTGTGCCACCGCTGCCCTGCACCCCGGTAGCTGCCAGTAACTTGCCACCGCCATCGTCGTATGGAAACTCTGCTGCCAAAGTCTCTGTGCTGCCCAGCACTTTGACATCAGACGCAAGCGTCTCTGGCCTCACATTTGAGGTTGCTGCCAACCCTCCTTATGTTCTTCACTCAGAAGCTCTTCTCTCATCTGCCTCGTACGTGAAGGCCTGGGCCAACCCCTCATCTGCTGCTGCCTTGGCTGTGTGTGAGACCACATTACCAGTAGCCTCCTCCATTCCCCCAGTGGTAATCCTCACTCTCCCATCCCTCTCATATATAAGAACCCACAACACATTTATTATTTTGGATCATAAGATTTCAAAGTCTTAGGTGGGCCTCTGCAGGGAAAACCTGCATGAATTGGGAGTGATTTGCATGCTAATGTAGAGCTGGAAGACAGCAAGTGTGACACACAGTGTAATGAGTCAAATACTATGCTGCAAAACTCTAAAACATACTAAAAATGCATCTGACTAGATAAATATACTGGGAACTTGCCTGAGTTTTTCCAAGTTGAGATGCATAGATAAGTAAAGTGCTGAAAGGTTCTGCAGTTCTCTGTTAGTTCAATGGTGAAAACCAGTCCTCCAGAAATATACGTGTTCTCAAACTGCTGTCTTTCTCATCCCCAGGTTAATGTTACCTCTCCCATCAACACAGCACCTCAGCCATCTCCAGTAGCAGCACCAGTGTTGGAGCAGCACAGAGACACCGACAGCCCTGGAACAATACGTCCTTTCCCATCTATCACAGAGTTCATCGAGGACCCCCGTGCCAAGCTTGGGACCCCTGAGCGCATCCCTACCCCACCCAAAGCTCCAATAACAGACCTCCTAAACCCTCAGAGCACAAACCTCCACCGACCTCCTAGCTCTCCACCACTGGAGTCAGAGCTGGAGGAGGAGCAGGAGAATACCCGCCTGGTGTCCATCGAGGAGTTCTTAAGACAGGACCAAGAACCAGCTTACAGTATGAGACAGCAGGTCAGCCCAGGTTTTCTGACACTCATTAATGATCCCCTAATCTTCTGTTAAAATAGGAATCCAGATGTATTGAAAGTGAGGCTGAGTCACACTGCAGTCAAGGCTCAGATGGTGTTGGTTACATATGAAGTAGATGCACTCTACACATAAAAGCCTTTCACAGTTCATCCTTTGCTTTTTTAATCTTAAGTCATTGACAAGCTACTTACTTGAGGGGATGACAGAGTTTCTGTTTTAAGTTGGGCTAATGTAGCCTGGTCAGCTTCCCTCTTTCCAACTCCAAAATACAGCCCACCTCTTTATTCATTCATGTGTTTGTTTTTCCTTTTCAAATTTCAATCAAACTGTAGCCGTCACAAAACAGTCACAATTGTCTCAGCGAATTCGGACTTGCTGAGAAAAATTCTGCTGCAGGAGTTTCAAGTTTGTAGATGAGGAATATTTGTGTAATTGCAACTGTTGGAGAGGGTTCGAATGAACTGACTGGAAGTCATTCTCTCTAACTGGAGTCTGTGCTCTTAATCTGTCAATGCAGGGACGTAATTATTAGCAGAACAATACGTTTTTGGGTGGGCATATCCGAGCATTACAAAGAGAGAAATCTAGGCTTTTGGAGAAATTCAGAAAATATCAAACTTTTAACAACTTAACAGTTTGTGGTTGTTCAGAGGGTTAGTGCTCAGTTTCCTGTCTTTATAGATATCCAAAGTTCAGGTAAATTGGTTCAAACTTTGTAGAGCTGTCAGCATCTCACAATACACACAGTGTTTGATTATTAGTGGATCATGACCGCTGTAGTATGATGGGCGTGTGATTTCATTATTGACAAGCAGTTTGGTTCAATAAGTTGCCTGCATTTCTGTGTCTGTGACTCCCGAACTTGCTCGTTCGGTCAGTTTCCTGATCTCCAACCATCTCGTTTGGATTTGCAGATGTACAATATTCCTTGTTGATATGAGCCCAACTGTATTTCCTCCACGTTCACCGCAGTAAACATTTTAGAAGACGTAACTGTTGTGTTTGTGGAAGAGGAAAGCTTCTACAAATTCAAATTCCTTCCTTTGTCACAAGTCGGCATTTCTTTTGCGCCTTTTTCTCTCTTTCTCGCTCATAAATGAACTTTTACACAGTGCAAGCCATTTTTATGTATTAAATGTTTTGCTAATTTTAAAAAAAAAAAAAACTTCTATCAATACATTTGCATCACATTTCAGACCAGTAAGCTCTCAATGAAGCTGCCTCTGAAAGGTTAAATGCATGAAGGCAGCACAAAGCATTGCTGAATGTGTTTATTATTTGCTCAGTATATAAAGGAAATGACAAAGCTCTAAATTGCTATATTCACAGTAGATATGTTGCTGTATCATTTCCCAGAGTTATGACAGGGGGCTTGTGGAGCCTCCCAGTGACTACAATGCAGACAACAGCCGCTCAGACCTGTCTGACATCCTGGAGGAGGAGGAGGAGGACCTTTACTCGGACCACCATGGAGATGTACAGGGCAGGGGATACACAGTTGGGGCACACAGGGTAAAGGAATTTGTGCAATCCAACATATTTAGCCTCCCTACTTGTCTATATCTGCACCATCACTGCAGCTTTTGCTTTATGGATGAGATGGGCTTCTTTTAGTTTGTTCTTTTTTTGAGGCTTTGTGTCTTTTTTTAATTCTTCATGTTTGTGATTGTTTTCTTTTCTGCTTACTTTTCTTCCTTTCCTTTCTCTTTGCATGACGGGATTGTCACCTGTTTTTCCTCCATGTTGTTTTTCCTGAACAAAATATGATTTCATCCAACCTTCACCGATCCGTTCTCGCGTGCTCGAACTGTGACCCTCGCAGTCGCGCAAGTTGGAGACGCCAGACAGCGATGAGGAGGTTCTTGAAAGGATCCTTAAGTTACCTCCTCAAGTCCGGCACAACAGGCAGCTGTTCAGCGTTGCCGAGGTGACAGAAGAGGAAGACAGCAGTCAAGAAGAGCCTTTATCCTACCGTGGCCAGCCTCAGCCCAGGCCCAGACACCTTCACCCCAGAGACCCTGAGCACCTCCATCACGCCGCCCAGCATCAGTCCAACCCACAGCCACATAACTCCCCTCACCATCACCACTTCAACAGGGATCCCAGATCTCTAATCAAAGAGCCTTCACTCAAACATGAACCCTTACAGGTCAAACCTAAGACACAGCACAGGGTGCACTATGCTGACACAGTGGACACCGTTACTTATCCTGAAGATGAAAACGCAAGTTTATACGAGGGTCCCACCAGCAGGCAGGTCTCAGCCCGCTGTCCTTCCAAGCTGACTCCCAACAGCAAAGTGTTGCTAAAAGGGCTGGGGGATCGCCTTAGGAGGGAGGCCATGCTCAGGAGTCAGATGGCTGTTGCCGGGCAGACTAACCCCGACCATGGCCAACCGAGACCAGTGCCAAGACCCTACCCAGTTAGCAAAACGGTACGGACTCTGAAGTCACCTGTTGGGCGTGGGATGGAGATCGATGTGGAGTACGGAACAGACAACGAAGAGCATATGGAATACAGTGGCGGGGAGGTGGTGGTGGAGCAGATGAGCTCTGAGTGGTGGGTAGAAGGAGCTCAAGTGGAGCACTGCAGACCTCCTCATCGCCGTGGGCCGCAAGCTGAACCAATGGTAAACCTCACTGCTGATCAGCTGGAATGGGTGTGTTGTCTCAGCTTCCTTCTATCCCCTGCTGTGTGGATGTACCCCTCTGAGTCTTTTAACTCCATCACTCAGTAGACAGAAACTCACTTTCCCATTATAACCACTGCTGTGGATAGAGGGAGGTCAGGTAGTGCACTTTGCAACATATTTGGCTGCTGTTAAAAAAGCAAGCAAATCTGCTTTCTGATTCGCCTGCACGTTGGAAAACAGCCAAATTTTGCCCTAAACTAGTAAGCAGTACCTTGTTCTATCTAGTTGATGTGCTCCAGTTTGTCTGTCAACTAATACCGCTGCAGTCTCAAAAACAACCGTGTTTATGATGAAACGGAGGAAACACCCAGAGTGTATTACATTTTCACTAGCAATTCAAACATGAGCATAGATTATTAGGTGTTGCTTTTTTTTTTTGTTTTTTTTAAAAGAAAGGAACAGCTGCATTTATTGTTCCTTTTCCCATCCTCCTCAGTAGCTCCTAGCTGTCCGTGTTGATGATTTTCATTGATTGTCTTTATATGTGTTTCATTTCTCAGCAGGAGCCCAGCCAAATCCCTCCAGCTGTGGCGGGTCCATCATGGGGAGGCCAGGCGGATAAACCAGGGAACTCTCAGGCGAGGCAACTCAAAGGTCAGGGGCCTTTTTTTTTTCCTCCTTTGTCTTCATCTTTTCTCTTTCCTGTTGCCTCCCCTTTTCTAAACTAAAAGCTGCAGTGAGGGATGTATGAGGAGATGCTGACACACTTGTGGTTTCTGTCAGCAAGCCTCCCCTCTGCCCACCCCCCCCGTTCTCACATGAAGGTAGTCAGATTAGCACCTTGTGCATTCAGGGAGGGGTGGGGGTCAGGGAGAAGGAGGTGCTGTAGCTGCAGTGGAGAAGTGGGAGAGAGCCTGCTAAGCTGAGAACCGGCTTAACCCAAAGTGGCTTGTCATGACAGGAGGAAGTGGCAGACATTAAAATAGTAACCTCGATTAGCCAGCGAAGAAACAGCCTGTATCACAAGCCCCTCGGGGTTTTTTGGGTTTTTTTCTGCCCTCCACATCTCTTCAACTCTCTGCTTCTCTTCTTGACTTAATCCCACAGCTGCAGATAAACCTTTCTGTTCCAGATGCACAGTTGACTACACAGTACATAAGTGTACGCGTGCACAGATAGAGGAAGGGAGCAGGGAGAAGTTTCTATCCTATCTACTACAGAATCAGTGAGGATGTGAAAGTGTGCGAGTCGTCTGCCCGTGACTCTTGTCACAGATGGGCTGAGTCTCCCTAATGAGATAAAGACTGCGCCTCTTGAGTTCAGCTTAAATCCTCACTACAGCTCTTCAAATGTGTCTCTCGCTGTCATATAGGCCTCAGCTGCGATGCTTTTAGTCCCACTGATGTCATGCTTCATGTTCACAGTGCTACAGACCGAATGTACAGGCTGCTTCTTTATCCCACATGTGGCACGCGGCCCATTAAAAGCACCTCTCGCCGCGTTCGTTTCTTTTTAAGTTTTGATGTGGCCTCGTCGCGAATAAACATCCTCGGGGTTTAGTTTCGAGTGCGGGTGAAACGCCTTTTCCACTGGTGCTCGGCTGCAGATCACGAACGAGTGCACGTTTGTCAAACAGCTCATGCAGCTTAGGATCAGTGGTTTAGCTTGATTACCTCTTTTAAGGACAGGTGCTGGGCAAACACTGCTCATAGCAGCGCTGCAGTTGGTGGGCGGTGGGGGAGGTGCGAGCAGGCAACACTGCAGAGTTCTCTGCAAGCTAAGCATTGCCTCTCTGCAAGCTCTCTTCTGTTTAAATAATAATCAGTGTTACAATATTAATAGTAATGAATTGTATTAAATGATATGAAGTGAATTGATGTGTCGACAACCTGAGAATTCTTAAATTCAAAGAGAATGACTATGTTTACGTGACTCTCTGAAAAATATGAATTGTTATGTTGGTCCAACCAAAACCGGACTTTTAAAATGTATGTCAACATGTTAGTTTAACTGAAATCAAAGCTCTGAAAGCTGGACTAACACATTAAGATACTGCAGTCTGGATTGAACCCCTCCTGCATGTCTACGCTCAGATACACTCAAATGGACGTTGGCACTCTGCTCCACACTTCCATCTTTTTGCATCTTTTTGTAAAAATGATAAAGTTTAAATGTATATTAAGTCAACTGAATTCCAAATAAAGCTGCTTTCAGTTGCATGTTTTTCTCTTTCTTTTATCAGACGGCTAAAAGCATCAGAAGCTGTGAAAACCAGCCTATTAAGACTACGTGTCAACTCACTTAAAGCATTTCCAGACGGTCGCTCTGCTCTAATAAAATCCTGATTTAATTATATTTCATTCAAGTAACTTAAAGGCAACATCTGTGCTGTGAATTCATCTGTACTTATAAGCACGATGCTCTCCTACAGAAAGACTCAGGAGCAGCAAAATGTCTTGAATGTTTTCTTACACAGTCCACAGCATTGTGGCCTTGAACAATATCTCGAGTCCATTCTTGTGGATGTATGCTGGGTCAAAGACGGTGGTCCAATGATCTAGTTTGTGAGCGATGATATTTGTCAATTTGAGTCGCCGTGAGCTTTCATAACACCTATTCTCTTACCAATGGTTGTTCTTAATCGGTCATTCTGACCGTTTGTGTCTACAGGAGAACCACCGAAGATGAAAGGAGACGGCGACATACGCATCTTTGTGGCCCTTTTCCCGTACGATCCCGCCAGCATGTCACCCAATCCTGATGCTGCTGAGGAGGAGCTGCCCTTCAGTGAAGGACAGATCATTAAAGTAAACCCTTGTCGGGGTTCATACGCAGTATTAAACAGTACACAACTTAATTATTTCCAGTTGGATTAGTATTGAAATGAGAAAAGGGAGTGTGGAAAAACATCTATGTTACCAGGCTGTCGCCTTCATTCTGTTCTTTAAAAGATAAAAAACAGCTAGTCAAATTGACACCATGTAGAACTAGACACATAGTCATGTCAAATCTAGGTTTTCCTGCTATTTGAAGCCGTACATTTAGCATTTGAACCATTTCCATCTTGGTGTTTGACACCACTTGTTACTGACACAGTGGGGCAACCAAAATGCCGTTTAATATGTCAAGGCTCGCACCAGCTAATTTACTTCCACTTTGGGCAGAGATGCTCCTGCTTTTTTGTGTTGCTCACGCTTCCACTTTGCAGCTTGACTTAAATAGATTACACTGGATTTGTGTTGAATTAAATCTGGAAGCGACAGTGACTCGAATAACAATCTTCTTGCACATATTTGGCGATAAACGGCAAACATCGAATGTGTTTACGCTCGGGTTTTAAAACCGTATATTAGACATCAAGATGTTTACACTCAGATGCCTGGAATAGCATTTAACAAAAATCAACTCAGAAATGAGGAAATTTGAGTTTCCACCTATCAAACTCCGCCGTACTTCTGTCCAGGTTTACGGAGATAAAGACGCAGACGGGTTCTACCGCGGGGAGTCGGGGGGGCGTCTGGGCTACGTGCCATGTAACATGGTTTCTGAGATCCAGGTGGAGGATGAGGAGACCCGGCAACAGCTTCTGCAGCAGGGTTTCTTGTCCACAGCTGCCTCCATGGAGAAGATCGGTAAGTGAAGCGGCCCAATCTTTGCCAGGTGCATTATGTCGTCAGTTCAGATTTTTTGTATCGTGTAAACTGTAACGTGTTACCCATTAAATCACTGCTTTTCATGTTGAAGTGGTAAGTGAAAATAGCAGCACAGGTGTTTAAGAGTGCTGAAATGAATTAAAAGTAAAAAGATTGATTATTCTTCATCATTTTCTGGACAGACGTTGGCATATTGTTGCCGATATGTTATTGGAGGATTAAAAGAAAAGCAAAAGCTGTTCTCTTGATGAGAATTGTAGAAGAGTTCAGTTAATCTTTATTAATGTTGGAAAAACAATCATAACCATCTTCCAACTTGTAGTCACAAACTGCATTTTCATGCAGGTGTCTGGTAAAAGTTACTTCGTGTTTGTCTGTGGTAAATGCTATCAGGCCAGCCGGCAAAACAAAGCTAACAGTTTGCTTCTGTTTCTTGCATTTTACCCAGAGCGCTACTCGCAGATGGTTTAACCTTTTCACTTCCACTTGTTCTCACTGCTGTGTCTGCTGCTCACCGGTTGTCATCTTTTTAAATTGCTCCTCGCTGGCTTGTCATTGTCGACTTTGTCTGGTCTGCTTCTCTCACGAATTACACCTGTCTTTCTTTTTGGTTTGATTTTTTTTCTTCTGTTATTATTATTATTATTATTATTATTATTATTATTTTTGGTCTCTAAAACTCCATTAAGGCACTCGCACTCATGCACAGCTTCCACGTCGCCCTGTTCCACCGCCGAAACCGAGACGATCCAAGAAAGGTGTGTCTCGCTGCAGATTGCGGCTTCCCACCTCTCCTTTCTTCTCATCTCTGGTTTGCTTCTTTTTCTGTCTCTCTCAAAGTTCGATTCAACTCCTTCAGTCTCTGCTTCTTACTCAGCAGCCGGGGTGGGGGTGGGAGGGGGTTTTAAACCAACTAATCTAGTAATGAAATCACACAGCTTCCCAGCATTATAGGCAAATATCAAAATATGAATATGGTCAGTGGTGGTTTCATATGCTATAAGTAAAGCCTTGTGACACATTTTCTGGATTTTTTTTTTTTTTTCCAAAGGTTAACTTTCTATCAGTAGTACCTGTGCAATAGCTTCATAAGTGTAAAAAAGACACATACATGAGTCCTGCCATTGGCTACTCATGTAATACATTGCAGATAAAGCAGCAGGACGTGGTGGCATGTTGCTGATCAGGTGATCAACTTAAAAATGAGTAAATTTTTGTCCACTCTCCTGCTTCTCTGTCACAAATGAATTACATGACCACCAAAAGCTCACCTGTTGACACATCCGTCCTCTCTGATCTCCGCCTGTGACTTTGTGTACTTTGCAGTATCGTGACTCAAACTTCAGGCAGGATTACTGTCTGACAAACTCTCATATTGTTGCTTATGCTCTTCCTCCTCACCTCATCTCTTCCAGTTGAGTCTTCAGCACTCTTGGAGGAGAGCGTAGACTCCTCCAGTCAAGGTTTGTAGTTGCCCCTCGGAGGCGCTCCTCTTTGCATGATCTGATGAACAGTTTCAGTTTGGACCGGAGGACCGCATGAGTTCACCTACAGTGTTATTCATTTTGCTTATTTTCATTCTACGCCACCTTTTTATTTTCTCTGATTGTAAACCTGAGTGTCCTTGCAGCTGAAAATGCATGCACGCACTTATTTTTCGGGGTATAAGTGAAGAGTGTGCACATTTTTTTTTTTTTAAATCCTCTCTAAAGGAAAGCATGTTGAAAATCGGTTTTAAATGTCAAGCAGTCCCCTTATCGTGTTTCAGTTCAGTCATTAATCATCTAATAATTTCCATTTGTCTCCGTTCTTTTGCAAACAGCTTTGAAGAGTTGGGCGCTCTCCTCATCCCCTGTCAAACGTTTGCTCTGACTTTATAACAGCAGCTCGGCTCAGGCTGCTGTGACCCCTTTTGTGGTTCTAAAAATGCTAACTCTCATCACTAATCTCCTGTTTTTTTGTTTTTTTTTCATTTAGATTTTTAATGGGGGTGACTTTCCCTCAGCTTAGCATGACGCTGACTGAGTCCAGCATGCGCACGCACAAAGAGCTGCATGTTGACGAGCCGACAGACCTCTCACCCTTCTACATTTTGATGGCAGACCTGATTTCACAGTTTGTGCTTCTCTGTTTGACCTGCAGATCCAAGTCAGACTGCTGCGCCCGCAGCTGGGGGGAAACCGGCCGCAGGGGCTCGCAGGATGGTCGCCATCTTTGATTATGATCCACGAGAAAGCTCTCCCAATACTGACATAGAGGTCCGATTTGCACGTGAATTGTTGCCTCCTGTGGCATGTGCAGTTACTGTTCTCTGACACTTGACCCTTTTTGGCTTGACCCCGTTTAGGCTGAGCTGACGTTCAGCGCAGGTGACATCATACATGTGTTTGGTGACATGGACGAAGACGGTTTCTTCTACGTAAGTGTCAGAAGCACTCTGCGTCTTCAAGTGGTCTTACAGTTACTGGCTTTCCTTTCTGTGAATTCCTGCTCTTTGAGTATTTGAAACCTGTTAAATGAACATCACGAATAAATGATGCAGTATCTAAGAGAACTGAGTGTTTATGCAAAAGAAAGGGTGTTGCGGTTGCTCTCCAGCTGCAGTAATAAGTGTAACATTTCATGTTTCTGAAGGGTAGGAATGAATAAAAGAGGCATGACGGTGTGTTGCATAAAGCAGTGTTTTATATGCTGCATATGGGATGTGAAAAAAAGAACCTTTTTCAATTCTTAGATTTTGTTTGTTTAGACATTAGATCCTAAAATGACGTAAGTACAACCTCAGATGAACAGCAGAGCGTGACATATTACACTGTGACACTTTTTATTCAGCAAAAACTAAAACAGAATGCAGAAACGGTGTGTGAAAAAGTAAGTACACCTCAAAGCTCAACAGTTTGTAGAACCACATTCAGCAGCAATAACTTGAACTAATTGTTTTCTGTATGATGTTATCAGTCTGTCACATTCTTCTTCACAACTTTGCTTCAGCTCATGGAGGTTTGCAGCATTGGTTTATGCACAGCTCTCTGAAGGTCCCACCACAGCATTTCAGTCAGGCTGAGGTCTGGACTCTGACTGGACCATTGCAACACCTCGATTCTTTTCTTCTTCACACATTCTGTTGTAGATCTGCTTGCTGTGTTTGGGATCATTGTCCTGTTGATGACCCAGTTGCAAGGTGTCTAGGTCCAAGATTTGAGCTGGTATGCTGTGTTTGCTTTTCTCCAAACGTGCTGCTGTGCATTATGAGCAAACATGTCCACTTTGGTCTGGTCTGTCCAAAGGACATTGTTCCAGAAGTCTTGTGGTTTGTTCAGCTTTAACTTTACAAACCTGAGCTGTGCTGCCATGTTCTCTTTAGAGAGAAGAGGCTTTCTCCTGCAACCCTTCCAAACAAGCCATTTGTTCAGTCTGTTTCTAACTGTGCTGACTGTGCTGATTTAACCTGCTAACTGAGGCCTGTAGAGTCTGAGATGTAGCTCTCACAGTTTCTCTGAGCATTGCACTGTCTGACTTTGGGACATAGACTCCTGGACAGATTAACAGCTGTCCTGTGAATAATCTTTCTCTCTGTAGAATGATGGACTCCATCATTTTCGGCCTTATAACCCTTCCCAGATTGATGGGCAGCAACAGTTACTTCTCTAAGATCACTCTTGATGTCTTTCCTCCTTTACATTGTGTTAACACACACCTGACAAACTGCCAAAACTTCTGCTTCTATAGAGGTGCTCACACTTACTGATGATCAATTCATCAGGTGTATCTGATTGGCCGCACCTGGCCGCTACCTTCTTAATTCCTATGGAAGTGTTAATAATGTACTTACTTAAATTATGTTAAATTTAGAATAATGACATGGTTTAATATGCCATGTGTTGTTGATTATCTGAGGTTGAGGTTGCATTTACCAGATTTTAAGACCTGGCAAGAAGCAGGTGTCTTATTTCCTGATGCATAGAATTGAAAGAGGGTGAGCTTTTCTTTTCACACACATTCTATGGCTCTAAAAAAACAACGTTATGAAATTGCGGTGTCATTTTACAGTGGAACATTGGACTTAAACTTGAAGACTGTCGCTGTTGTAAATATAAATATAGTAGTTGTAGATGATGTGTTTCATTGAATTAGAGCCTTATTGTTTCTTTCAGGGAGACTTGAATGGACACAGAGGCTTAGTACCCTCCAACTTCCTGCAGGCCTTTCCAGATGAAGCTCAGGCAGAACCGGTCTGTCCTCAACCTGCACCAGAACCCAAGAAAGAGTCACAGGTAGCTTCACCTTTCTGTCTATTTAAACATGCACGTCTGTATTTGAACTTCCTGACCTGCTTTTTGTTCCACAATGTGTCACTTTCTAACGATTCGCTGACATCAGAAAGTTCTGTTTGTCTTTATTTTTTCCCCATTTAAAAATGCATGGTTGTAGCTTTTTTTTTAATTGTGTCGTGTTGCATCTTCTCTGTCTCCTTTGTTTCCTGCATGGACTTTTACAGAAGCAAAAACGATCTGTGCACTTTGAGACTTGATCGTAAGTGTTGCGTAGGTAATCAGCGCTGTTTACAACCTCCTCCTTCACCCTTACTTTGCTCCGTTCTAGTTCCACGGTACTTCTTTGCACCTACCAATGGTTTTACCTTGTCCAACCACATGAAACGTGGAAATCTCCTTTTTCAAATCTCCCTTTTTAAACTTTAGCGTCTCCAACAGTGCATACAGTAAAAACATAGACTTTCCCTACTAAACTTCAGATTTTAACACGATGTGTGCAGTATATTTCTCAGGTCCTTACTGAAACCTGTACTTTCCTCCTCTAGGACTCTTGGACGTCCTCTACGGAGCCACAAGCTTCGGGGCCCTCAACACGAGAAGAGGCTTTGCGCCCTCGGAGTGAACCTCCTCACCCTGACGGGCGCACAGACTTGCGACCACAGCCTGAACCCACTGCAAGTTCGGCGTCAGACCCGGACCCTCCCCGAGGTCCAGCCGCTGTGGAGGTCTGCAGCCCCCCTCCTTTAGACAGCCCAGCACCGACGGACTGCTCTGTGCAAGTAAAGAAGAAGAAGGGCTTTTTCTCAAAAGGCAAGAAGCTGTTCAAAAAACTGGGATCCAGCAAGAAAGAATGAGTCAGCAAGTCTGACTCGGAACGCTTGCGTCTCATTGAAAGCACTTTTTCCTGTCTGTGCTGTTCGTTTCACCTGGTAGTCTACGCGGTTAGCAGCTATCAGATCTAATAACTGATACGTATACGCTTGCCTTATAGTACTGCTACACCAGCTGTTAAACACGGAGTATTTTGAAAGGTCAGAGTTCAGCTTACAGCATCGCAAGAGCATGTAGAAGTGCATGTGGAACTGAGCAAACTTACAAATGTGAACACTTCCTAATTATCAGCTCATCAGAGGCTTGAAGCACGCTGTAATAACCCTCCAACACATTCGATTTATTTAGAACACTGTAATGCAGTCGAACAGCAGACCAGGTGTCATCTCAACACAGACAGCGGAGTTATTATTAGCTTTAATGCTCATGTACTTGTGCCACCTTATTTATTTGAAGCAAACAAAAGAAGCAGCAGTCTATCTCTTCCTCTGCGTGACTATTAAGAATGCACTATCCATCCTGAATGGATGTATTTCTAATATGGCTGTTTCCCTCGTGTGTTTCTTGTCCTCTAAGAGTATTTTTTACAAGGCTTTGTACAGAATGTGTTATTTATTTATATTAGGCTTCAGCCCTGTTCGTTATCAGATTGCGTGTCGTGATATCAGGGCGAGGTGTGAGTCATTTAGAGGCTTCGAGAGACGCTGAGGCCCTGCTTTTACATGTGGATTTCAGGGCTAATTCATCCGTTGGTTTGAGGTTAACGGTCCTTTTTGTTGAGGGTGAAAGAATGCGAAGGCATGTGTGAGGTGTTTTACTGTGTTTGTGGGGTCAAAACAACGAAGCTGACAGTACTTCTTGGTTCCAGCCGCTTTGTGGGGTCGTGTTTCTTTTGTGTTAGGGTTAGAATTAGGTTCAAGTTAGGGTGTGTAATGCTCTATGTCAAGGGTTTATGTATGTGAGTGTGTATATCATACATACATACATACATGTATATATGTATGTGTGTGTGTGTTTATGGAGTCCACAGCTGAGACCTTTTTCAGTCATCACGTGAAATCTTGATGACCTACATGTTTTCTGCGTGAGTTTGTAGAGACCTGCAGTGTGTGCAGAAATGAGTATTATCTGGGGCTCAGCAGGGTGCTCGGTTTGCAACTAACGATTACTCTGTCCATCATTCTTCAGTCATTATTCAGTTAGTCAGTTGATGGCAAAGAAAACCTCACAAATATTAACAGTAAATTCTTACATTTGTGAACCTAAAACCCATCAAATATCTGATGATACCCTTGAATGATTAATCAGTTATCAAAATAGTTAGATTTTTCCCTAATTCAGGGATATCAAAGTCAGACAAATTGCAGAAAGTTGTGCATGTGAATGCACAGAGGACGGTGTCAGTGTTCCTGGAATATAAGAATCATATATTCAGAAACTTATGGAATCTTATCACCTTTTTTCCCCTCTCGTTCGCCCCACTTATGAGCAATTTAAACAGGAATTAGGAACCTGGAACCAGTGTTCTTTTCCATTTTGGTAAATGTCATCATTCTAAATATGCCAAATGAACTGTTAGCGGTTACAGCCTGCGGCGCACTCATGAAAACACAGACGACTACCGCCGGATTAGTTTGATGCTGGAAAAATGTTAAAGATGCAGTAATTCCCAAGCAAGTTCTGCCGTGCTTTTGTAAAACGGCTCTCAAATGGTTTGTGCATTGGAGGAAATTCTATCCGCCTGAAGGTTTAGGTCACATTGAATCTGAAAGTCAGGTCTTCACGACTGGTCTTGAATGTTTTTTGGGAACACTGACACTCAGTCGGTCCTCACCTCACGCCGTGTGTTTAGCTCTCGTTTGTCATCACAGCTCAAACACTTCAAGATTAATCGACCCATGATTAGTGCCTCAGAATCTCTGGAAAATTCTACTCTGAGTTCCTTTTCAGATAAGGTGGAAGCGGCGTCCTCCTTGCTGCTAAACGTCCGGTCTCTCTCACTCATTAAGGTTTGAATGTCGCATGTCAGGTGTTTTTTTCGAAAGAAGACGAATCACAGGAACATCACTTCCTGGAACTGCGTTTTAACTGAGCAGTTTTCAGTCATTGCACTGGTGGTTTGTGGCACTACTGTACTGTGATAGGCTTAGTAATGTGTCTTTTCTTTGGCCTCTGTGTTCGGAGCATAATGAAGTTCAGCTTGCAGTGTAAATATCGCGGCTGATAGTGTTACAGTATACATCTTTATTAACGCATGCAGTGTCGTGATTAGTTTCTCCGTCCACATATTTGCTCCATGACACTACAAAGGACAACTTTAGCAATACTTTACGCTGCGTTTTAGAGTAATTTCACCAGAATAGAACCATTTTCTAGGATTGAGTCATTTGTGAGAGTAGGAGCAAATGCGTGGAGCAGACCTTAGTATTCAGTTTCAGTGTGAACACGTGCAGTGGTTGTTCACTCGTTTTTTTTTTTCTAGTTTATCTGTGCGACGCGGGGCTGTTGGGTAACTTCTCAGGTTTTCACTCACAGTTTCTTTTCAGTGCTCAGCCACTTGTCGACTCTGGCTGTCAAAAAGCAGCAGAAAATGCCAAAATGTTAGGTGCTTTGCTCGTTACCGTAGCTATGAGAGACCGAGCTTTCCCAGCAGGATGGGAGATATTCAGTAGACTCGTCATGGGGTTTCTTTTCTTTTCTTTATGTTGTCGGAGTGTAACTTCAGGTTTTCTTGTGAATGTTTTATTTTGTCAGTGATGCATAAAGGGAGCACGATGATGCCAAGAATAAAAGGGAAGGCGTATCGTCGGACACTTTAGATGCGAAATAGCCGGGATAGAGGCAAGACGGAGGCAGTACCATATGGTTTTTTTTATTTTGTTTTTTAACAAGGGGTGGACTCTCAAAAGTTGCCGAAATGCACAGCGAATATTTGTAATGATCTTGTATTTGACGGCCTTTAATGCACAAGTAGTCCTCTACCTGCTACGTAGCAACTTAGGAAGCTCCTCTGTTGACTGAATAGGACCTAGGCCCCTGTAGATAGTATTTTAGCTCAGCTTATCATATTTAGCCTTACACAAAGACCTTGTTTAGTCTTAATATGTTGTTTACAGGATGTTTATTGACTGCATGCAGACCAATGTTATACCCATGTTCGGCCTTATTTATTTTTCTGACACATTTCAGTTTTTTTTAGGCAGACTTTGTCTACAATATTTGAGTTGTAGATTGTCAACGCAGTGGAAAAGAAGCTGTAGGTCCAGGGTGTATATACTGTAATGAACAGTGTTATTTTCATACAGTGCAGAACACTTTTCTTTCTTTTCTTTTTTGTCTTTCCTTATCTGCATTCATCGTTTGAACCCAGTGTAAAATTAATCTTTTTATATAATATATGAATGTTTTTATTACCCTTTTTGGAAGCTCATCTGTATATATTTTTGTTAATATTGTTTTTCAGACTTTATTTTGTTGTTTTTTTTGCATGTCTGAGCAGCGTTGATGGAGGACTAGTGTATAAAGATGTAGTGCGCAGAGGACTCCTTGAGTTAAATTGTGACGGTTTCTTTCACTATGGATCTTTTTACAGGAATAAAGTATGTATATTTTCACAGAAAACACGGAGTTTGTCTTATGTGTTGCTCCTAGAAGACAGCAGGTTGAGACGAGATGCTTTTTTTTTTTTTATTACATCTTTATTGCGTATCATTGAGGTCATACATCTTATACTGGGTGCATGCACACGGGTGAAACAGAAACAGGTTATAAGACAGAAAAAGAGTCGCGTGCTCGGCTCAGCGCCACACTCTGCCCATGTGAAATTACTTTTTCAACACTCTGGGTAACGTGTGGCCTTATGAGACAAAGCAACTTCCTCTTTTTTGACTTCCTGCGCGGGCGCCATGTCGAGGCCTCTGCTCTCCCTGAAGCCAACAGTACACTCATCCATAAAGTAGGAAACACTACACTGTGGCAAGGAGTTTAGTAGTGCTTTCTACTTTATGGATGACTGCACTGTACATCCATCGTTCCTCTTCGGTGTTCTCCCACTTCTCTCTTCTTCTGCACCTGCAGCAGAACACGTACACCACCCCCCATCCCCTGATATTCACCAACCTTAACCACACGGCTCAAATGTAAAGCCAGAACACTTACACTTCCTGGTTTGAAACATTTGCATTGCTCAGCTCGCCAGAAAATTTGCTCAAATGAGGCCCAATTACAGTTTCTTACAACAATGACAAATATCAAAACAAAATAAAATTTAAAAAATCAGCCAAAGAGCTCTTTCTGCACCCATCTTCCTGCTTTAGTGCAGTTTTTGCGGCAAATATCAGAAGCAAACAACCAGAGGAAGCGCTATCTCGAGGAAGCCATTTTGTCAGGCATGAGTAAGCTTTTCTGTCTGAGCTGCACATTAAGAAGTCTGTTAAGATAAGTGTAAGAATTACTGTTATTGGTTCAGAAACAGGGCAAAATGCAAAAATCTACAAGATGACTTAAACATTTACACAATTAGGATGATACAAGAAGCAAAACTTTTGAGAATTCAGTTTTAAATACAGTTTTTTAAAATCCCAAATCCAAATAAAATAGTAAAATAAAGACCACTTTACCAAAGTAAAATCAAAGAAATGCAGAAGTAACGTATACTGATTAAGTACAAACTGTACAAAAAAAATGTCTCTTTCAATACCTCACACATGTAAAACATTTTTACCATCTTGCCATAATAGTTCCAGTAATAAATAGACAATGTCGTATGTCATACTCTACCTGAACCCCTCCTTTTTTTTTTTTTTTTGTCTCTGTTTTCTAAGTTACTATTGTCCGCCAGCCTCGCAGGTGTCTTCTGTCCGTCCAAGAAGTGGATGCAGAAGAAGAAGATGTCTCCTTTTGAACCCTCCACAACCACGTGATGCAACCACAGGAAGAGGTTTAACAGTCACAGCCGCTCTCTTTCTGCGCTTCCGCCCTCTCTTTGCCTCCTGCAGACGCCTTTTTTTTTTTTTAAAAAAAGCCGACAGCAGGTCAAAAGACTTGATGACACACGACTACGAACACTAGAACGTCCCACAGTTTCTTAATAAGCCTCGAATGAAGATATTTAAGGCTTAAGCTCGGTTTTTCCAAGTCTGTTCAGGTGTGTTGCTCTGCTGCAGAAGCTTGAAGATGTCATTTATACTCGCACAGAGACCTCTTGCAGTTTCTTCCGCAGTGCAGTGCAATTTTGAAGTTTTGTAATGAGCCCAGAATGAAGTGGAAAGAGATTACAACACACACGGCAAACTTATCTGCAATGACCTCTTAGAGGGAAGCTCATATGTATTCCATCAGTGGAACAGGTTCATGTTTGTATGTTAGTGTGTGAAACGTATATTTATACAAGTGTCCTGAGCGTGTCAGTTCTGAATTTGGCTCAAATTAGATCTAAGAACACAGAGGTGCAGTTAGGCTTGGTGGAGCGCTTCCTGTGAGAAGATGGTAAAACTGATAATCTAATGCTTCCTCACGAGAAAGAGCTCCTTTTACGATCATCACATTTACTGTTAGAGTTAAACACAGAGGAATTTACACTGTACTTGAATTCAGTTGATAAAAGAACAAGATCAAATCCACAGGTCTCACTTAAGAATATGTTCTTGTACAGACATGTACATCTGCTTTTGTTCCCCACTATTTATACTGAAGTCAGTGGCCCTTGATTTTATTGTACTTCTGTGCAATGACGATAAAGCTTTCGATTCATGGGGGGCATTGGAGTGCATCCAAAAGTGAAAGGGAACAGGTTTTAATTCCCCTATAAATTTAAATGTCTAACTGTAAATGTGGTTCCCCATAAAGCAGACCCTGGTGGAGAGTCCGGTGAGTCTACAGAGCTCTTACACTGCACTGCATGCATTTCACAGCTATGCTTACCTCTTAATCATCAAATTCAAATTTTACACACAAGACATGTGACGAGCCAACAAATCTAGTCGTTTTATATCGGTTAACTACCTAAAATTAACATTGGAAGACAAAAATATTCCTGACATACATCTGAGTCTGAGAGCTCTGCTATGTATTGCCTAAGTTCACAGTTTAATTTAGGCCACCTTAAGATGCAAAGTGATGACATCTGATCTCATTTTCAGGTCAATAGCCATAATACAGAACTGGTTTATTCGTAAGCTCATTAACAGTAGCTCTAAAAATAAGCTGCTCATACCTACTCATTTATGTGGTGGCTTAACTTTAAACCGTCCTATATAGCATTTATATACATAATAAAAAAAAAATGTAATACAGACAGTTGTATGTTGCTCATGAGTATTTACAATTATATTGCCAAGACTAAATGTTTAGGACACATTTTTTCTTTAATTTGGCATTATTTTTCAGTTCTCCTACCACCCTTTTCGTATCTTTATTATTCTTCAAGTTAAAATATTCCTAAAACTACATATGTGAGTGTAGCGCTGGGACATTTCTCCATAAGAGTAGCTGCACAAATATTTACATTATTGCATTTAATTTTTGTTTGCCTTTTCGTGGGAAGACCTGATTCCCTGACCTATTTGGTGGTATCAAACAGCAATAATAAAGTTCCACTCTCACTACTGGGTTTCAGATTCATTCTCACGACATCTACTCCAGTTAAGAGAAATGGCGCTCGTCACTCTGACATCAACACTTTCAGGCCAGTGGATGTGAGAAACAAATTAGTCTGCCCTGCAAAGTAAACGTATCCAATTCAACGCAAAGGTTTTAGAGAAAAGATGACCCAAAAGTTATCAAATGTGGACCAGATTGAATGTCTCATCCAGACAATCTCCTCTGTGCTCTAAGAAAACTGTAATACTACATGTTTTGCCTTTACTAAATAAACATCTGTCTATGAATAAATATTAAATTAATAATGATGGGTAGATAGAATACCATCAAATGTGTAATCTTGGAGGAAAAAACTGCCTTAAACTTTTAAAAGAAAACCATAATCAATGTAGCAGATTGCATTCAAACTAGTTAAGACTTGCTGGCACGCTCAGCTAAAGCTAATAGGTCACCTTTTTCAGCTTCCTGGAATGTGGATATCAAATATTTTTACTCCATTGTCTTAAGAAATGAATTATCTGTACCACCAAAAGCAAGATGCTTACTAAATCGTGAATGAAAGAGAAAAAAGTAACTCACAGAGATGTCACCCTAAAAGCTAATTAGCCTAGCTTAGCAGAGTAGCAGAGTAGCAGAGTCTGCAGCCTTTTACTGCAGTGAAATTCAAATAATTTAATTAAATGGATTTAAAGATTCACATATAAAAAAGTTCAAGACACATAGTGTTAGTAGCTCTATTTTAATCAGGTCTTATTTAGAGGGCCTGTGACTACTTTTACAGGCTGTTTGAAGTATTTATAACTTATTACACAGTTTAGTGAAGAGTCTTCAAACTACAAACCCCTTTATGCTCATACTCAATGTGTTTTATCTTGTGAGGTATTAATATGAGGTTGTGGGTATTAGGATTATTTATTAAATGAAAGGGTTAGTAACAATTCCACAGATACAAATATAACAATAACAGCCTAAGGTGTCTTTAAACACATCTTGTTTAGCCTCAAATCTACTCGGCATTCTTCTGCTCTCCTCAACTCACTGAGGCACCAGCCTTCATCTCACAGAGCAGTAAGTCTTCTATGCCTGAGCCTTTGATGAAGTGATAAGGTAAAGGTAGTAAAAAAAAATTTAAAAAAGTAATATTGATGTACAGGAATAGATTTAACAAAAAATACAAGCTGAACTGGGCCCATCACTTTATAAGGAAATGAAAGCCTTGACCAAGGCAGGCTTCTCTCGGTTCTGTAGCTGCTTTCTAGTCTGCCAAAGAGAGGAAGTTTGGTCAGCCTTATGAAACACAAGCACACTCACACAGCAGTTTGAATGTGTGTGGGTTCTGTTGATAATGTCCACCCCCCTGTAAAACACATCCCCTTACTTCCCTTTCTCCATGTTATCCCTGTCAGACAGCACATTTTAAGACAAAGCTGAAGAAGCTTCCACCTTCTTTATCTAACAGAAGTCCCAGAGCAGTAAACCTTCTGTCAACACCTCATCTTCTGATCTTTGCTTTCCCTTTAGCTTAACGCCTTGATATAGCCAAATAAGGGCAAAAGCTGTGGTTGCAAGCACAAAAGAAGTCTCGCTGGTGTCTCTAAAGTGAAGGGTGTGCTTCTACAGCATTTGATGTGTGGAAGACAGCACATGGGCGGAGCTGTAAGCCTTCCTGACAACGCCTGTGGTCGTCAAAGCTGAGTTCTCGGTTTTGTTTCGTGAAATGACTTCACCCTCATGTAGATTGAAGAGGAGAAAGTTCAACTCGCACTGGAAAAAAAAAAAGAGGGAAAAAGTGCACGTCTAGTGTTAATAGTGGTTAAAAGTGAGCAATTTGAGTACCTTGAACTTGATCTATAAGACCATCATGGAGGTGTTGAACTGAGGCCTCTGGTTTATTTATTATTTGGTTATTAACTATCTACAACCAAAGAAGACAAGGTCTCAGATGAAAAAAAGTTTATTTTCTTCTTGTGAAGGAAAGAAAGACTCAGTACTCATTTGAGACATTTGAATGGCAGCAATATTCAGTGTGTATGTAGTTCAGTTTCACGAAATAAAGGTTAAGCTTGTGTTAAAATCCAGAATGGTGAATAGGATAAGTGTTTGCTGAGCTTCAGCATGGATATTATTTTCAAAACTGTGCTTCAATAGAAACAAATAGCCAATACATATCTCCCCAACAGAATGCGATGTTACAAATTAAAGTTTTGTTTCCTCTGTTTGTTAACGTGGCAGCTTCAAGAAATGGAAAAGGTGAGCGTTGCTGAAACATTAAAGAGTAACACAGGAAATACAGAGGTAGCGGTTACAAAGTGGGGGGGGGCAGAGGAGCAGAGCATTGGTTACAACTAAGCCAAGCAATAAGAAATAGAATCAGGGTATTAAAAGCAATATGTGCTTTATCAAAAGATACTGTGGTTTAATGTGTTTGTAGGTCTCTCGCAGATGAACAGGTGCAGCTTGGTTGTTGACCCCTGACCTCAATGTGGCAGCAGAAGAAGAAAAAAAGTTAACAGTGTATTAGATACTGAAATAATTTTCATTTCTTGAATGTAATGTTCATTCATAATCTGTGTACGCATTTATTATCTGCACGGTAGTGCAGAACACCTATACACTTATTTAATATCAATAGCTACTAGTTATGATTTAAGGAGATTAATATCATTAAAACACACTGTGTGTGATGCATTACAACCTGGTTTCAGAGCTAACCATGGCACTGAAACACTGGGTTTGTACAGCTTGATGCCTTCATAGCAGTTTGTTTTGTTATCCTAATAGAAAAAACTTAATGGTTCTATTTATTCTTATTCTTATTAAAGACACTATTAGCAGAAACTAAAGTGGGGTTCAACAGGGGTTGGTCTATAGTCCACTGTGCTTTAACCACTACTGCTTAACACAAAAAAAAAGAATCATAACATTTTCTACCATTTAAATCATGCAGATACTGTCAGTTCTATTTAAAAACATTTATGAATATTAATCGCTCGATGTTCAGAAACATTTTAGAGCTGAACAGAAACTAAACTGAGATACTCGTGGTTGATCCAAAAGCTCAGAGACGGGGCTGTCGGTGGCGTAGTGGGTTAAGCAGCCGCCCCATGTACAGAGGCTACAGTCCTCGCTGCAGCTGGCCCGGTTCTAGTCCCGCACCGGATAGCCCTTTGCTGCATGTCTTTCCCCCTCTCTCTGCCGCCTGCTTCCTGTCTCTCTCCAACTGTCCTATCCATTAAAGGCATAAAAAAGCCCAAAAAAATATTCAAAAAAAAAAAAAAAAAGCTCAGAGACAGAAAATTTCTTCACACATAGTTATTTCTGAAATACAGACAGCAGGTCAGAAGTGTTGGTATTATTAAGAACATATTTATATTTCGTGTAAAAATTTCACCGACTCAGATGTTGACTCATGAATTCATCTCAAGCAGGTTAGACTGTAGTAAAACTGTAATTGCAGGACTAATTAGACAATCATTTGAACAGCTCCTGTTAATTTGAATTGAGTTCCTACCCTCGCATGCATATCACTCCAGTAGTAAAGACACCGTCACTGTGAAACTGAATCTTTGAAGAGTTCATTGTTCAAACTTGCTCACTATTGCAGCCTCTTAAGTCATCAGGTGCAGCTCTTCTCGCTGTGCCCAGATTTAGGTCCAACTCAGGTGATGTTGCTTTCAGTTACTGTTAGCTTGAGGTCCATAAGTACCGTTTCCACCATCAGTAGCAACTCGCCATCAGTCCTAACTCGCCTTTTCTCCCGAACCTTCTGTGCGTCTCGTCTTTGCTTGTGTCGTGGAACTTGTACAGTTCGTCATATGTGTGGATACATTGATGTGTTTGGGTTTTAACTGATATGTAATATTTTATGACTGAGTTAGTGTTTTCTTTATTGAGTGAGAATCTGCCTTTTAGATGCTTATGCTCTCAGAGATGCTCAGAGATATTTTCAATTTGCAACTGTTGCCTCATATTTATGCCAATATTTCTATATTTTATTTCAATCAAATTCGCAACCTTTTTTTAACAAACGCAAGTAGAAAGGAAATAATTTTCATTGTCTTCACTGACCAACTTCATTGTATTTAGAAAATATTAAAAAAATCTAACATTTTAATGCCAGCAACACTACACAAAACTTCGGGATAGAGGCAAAGAAAGACAGAGAAGTTTATATATAAACTTTATTACAGGCTCAAAGCCCACAGTGGAAACATTACAGTACAAACATAATTAATACAATACATTACACATTCATATATACATATACTAAAAAAAAGGGGAGCTAATGAAGGCACTCATACCAGTGTTCCCAGATCATAGAGATGTACCTTACAGAGCTACGACTCGGATCAACTAATTGTGAAATAAGCTCATTTGTTGCACGGTCAAGCCTGCTCATGAACTTAAAAGTAAGATTTCTCAGCAGTGCCATGAAAGTAGTAAGACCTAGATTGCAGAATAAACCACTTGCTCTAGTACTCCTTGGTTTCTTTAGGAGAATCCTGAGACAATCATTATAAGCTACCTTCAGTTTCAGCAGACTCTCCTTCTTGTATCTAACCCAGAGTGGAGCTGTATAAAGAGGGGAGCAGTAAGTTCGAAACAGGTTAACTTTAACATCTGTAGTGCAGTGATGGAATTTTCTAACCAGCATGTTAGCTTGGACATATAGCACTCTCCTCTGTCTGCTCATGTCAGCGTCATCTTCCAGCGTATCAGTTAGGATGTGCCCCAGGTATTTTGTGACATTTACTCCCAGCTCTTCTCCAGATAAATAGAAAGGAGGGAACTTAATTTTCAGATCATCCTTGGTTCTACAGATCATTACCACACACTTTTTAGCATTATATTTAATATCAAACTCTAACCCATAGTCAGAACAGATATTGAGGAGCTGTTGGAACCCACTACTACTAGGAGATAGAATGGTAAGGTCATCGGCATATAAGAAATGATTAATCATCATATCACCAACCATACAACCTGTTTGACATGTCCCCAAATGTCTTGACAGGTCATCCATATAAACGTTGAATAAGGCAGGAGATAAAATCCCCCCCTGCCTTACCCCGTTGCTGACATTAAAAGGTGTAGAAAGGATGTTACCCCATTTCACCCGCACACTTTGGTTGGAGTACCAATAGGCTAAGATTCGTACCAGACTACTGAGGACTCCCCTTTGCTGAAGTTTATTGAACAGTTTAAAATGATTGACACAATAAAAAGCTCTAGAGGCATCAATAAATCCTAAAATTATAGTAGAGCCCTGACTCCTATATGCCTCTACAATCTCTTTCAGTGCATAGATACACTGGTCAGTGCTATGCATAGTTTTAAAACCAAACTGATTGTCAGTGGTAGTGATGCAGTCACTTATAAGGTCCAGTATTAGACTTTCAAGAACTTTTGAGATGATGCTAGCAAGGGCTATAGGTCTATAATTATCAATACTACCAACCTTGCCAGCCTTATCTTTGATAACTGGGACAAGAATAACTGACATCATGGAATTAGGCAGTATGCCATGACACACCAAATTAGAGAAACAAATAGACAGCAGCACTGCCAACCTGGGGCCAGGTAGTTTTAAGTGCTCAGCTGTAACATTATCAGTGCCACGGGCTTTTCTATCTGAAAGTTACCCTATGGCCTTAACAACTTCAAATGTGTGAAAAAAGACATTTTTATCCTCTATGACACCAACATCATAAGGCTCACTCTTTATACAGTTAAACAGAGCTGTATAATGCTGCCTCCAGAGGCCAGCAATGTCCTCTGGTGCAGTTACCCCCTCTATGTTACAAGGAAGAGAAGTTTTGGCTCTATTAATGGTTTTCACCTCATTCCACAAGTTAGTGACATTATTTTTAAGCAAATGGTCAGTCAAAAAGGAAGCACTCAAAACCTGTTCTTGCTTAGTTATATATCGTAACGCATACTCATATTTGGCATTCATCTTCTTTTTATGATCAAGCACAGGTCCCTGTCTGGGCCGCCCAGCTAAGACCCAATAGAGTGTAAAAGTAAAGGTAACACCATTCTGTAAGATTCTTAAATTGGCAGATAAATTGGGGGCGGGTGAGGGTGTCAGGATTGGGTATAAAAGGAGCGTCCACCAAGGCGTTTCTAAGATGGGATGGATCATGGTTCACCACTGCCAAAGTCAGTATTTTTGATTGCAAAATTGGAAAGAACTCTAGTCTTTCAACATCTACAGTGAGTAATATTGTAAAAAAGATTCAGGGAGTCCG
This sequence comes from Odontesthes bonariensis, assembly GCF_027942865.1. Taxonomy (NCBI): domain Eukaryota; kingdom Metazoa; phylum Chordata; class Actinopteri; order Atheriniformes; family Atherinopsidae; genus Odontesthes; species Odontesthes bonariensis. The sequence goes on along the minus strand of NC_134521.1, from coordinate 15,829,961 downwards.
GAGAAATCTAGTAAAGGCCAAGAACTACAACCTCACTTGGACGGTGGGACCTTTGACCCCTTGAGCAGCACTGCATCATGCCGCCATGATCAGTATAACCACGTGACTGAAACTTTATTGCTGAGAGATCAATCCAAATATCAACTCATATTAAGTTGTCTGGACATGAACTCCTCTCAGATAGACAGAATGACGGTGGACACGTGTTCTGTGGTCAGATGAGTCCGATCTGACAGCTGGTTCTATGTGCCAAAGTTGTTAAAGACCATCCACGCTGCTATCAGAGAAAAGCGCAAAATTCAGGATCTATGATGGTATGAGAGCGCATCATTGTTCATGGCATGGATAACTCACATGCATGTGGAGGCACCATTGATTCAGAACCGTATACTGGAATTTTGAGAGATGTGTGCTACCATTAAGATGACTTCGTCTCTTGGGAGGTTAAAGGTTATTTCAGCAGGACAATGCTAGACTACGCGCTTTGAGACATACATCGTAGCTTAGTGGATAAAATCTGTGGAGCATCATGAGGAGAGGAATCGACAATACTGTTGAGCAGCCGATATCTTGTTTTCTCAAGAATGATTTAACAGACATTTATCATCCTCAGTTCACAATCTATTAAAAGCTGTCATTAAAAGGACGATAAGGTAACACAGTGGTTCTGAGTGGTTCTGGACTAAAATTTGAATTAAAAAGCAAATTAACAAATTACAGATTTAAGATTTTGTTGCAGTCAAAACATTTTTACCGAAACTTTTCTGGAATTGGGGTTTCTATTTCGGTAAACGACCACAAACCTTTATCAAGAAGAGAAACAGAAACCTTTCAAACTTCCTGGATACCGATAGGATCATGATAATGTCGTTTCATCCAAAACACACTGAGCAGGTGAGCCACCATAACCACAAATCGCTGTACAACACATCCAGGACATACTCAATACAAAAATCGTCTGTCCTAAAGTACTTACTGGTTGCTGTGTTTGGGAAAAATCAATAATTTCTCCAAAATAAACCTACCTGAGCTCTTATGGTAGGTTTATTTTGCTCTTAAACATTTATCATAAATGTTTATTTTAGTAACTCATGTTTAACTCATCTTCTTCTAACATCAGTCTGTAAACATGTGGCAGCTGAGGAGACCGGTTGTTGGACCTTTGGAGGAGGAATGTCGCCCCATTCTAGTCTGATGAAGGATTCCAGCTGCTCAACAGTCCTGGGTCTTCTTTGGCAGGCCAGGCCAGTCCAGCCCCAGGACTCCATTACTATGAAACCATGCTGTTGGAATAGATGCAGCATTTGTTGGAACATTGCCTTGCTGAAATATATAAGGCCTTCCCAGAAAAAGATGTCATCTGGATGGGAGCATGTGTTGCTCTAAAACCTTTCAGCACTGATGGAGTCTTTCCAGACGTGTAAATTGCCAATTCAGTGGGCAATAATGCAGCCCCATACCATCAGAGATTCAAGCTTTTGAGCTGAATGCTGATAACAAGCCAGATGGTCTCTCTTCACTTTCGTCCGACGACAGAGCAGGTATTCCACTTGGTCTCAGTCCATTTTAAATGAGCTTTGGTCCAGAGAGGACAGCAGTGTTTCTGGATCATGGTCACATATGGCTTCTTCTTTGCGTGATCGAGCTTTAACCTGCATTTATGGATGGCACGGTGAACTGTGTTCACAGACGATGGTTTCTGGAAGTGTTCCTGAGCCCATGCAGTGATTTTCATATGTCTGTTTTTAATGCAGTGCTGCCTGAAGGCCTGAAGACTACAGGGCATCCATGATGATTTTAAGCTGTGTCTCTTGCACACAGATGAGAAGTTTCCAGATTCTCTGAATCTTTTGGTGATAAAATTTACTGGAGATGATGAAATATTCAAAGTCTTCACAGTTTTACGTTGAGGGAAACCTCTGCCTATCTTTACTTCTGAGAGACTCTACCTCTCTATGGTGCTCTTTTTTATACCCATTCATGTTACTGACCTGTTGCCAATTAACCTAATTTGTTACATGTTCCTACAGCCGTTTCTTTAAAGTACCACTTACTTTTGCAGCCTTATGTTGCTCCTGTCCCATCTTTTTTGAGATGTTTTCATCCCATCAAATTCAAGATGAGCTCATATTTTTTGTCCCACTTTCAACATTTAACGTGTTTTCTATGTTGCATTGTGGGTAAAATATTGGCGAATGATATTTGAAAATCATTGCATTCTGTTTTCTTTTAAATTTTAGTGTCAGAGTCTTCATCCCATATCGAACTTTCGTGAGCCATTGGGTGTGATTTTCCTGGATTAAGAAAGGTGGGATATCTTTCTTGGATATATCACGATGATACATAAGTCCTTTTTTTTTTATTTGTTCTTCACATCATATGACAACTTAAGATCTCTACTAGGTATCTTGTTTCTTTACTTTTGCTACAAGTCCTCAGTCAGTTGTTTCCTTGGAGTATGACAGAGCCTTTGAATCATATCGACAGCATGTACCTGCGTAGTCGAGACTCACTTTACTTTCATGGATTAGCGTAATTGGGGTGAGTGACCCCGATATTTCAGATACATTTTAAATCAGAAAGTGCTCTGACACCCTGACATTACAGGTGGTTTCTTTCCAAAACAACGCGTGATACACACAGCAAATGGCAGCTTGAAAACCTGTGATGTTATCCAGTCCAGAGAGATTCTTTAGGGTTCACCTCGAGGGATGATGGGCAACACTGAATGTGACTAACCACAATTTAACACTAAATATCTGGACCATTGCTCTCCCTATCGGCAGTGTGTTGCTGTTGCATGCGATTCAGGATCTCAGTAGAAAGCACCACCTTGTGGCCCAACTGTATACAACACTTTTTTCTGCGGACAATCTGTCCAAGCAGTCTGTCCTTTCTGCCAAAGCGCCAAGTCCATGTTCTTTGTGGAGCATATCGAAGAATTAGAGTCTACAGCGCCAAATTCCTAATAATAAACTTACCGCACATAAAAGAGAGGATTCCAGTAACATGGAGGAGGCTGTTTGTGGCCAAAAGGTGATAGTCAAAGACACAAATACTGGTAATAAAATACTAATATTGGTATAAAATGAATTGAAAAAGAAGACAACACATCTTTGTTGTAAGCTAGGCTTCATTATCATGACAGCCCTAATTACACCTGAGGTCTTTTAACTGGAGACGAGTATGAATGAGTTGAATGTACAACTGAGGGTTCCGTCAAGCTTAATGAACAGAAAACATCTGCAGATTCCCAGCATGGGTCGTTACGTGTACGTAGGTGAGTGAACGGTCTTTATCAGTGTTCTGTAGCTTTCAGTTCTTTATGAGGAAAAAGGGACTTTTGAAATTAAATGAAAAGCATGGTCACTGTGGCTTAAATGTTGAGGTCAGACACTTAAAAGACTACTAAGTCATGTTCAATTAGGTTCTGTTTTTAAGGCACCCAGAAACCTTTTTTTTTTTTAATCCCCAACTCCATTATCTTGTTTGCGTGTTGAGGTTTGTCAGCTGGGCTCAGCTATTCACTCAGTGATGCTGAATGCTGTGTCATGCTGCAGTCTGATTAGCTTTGCTGCATCAGGCAGAGAAGCTGGCTATTTTTAGAAAAATGTTCTGGGAAACAGCATAATCGCTGGCAATGTTACACACTTTTCAGTACACTAACAAGCTGCTTAGAGTAACAGAATGGGGAATATTGGTCTTTTATAGTAGTCTCTGACCTCTCTGAGTTTGCACAACACAGACACATTAATATCCAAAACACTGTTTGGTTGTTTGTTTTTTTGACAGTGACCCACATTTCTTATAAAAATGAGCTTTATTTTTTTCCACAATTACTCAAAGAAATACGACCCCTCCCCCATCCTGTAGCTTGTGATAATCACAACAAAAAGTTTAAAAAGTTAACAGTTCCATAAGACATCAAAGACGTGGTACTTCAGCATGCTGCAGCTCTGATGAGGCTCATCAGATATGCCATCTGAACAGAAAACAGTCCAGGTCACGACTTCACCGCTGTGTCTCTGGATTTGTAGATCACACCTCTGCTTTTCAACTCTCTCACCACACCTTCAGAAAAAGAAATAATGAGCAACGCAGCTGACAGGAAAGTGAAACAATCACAACACCAGTCAGGATACAGGCAAACATTTACGTTCCAAGTGTGTTTAAGCGTACCTGGAGGTAGTCTGCCTGTTACTGACACGGCATATACGCCTGGCTTAAAGGTGCCCTGAACCCTGCCTGCAGAATGAAGCAAAAAAAGGAAAATGAAGTGACTAACAAAATCATTCAAATGAAAGTCTCTGTGCACAGTAAAAACTGGATTTCAAATGTTTGGTTCAAAATAAGGACATTTTAAGAGCGTACACATAGCTCTACAATAATGATCTATCAGTTATTTCTGTGCAATTGCCACAGCAGGCATGCCTGTCCTGCACTAAGTAGGTGGAACCTTCATACATAAGGTCCAGCCGAAAAGCCTGTTTTACATGGGAAGGTTCTGAACTAAATTAAATGACCCAGATAGATCAAAGGGGCAAGAGCAATAAAAACAGGCAGAATCTTGTAAATGCCTCAATGCTTCTTTAGCCATCTACTTTAGCATTTGGAAACACCTTTGGACCATCCTTACTGAAAGGAAAGAACATAATTACACACCACTATTTTCATTGGGGCACCAACATTAAGTGCTGCGCTCGATTATTTTTGTACAGTCACACTGGATGAGATTTATCCAAATAACACATCGCCACATTTCCTTAACTTTATGACGTTTTCCAACGGGGTTCGTTTTTTATTAATTCAACTGTATCAGCCTGTCCCAGCAGTAGGCGCTAAAATACAGACACTTACCTATTCTCTGCCATTTAGCCACCCAGCTGTCTTCAGGACTCATCATGGCTATAACCCTGTGAATATTGACAGCGTTTGTTAACAAGAGGGACATCAGCATAAATATATATATTTTTTTTAAATGCACCATGAGTGTGTTGAATCAGTGTTTACCCATCAAACGATGAACTTGTGCATTCGTAAACCATCTCTCGGTTCCCCTTCATTTGAAGGAACGACTCACAGTTGTCACAGCCATCGTATTCAAACTGGTCAATGGTCTGAGGAACACAAGAAGGAAAAATTCACCATAAATACGCTATTTTAATATTTCGGTTCATCTGTGAGACTAAGCAGCAACACGTTAGCACAGTAGCTAGTTTGGCGTGTCTTTGGTCGTAAATGTCGGTTTACCTTTACGAGCGAACAAAGAAGACAGGCCCGTAAATGGCGCAGGTCTTTGGGGACTGTTTCCAACGCCATTATGTTCAACTACCATACAAAATACCGCACCAATACTTATAAAAGAAAAGTCAGGCCGTATAATGTTTGTGATATTTTCTTGTCGCTGTGGATCGACGTCACCACAAGGACCTCGTATAGGACCCACTTAAAAGGCGTCCTTAATGTGTGCCTGAATAAAAACCTCCATCACACGATGATACAGTAAAACTAATTTAATGTTGTTGGGTTTTTAAAAAATGTTATTTGACCTATGGTGGCCTAAGACTTTTGTTATCTTGGGAATATAAGTGTAACAAATTACCCCCAATACTCCTGACTGGTGGGAAAGACCTCCATGACCATTTGTCAATCAACATGTAAGGAATGTTTAACTTTACAAGGAGCTTTCCCCTCCAAATCTTTTGTCATAATAAAACTTTTTTTTAATATCAAAATAGATTATTGACTTCCAATAACATAATTTTGAATTTCCCCCATTGGGGGATGAATAAAGTATTTTTCTATTCTATTCTATAAAGGAGGTTCACATAAAAAAAATATTGCATATTCTACACTTACAATTAGCTATTGAACCAATTCAAAGTTTGGCTTTCGCCAACATGCTCCTTTTGCAAATCTAACACCGAAGCCATCTGTCACTTGTTTTTCAAATTTGAAGTTGACTCCAGTGTCTAAAGAAAATTTTTTTTTTTTTTCTGAACTACATTGGTCATTCTTTCAAATCTATATATCTTGTTGGAAAATGCCATATTCATAAGCTAGAATACTCCAAGCCATTCCTAATATCCAATTGTTTGTGGCAGAGCTTCAGTGTCTCTTTGACTCAGTTTCTAAGATTGACAAACTCAGGCAAAAATAATAAGAATTAAAAAAAAATAAAAAATTACAAAATTATTACGAAAGAACTGTGTGAAGAATTGTGCATTTGACCTGCTCTTCCCCCTTTTTCCCCAGTTGTATAAAAATTTCTAAACAGTATCTGTCTTGTTTATTTCATTGATGGCACGTCTCTGGTAAATGTTGTCTCTTTTCTATTCTTTGTGTTGTTCTGATGATGCATTTTACAACAGTTCCTTGACGGGATTTAAGACGCATTTCTATCTTTTTGCTACTTTTCCCAACAGTTTGTGGTCTAAAAAAATAATAATAATCATTATATTATATTTATTCTCATAATTTCATGCCCTTCATTGTTATTCAGCTTGCATTAATTGACCAATTCCTAGTCTAGTTTAAAGCAGCTCACACTACAAGTCCAAACATTCATATATTCTACCTATTAAGGACACTTTAAAGGAGAAGTTTTTTTTTTTTTTTTTTTTTTAAACTTCATTTCAATGGAGGATCTCAAGCTGACCTTTCTGGAGAACATTTGGCAGGAAGACTCTTAGTAGATATTTTATTACTCTTGCTCAATCATTTCACTATTCAGGTTCCTCCAGCTGCTGGAGGAATTGTGGTTCTCAGGATGCTAATCACTTTCATGTGTTTTGGGACTGTCCAAAGGTACACTCTTTCTGGCGTAATATTCATTCCGAATTAGAAATCATATTCGTAACAACAATAACTTTCAACTGGTACGACCTTTTTTTTGGACTCCAAATTTCAACAAACACAAACATTACAACGAATAAACTGTTTGGAATGCTGAGTGCAGCTGCTAGGAAAGCAATTACAAGGAAATGGCTTAAACCAGATACCCCATCTATTAGGGAATGGTATGATATTGTATATGAAATCTATCAAATGGAGAGAATTACTTTCTCTGTGAGGCTCCAGGACTGGAAATTTGGAAGAAATGGAAAATGTATATTCTCCCGAGATGCCCAACCTATGTTTAACAAGAAAGAAGCCTATTAACATCTTGCTTGTATGTTTTAGTGTTTTTTTTTTGTTGTTTTTTTTCCCTTTGTGGTCTTATTTTTATATATCACCTCATGTTCTGTTCTAATTATATATAAAAAAAGGAAAAGGATCAGACTGTAAAGGGATGTAACCTGTGATGATAGTATGATTGACATGTAACGCTCGTAAATAAAGACAAAATAAAAAATAAAAAATAAACCTGGACCTTATTTCAGGCATAAAATCCGTTCATCTACTCATCGATAACAGTTTGGTGAAAGTCTGCGTCCTTCAGAAGATATTTAGATCCGCATATATTCATATAACAGGAGTGAACAGGGGCATCGGCCGATTTTATGCCAGAAATAAGGTCCATAACTTCTCCTTTAAAACCAACATGGACCTAAGTGTGATTCTGCTGCTCAGTGAAGTACCCACGCCCCTTGAAATCTTAATTGGAAAGAAATTGGGAGAAAGAAACTCCAAAAACAAATTTGGCACGAGACTATAAAAATCAACTGAAAAAGATAAACATAAGCGTCCCACTGATCGGGGGCCCGTTGCACAAAAGCAGGATTTAGACATCCAGGATGAGTTACTTAGCCAGGTTCAAGGAATCCAAAACATGGGCGCCCAGGCTTAGTTGGTTGCACAAAGGCCAAGCCAGGATGAGCAGACACGGATTCATCAAGCCAGGTGAAACCGATCCTGGATTAGTGCTGCACACGGCTTGCTTAAATAGACCCCACGATCGATCATAGATTCACTGATTCACCATGGCAACAAGGGCGGCGTATTTCTCCCCAGCGGAGCAAGAATTATTAATGGAAGCATATGAAGAGGTGAAGGAGAAAATAAAACAAAAAGGAAATACTGCCACAGTTAAAAAACAAAGGGAGCAAGCGTGGCAAACCATTGCTGACCGCCTGAATGAGTAAGTAGTGCACAAATACACACTCACCACTCCACTGAAACCATCACAACTAGGCTACAATCCAAATAAAATGTTAATTAACATATTTGAAAACATATATGTAGCCTACTTTGATTATGAATAAGTTGAAATTCACTGCATGTGAGTGAAACTATCTAAATGTAACTCCATGCTCCTCCACTGTTTCATTGTGTGTTTTTGTGTGTGTAGATTTAACATGACTGGGCCAAAACGGACATGCCAGCAAGTCAAAGTAAAAAATAAGAACATCCTGCGGAATGGTAAGTGCCCTGACAAATACTTAACAAGTGTACTTTTTATTAAGAATGTGCCTGCCCACACAATGCCTGTACTGTTTTAGCAGTGAAAAAAAAAAAAAACGCAATTAAAGGACTTGCAAGCATCTTCATCTCCTTCCCTGGGCATAGAAGACTCTGTGACATCAAGGAGGAGTTCTATAGGATTGCAGGTAAGAAAAAAATTTAAAAAATTACAGTTACAATTACAATGTTAACATTCAGAGTAAGATACTCATTGCATCGTATTACAGGTTTCCCCAATGTCATTGGTGCAGTGGACTGCACACACATCAAAATAAAATCCCCCTCAGGTGGCCATGAGGGGGATTTTGTGAACAGGAAAAACCTCCACAGCATCAATGTACAGGTGAACATGACTTTTGATAAAGTTAATTAATGAACACTGTACATTGCCTGTGATGTGCATTAATTGGTTTACAATCCTGCCATCTTCCCGGATGACGACTGTGGTCGGCTGGTCAGAGACCAATATGTGTTCAATTATTTTAATTAATATGCATGTTGATTTAAGTTGGGCCTGCAATGGCAGAAGATTTTTTTGTTAGGTTTTTGTGCAGTATAGGCAAGGCAATTTTATTTGTATAGCCCATTTTTACAAACAATTTGTCTCAAACTGCATGCTTTGATTCTGTGCTTTTTGTCTTGTAGAGCACTGTGTGACTTCAGTTTTAAAAGGAGCCGATGGTTTACTTGCTTTGATTCATCCTTGTTCAATAAAGGAACATCATGGTACTCTCTAATGTATATTTATATGGTGATGTACTGTATGTGTAGTCTGTGGGAAACTAAATTATCTAATGATTGCAATTAATGATCACAAATGTTTCAATAATGATAGTGGGTATAGTTAAATGTTTTAACAATATGTTTTAGGCAGTGGAATAAATATTGGTTTCCATCTGACTGAGATAAGGAATGAGATTAAATAGATCCTGGAAATTAGCCTGGTCTGGAGCAGGCTAGCTTCACAGAATAAATCTCCATGGTAACTTACGTCTGAACATATCCCATTCCCTCTATCCCCCTTTTGTGCAACTGGATCACAGATAAGCTGAGCCAGGATAGCCAACATATCCCCGCTTAATCCCTTATCCTACTTTTGTGCAACGGGCCCCAGGTCTCTCTACACCACATATTTAACCCGCTTTATGACCTCAGTCACATATGCATCATTTTAACATGTTCAAGACACACGTTTTTAATTTCCAAAAAGGACTGACAAACACGAAGGCAAACAGTCATTTACATTCAAAGTTTTAACTTTAACAAAAGGCAGTTACTTCACGTTGTTTAGTATCTTCAGAGACCGAGAAATAAAGTTTTATAGAAAACACCCTTGTGTTTAGCTGTTATGTGGAATTGTTGGGGCTTTGATATGGTGCAGCTTATAAAAAAAAAAACTTACTGGGACAACTAACTTGAAACGGACCAATAACAAAGTACAATCAAGAACTATAATGATTCTTACTACTTTAACTTCCAACAGGTTATTCAAGCTTTTCAAAGCTCCAACGCCGCAACAACCGCTTAAACTTAATAGAGTAACTTTAAACGGCACCACCCCATGGACTGTCTAATAAAGGGCACAGCAAACTTCCTTAGGAGCCCTGGTATGAAGGAGCTTGTAATAAACTGACCAGCCCAGCAGAATAATGGGACAGAACGTGGCAGTTGGAACCAGAATCAGTTTAAGATGGAACCGTTGGACCTTCCAACAGCTCCAACGGTTCGGGAACTTCAAACGGTTGTAAGTGCGGCGATTCAGGTACGGTTGTCTTTATGTTTCCATTTGCTGTCGCTTTACTTCGGAAATAAACAGGGAAATGGCGAAAGATTTAAACGCGCCCTTTAATTATCATTACAGCACGTTATTGTCAATTACTTTTTTTTTTTTAACAAGTACAGAACCATTACACCAATGAGAGATATGCTAGCTACGTAGCAGTCGCAAAGCTAGCATCATCGGGCAAAGTCTCGATCATTTACAGCATTTTCTTTGTAAATTTGCACTAATATTATCCACACAGGGTTTTTTTTTTTTTTTTTTTTTTTTTTTAAGATTGGCGCAGGGAAAAGTTTACTTATTAGTTGGGTAAATTAAGTTATTTGAAGTTTTTTCTCATGAATCCATGCCTGTAAAAGTAACTCTGTTTCCAGCTCCACGGACTAAAGCATGGACGATGATGATCATTCCCTCCCCGACTCCATCAACCCCAATAATTTTCCTGCCAAACTCTGGCGTTTGGTGAACAACCCGGCCAACCAAGCCATCCGCTGGGACAGCCTGTGCGAGGTCATCGTCATCGATCAACAGCTCTTCGAGAGGGAGATCTTGTCCCCCGGCACCATCTCCCCAAATGAAGGCACCTTCAAGACCACCAACTTCTCCAGCTTCGTCCGGCAGCTCAACCTGTACGGCTTCAGGAAAGCCGACCCCGCTGTTAATGACCAAGTCGCAATGGACAGCGGGGCTTATCACTATTTTTACAACCCAAACTTTCAGCGGAACCGCCCTGAGCTGGTGGCGAGGCTCCGGAGGCTCACCGTCGACAATAAGGCCAAGATTCAGGCGGGTCTGGACGTGAGCTGTCGGCTTCCGAATCGATACCAGCGATTGGGTGGAGATGGGGATACACCTCTGAAAAGAAGTTAGCTGCTTTTCATTCATGATTTCATATTATTTATTATCTCAGCCATGACAGCCTACAGAAGTAATACAGAAACCTTTTCCACAGTGTAGTCCAGTCTAACAGGTTGATGTAATGCTGTGTTTGCTGCAGGAAGCACCCCACTGCCCAGCCACGCACACCAGCAATTCACCCATCCTTGTCATACTGATCAAAGCCAGGCCATGAAAGCACAGAGTGGAACCCCAGTTCCACCAAGATACCTGATTAGGGGTCATGGCGCAGCCCTCTCTCCTACAGTCTACTCTGCAGCCAAAAAGATGCCGGCGCCCTCAAGCCACCACTACACTGGAGTAGCCTCGAGCTCCAGTGCCATGCATGCTCAGCCAGGTCTGCTGACCAGCGCCAACCATGGAAATCCAAATTTCTGTAGTTTTAATCCTCCGAATGCCCACTACCAGCCCGGCTTCTATCCCACAGGTAAGAGTGGGTTTGGGGTGGATGAAGTTAGACACCACATTGGTTGATTGGCTGTACTTATAAATACAAATGAGGAGACACTGACATATTTTCATGAAACATTTTGCCCGTTTTGGTTTGTGAGATGTGCGAATCATTGTATTTTTATGTTGTTTACATTTTTCAGTGTCCAGACTTTATTTTTAAGTGCATCTGCAAAGGATGCAGGAGCACAAACGCTTCGTTTGATCGTCTAAAATCTTTTGTCTTTCTTGAAGTATGCCACTGCTGCCATCCAAACCTGGTGGCGCCGCATGTTGCAAGCCTTCAGGCCGGGCTGTTTTGTCCCCAAAGTTATTATCAGGTAGGCGAACTGGAGTGTACTTCCTTCGTCTTTGATCGGTGATGTTCTTTTTTCTTAACATATCCGACGTCTAAATGTCCAAAACTTGTTTTTATTTGACCGTTTTAGGCAGGATATCCTGCGAAAGTGTTTGACCACAATCGGGACTTGCAGCACAAGGAAAACCAGGAGGGAAATAAATGTGACATTAACTTGGATGCAGTTTTCCAGATTGCAGATGAGGTGATGCAGACTTTGCCCAATACGTGTCTGGTTAAAGTTGAGACTCCTGAGAAGCCTGCCCCTCTGTTTGGGTCTCCCTCCAACGAATGTAATACCACTCAGTGTGAAAACAGCAGCAGCACCGCCACAGCTAACTCCGCCTGTGCTGTCCCGGTTATTGTGTCCGTGCTAAGCGCTCCTCCTGTGCTGACATACAAACAGCAGGAGGAGTCTGTGGTGTCAGTGCCCGAACAAGTGCCCGAGGACGCTATATTTGAGGTAAGCCTCCATGTACTGTATACATCCTGAAGGCATTTAGCTTCATTTATAAAGAAAATATGCTTTAAAAGTGTTAAAAGGATTTAGCTGGTTAAGATGAAGCATTTAGTTTTCCTTTGGTCAGCCAGTGAATACAGCATGTACGTATAATCTATCTGAAGTCTGTCTTATTTGCTGTCTTCTTCCTCGGTTCCCCGCCAAGATTTCTAGTGTTCAAACAAACGACGATGAGATTATAAGTGTTGAGATTTGTGACATCAGTGGTGGAACAGGTCAGGATTAAAGCAGCCGGAGCACAAGAAGTACAACAGATCTATAGGTGAGACGTGATCGAACCTCAAAGCACATTCAGAGGAAAGCTAGCAGAAGTAGCTTAATTTACTGTTGGTTGCATCTTTAATTCAGATCTCAGGTGGATGACATGGCATGAGACTCCCTCCACCGTGTGATCTTAAGTTCTCTGAGGACTTCAGTTTCCACTTTAAAGATTGTCGTATGAAAGTTTGTTCTCACACAAATCTTTTTCTTTTTTCTTTTCCTGCCAAAGTAGGAATATATATATATATATTTATTGTACTTTAGTGATTATACGGTTGTGTTTTCATGACTTTATTCTAAACTGTTTTAGATATTTTATAGTAACTTTCATTCAGTTCGATGCTGAAGTACTTGTGCCTCTGTGCATTTTAAAATATTAATTTTAAACGCAGCTGTAATGTAATCTGTAATGTTTTTAAATTGTAATTTGAGAATTTAAGGGTCACACATTTCAATATTTATATTTTGGACACGTAGTGGAAATCTTTTGCAAAGGAGAAAATAATTTATAGTGAATAATTTTGTAAAGAAAAGAAGAACTAACATGAAGCATTTAATATACTTTGGATTAGTTTGCTTTGAGGTGGTGACCAGGTGATGGTGGCGTTTTATCCACCTTTTTATTTTTCACTGCATCTCCTCAGGAAAGGACTGTTTCTCCTTTATAAAACTGTCGTATTGTTAAAAACTCTTGTGCAAAACCATTATCATTAAAATGAAATCTAGTCTGGGTGGTTCGTTTGTGTGTAATCATTGCTGATGGGGAGTGTGCGGACACTAGGGGGCGCCACTCACCCGCTGTTCCGCTGCTCCGCCCTCGGGCTCTCAAAATGCTGCCTTCAGGGATGACTCGGAAGTTGCGCTTACATTAACCGAGTGTCATCTAAAAGGATTATTAATTATTCTCCTTTATATATTTATAAGATTAAATGCCTTTGGATGGGTGAATCTAAGCTCATAGAAACGTATTATGTGATAACCCTCCATCGTTAAAAAAGCATGTACTTTTTTCATTGAACCTTGCAGCAACTCCAGTGGTATGAGATAAACGTGTAATTCATGTGTAAAATATTCTAGCAGGATTAACTTTTCTGGATTTTTTTTCTCCGATATTATGTATCGATCTATATTGTTTGTGATATTTGAGTGAATTGTTGATAGAAGCCGTATTTCCGGTTGTACGCGGAGGCAGCAGGACGGAGAGCAGGTAGAGATCCCAGGGGAGCGACACAGTCCGGGAGATAAACTTTTGGGACGGTGTCATAGCTGTTTCTCCACACTATCACCTTTAAATGGACACTAAGTGGAGCCGGGACTAGTGTTATTTCGCTTCTTCTGCGGCGTGTTTTCTCCGTACTTGTTTCTAATTTTCATAAACGGTTCGTTTCCCCTCGGTGCTCTCTGGAGGATCGGCTCTAATTTCTCTCTGTGCAGCGGAGGCTCAGAAATCCGGGAAAGCCACTCTCTTCTTGTCGTTTCTTTAAAATAACAGAGATTAGGGTTTAAATGAGATCTAGTTAGAGAAAAATAAATTATAATAATAACAAGTTGATGCTGGTTGAGAGAAGTCATTTAGTTTTTGGACCCGATTTAATTACAAAGTTGTTGTGAGTGAAGTGGAGTAGTCGGTCCGTTTGCTTCGGTTAATAATTAGATAGAAGTGGAGCACAGAATTGAACAACTTCGAGGATTATTTTCTTCGCAATTCCTCGGCTGTAAAAGAAACTTCTTACACAACGTTTCGGCATCCCATTTATCCTCCAGCACGCCTTATATCCCTCCGGCGGCAACCTGTAGCCCAGCCTTTGAAGTTCAAGTCGTCGCTTCCCAGCGTTTGCGGTGGATTTATCAAGAAAATGTGGCGCCCACGGGACGGGCTCTGCTCTGACACTTTAATCAAGTCGGGATTTGGGTCACATAGTGCGATTTGAAAGATACAGCGATCGGCGTGCACTGTGCCATCAAACACAAATCGGATACACCGTAAGCAGGACCAGTCCTTCTGGAAAAGGGATACAACAGTTCAGCTGCAAATGAGGATATCTGTTGTCTGATGGAGACCAGCCTGGTGGGAATCACTGCACACTTGAGGTTTTAAAAACACGGTGCGTCTCCACCACCCGCACTAATGACACTGGATTCAAGTTCATTAGAGCTCGTTTTTATCACAGGGGGGGTGAAAAACAAAAACAAAAATGTATTTCTGGCACCATCCTGCGGAGTTTGACTCTTAACTCTTGCTGCTGAATGGAAGTTTTAGGACGTTCGCGTTTGAGTTACGATGGAAGTCCTCCAGCTTTAAAAGTTTGGATTATATCTGTTCAGCAGTAGTCATCAAGGCAGGGAAGAATTAAGTGGGACCTGCACGTTTAACTGTACACAGACATTTTCGACGTTTCGTGTATCCGCGGTGCTTTGCCTGCTTTGAAGTCCACCATGTGCGGCCGGGCACCGCCGCTACAGCCGAGGCCATGACCGTCCCCCAGCGGAGCCTGGCCGGGCTCTGGGTGCTCATGGCGGCCCTGCAGGTGGTGCTGGGCCAGCCGGGCCTGGAGTCCGAGCGGTCGGCACTCATCAAGGTGACACTGGTGAAGCATGAGCCGACGGGGAAGCCCATCGTTTTGGAAGGAGTATTCGTGGGAGGAAGTGCCGGCAGAGCGGAGGGAAAACTAATGCAGGTAAGGTGTCATTAAAGAGCGGTTCCACTGTAAGAGCTCAGCAGGGCTTCTGATCCTCAGTTACCATTTACCCCCCCCCCCCCAAACACAACCCACCACCCTGGCACCTGGTGTTAGACCTGTTTCAGAGTTTCTACAGGCCAGGTGAATGGTAGCCTCAAAACTGTTGAAAGCAATGCGGATAAGTGGGAATATTTGCTCATCTCATGTTGGAATTTGTTGACAGCTTTTATTACCTCCACACTTGTGGAGATCAGGTTGAGGTGAAACAAAAACTAACTAAAGTACTGTACTGAAGAACAGAAATGTGTTAGAAGAGGTTCATGTCGATTGAATATAAAGACAATTCTTTGAAAATGAGTTCTTAAAACACACTTGCAGCTCACCGTGGAGTGATTTTTGGCCCCAAGTGTCTGTCTTAAGAGTTTACACAGCATTCACCCTGATAATGATGTTAGCACCTGTACTTGAATAAAATACTGAGATGACCATGAGTGAAGTGTGCAGTAACTCTGAGAGGTGCTCTACAATATCACACTTTCTACCGAGCATGTGATGACAGAATATCTTAATTCCTTTTCCAGTAGCGATGACAAACACGCATTACTAAGGTTAGTTTGTTTTTAGGCTATTTTTACCTACCTCTGAGAAAACATGTTGACTGAGGTTGCCAACTTTTGTAGGTGTATCATTTCCAACATGACAACTTTGTTTTGCCGTAACTATTTTTGGAATCTAAGGCTCAGGCAACGCAGTTGATATCGAAGTGTGGTCAAAGGCCGTTAAATAGCAGCAAATCATGTTGAGACCTGTGTAGGCCTATAATTTCTTTTTCTTTTTTCTCCTTTCTTTCTGTTTTCCATTTGGATAAGAACATGGTGTTAACCCTGTAAATGTAAAGCATGTGGTCCATTCAGTGTGCATATTTAGGATTCAGGAGTGGATTAAGGTTCCCGGGCCATAAAGCGCGACTGCGTGAATTTATTTACCGTCTCCAAAGAAACGGGACGACAGATATGAGGCAACGTAAGATCCCGTCTCTCTTCACTCACCACGTGTGGGAGAGTATGTGACTGGTAAGCCAGATGCTTCAGTTTGCCATAATTGATAAGGCTGATAAGCCACTGATGTTTTCCTCTCTGCCTAATGCTGATCTGACTTTGGTGCATCTGTGTGAGATGTTGACAACATGTTATGGATGCATATTACAGCACTGCTCAGATCAAAGCCACTTCCAGTTCTCTGGGATTTCCAACTTTCTTTAGTCCCCCGACCCCACACACAAAACGTTGCACACTTTAAGGAGTGATGGATCTTTATTCTACTCCAAGGATAAAGACAGGTTATGAGGCCGTACATCCCTAAAGGTGTGAAAGAAAGTCCCACATTCAAGCTAATGATTCCTATATTTGCTACAACCGAGTAGCCACAGCCTACATCACTCTTTTTGATGCCTAAATACCCTGCTATGTTGTTTCTTGTTTCCATAAATCAGATCATTGATTGTGTTTCTGTCCAAGACAGGGAAGGCGTACAGTAGTTTGTGGCGGACACTCTCCTCAAAGGCTGTTCTCACAGTGCACAGAGGTGGTGTTATGCAGCAGGATGCTCTATGCTCTTTGTTGCAGTGCAGGCCTGTTCCAACAGGTCTTTTTTGCCTCTGCAGGCAGCTTTATGGTCCCACTTTATGCTCTTGTCTTCCAGTGGATGAGGAGGATGAAGGCTGGGAAGTTCCATAGATCCATTATTTTTTGGCCAGTTTCTATCTTAGTTTCTGCTCTCCTCTGTCTTAATACATCAAAGTACAACAAAAGCTCCCCGTCAGTTTAAAAAAAAAAATAAAAAATTATAGCAGGTGTGCATGAGGAGTTTTAGTAGGTTTGAACCACACTGACGCAAGACAGCCACTCACCAAATCAAACCTTTGGTTATCTCTTTTGGAGGGGTAAGTCTTCCCGGGGTGAAAATGGTGTTAATTCTCGCATTAAAATGTTGCATCCTGCGTCCAACGTGTTTGCTCACATGAGGGGGACAAATTCATCCAATACTTGGGATGGAAGAAGTTCCAAGGTTTCTTTAGTGTGTCCAAGTCATGAGACTTTACTTTGGTACGACTTTCCCTCTCATCTATTAAACTGTGATCTCTCTGGAAGTATGCCCTGTCCTCTGAATGAACACGTTCATTGGAACACTCTCTGGGGTCTGGCCAGCAGTATTTGGACAAATACAAGTGCTGAGGAATTTTCGCTCCCTCTCCCCTCCGAAATGAAGCTCAGTGATCAGTGGAGAACTCCACAAGCCTCTGAGATAATGCTGAACGTGGGAGGATCGTCGCCGACCCTTCCTCAGGTCTCCGTTGAGAGACGGAGACGGTTTTTATCCTCTTAGCAGGCACAGAGCCCAATTATGGAGCATCATTAAACTCCACCTATTTCCACTTAAAACCATCTTGACTTTCTTTTTTTCTTTTCCTGCATTGTGTGTTTGGTTCATTGTTCTTTGAGACGCCATATTGACCTGTGAGAGCTCCCTGAGACACATCAGCTGTAATTAAGGCTGGCCGGACCGCTGACTGAACACCAGTTAGCTCTGCACCACTTCACATTCTTTCGTCTCCCCTCTCAATGTCCCAAAAGGTACTGAATGCCTCCTCGTCTGTCTCTCCCGGGGCCCTCGCCTGTCCGAGGCCGCTATCTGAGCGCCCCCCTCTCCCTCGGCCCTCAGTGCAGTCGTTTGGGAACGAGGGATGGGAGGGCGGAGGGGGCGCTGAGGGAAAACATCAAAGTGTGTCCAGTTCCGAACGTGAGCTGGGATGATTAAAAGCTGAGACTGTTTACACTGCACTTCCCATATGGCCCCTCTCCTCCCCCTCCCTCTAGATTTCCTGTTCATACTTCCTATCTCCCTGGATGAGATAACAGGCTGTCCAGGGCTCCTCGGGGCTCCTTGCTGCTTTACAGTGCAGTGCATAGTTTTACTTATATGATTGGAGGCATAACATTCACATCACAGTATTATCTGTTGTTTTAGGCTTTTCTGGAGTGTGGTTCAGTGCTCCTATCATTTGTAGTTCACATCAAGCCCCAGTCTGTGTAATTTATCTTTTGCATTACATAATGTTGTGTTTTTCATCTCAGACAAACTATTTTTCACTCGCTCTTTTGTTTCCTCCTGATCTTCGCTCGTGTCTGAGTGAAACTTCAGGTGACGAGCCCCTGAATTGATCAAACGCTCATCCTCGTGCATCTTTTCCTGGCACAGTGACAGAAAAGGGCCTCGCTCTGAGCTTTGCAGGAGCCTTCGTTTCACATCCCCCGGTGCTCATATCCAGCACGCAGAGCCGGTGTGGACACCATATGAGACCACAACATGAACAGAAGTAGAATCCCGTGCCCCTCCATCCCATCTGCCTGTTGGCGACACTGGCACTTACATAAAGCCACAAATGAAATCGCCCTAAGCTCACAATTTCCCCCTGCTTTTCCACAGCACCTGTTGAAAAGGACGCTCAGTTTTTTGTGAGAAAAGGGCACAGACTCTAACATGAGCAACATACTCGGCACCGTTCATGCAGACATTATTCACACTCCTTTATTTTGTCAGCTTACGTAGATCTGCTGTTTTTTTTTTCCTTCCATATGGTCATCAGTTCAGCCGACCTGTCGCCGCTTTGCTACCATCTCCTTCCTCCAGTGAGACAGCAGTTCTTTGTTGCCTCTGGCTCTTGCCTCGACCCTATGCGTGTCCAGGCAATCGGACAAGCTGTGGACTAATGGTTTCTCCTGAGCAGGGATCTTACAAACTGAGGCCTGCAACACAGGAAGCAGGGGCTAGTGCTGTCCTGTCCACCCTTTTCCACAAGAGATGGTTGTTGAGATGTATCTTAGGGCACTGGGAAGAAGGGAGAGGCAGGTAGAGGAAACATGGCAGAGCTCTTCATCCTGCAAGCCCCCTTCTTTTTTAGTCATTAGACCAGGTCTGGAATTTTTGAATGTTACACAACACATTCTTGTCTCCCTTTCATAGCTCTCTTCATGCAAATAACCAGGAAAGGTCTCTGCTTCTTCGGTGTACACTCCGCCGCTCTGCCTCTCGTGTAGCTACTTCCTCAGTTATGTTTCCAAAAAAAAGGTTACATTATTCATTTCATGTTTTCTTTTATGGAGATGCACACATACTAAGTGGCTGCAGTATGATGTGGGCATTGCTTCTGGACCTCTGATTGAAAACAAACAGAATTACCAAACTTCACATCAAAGCAAAGACTTTTGCGTGTGTGCTTTTTATATTTGCAAGCTTCACTGTTCTCAGACAAAGTTTTGGAAAAACTAAGAATCCACACAAATGTTGTCTGTCCTATTCACTCATAGCACTTTTACTGTCTGTCATCTGGGAAACCACTGGCACACTGAAAGAGTAGTGAATGAATAGCTCTTTTGCCATTGTATAATTACAATGGAGAGAGTTAAGCACGCATACATTCATTCACACATGCATGATGCTTTGATAGGGCAGTGGGCCTGACATAGGGCCAGGTGGGGCAAGGGTGCTTTCAGGGACAGCGGCATTCAGTTTTTTTTTTTTTTTTTACAAAATGTCCAAGGTTAAACAGTGGAGAATACCTCAGAATTCTTACATTGTCAGTGAGAAATGTATCACGAGCGACCTTTCTGAATTCGTCCCGACAGCTCAGGACAAATGAAGCACCTGTCTCTTTCCAGTTGAAACCGATCCACTGGGAGTACAGAGGAAAGCCTGCTGATCCATAGCGGGTGCCGAGTCCCCTCTTCCGGGGATCAAGGCCACATTTATAGAGATTTACAGAGAACTGTGTTGCAACAGATGACAATTGTACCACACAGCAGGAGAATGTGCTACTAGTGGGAAGGTTGGGAGCATCACTTTTATGTTCTCCCTTAACTCAACGTTATGATCACTGTGATCAGCTGACAAGTGACACACAGCCATGAAAAATAAAGTACTCCCTCTTTCAGTTCAGAGTTTATGTATCAAGACGATGTAAAACAATAAATCTGGTCCTGAACATTTCTCATAATATAAATACTGCCTCAGATGAACAACAACACATGGGATATTACTTTATGTCCATATCTGTTTTACAGAAACTAAGACACAGAATCAGTGTGTGAAAAACTAAGTGCAACAAGTGCTTCTAATACAATTAAGTTGGTAAGAAGCAGCAAGGTGCTGCTAATAGAACTGACCGTCAGCATCTGTGAGCACCTCTATGAAAGCAGAAATTTGGTCAGTTTGCTGGTCTTGATCATACAGAGGTCCGTTTCACGAAGCAGGTTTAGTGAAAACTCTGAGTTGATTAACCCTGAAATGAGGGAAACCCTGAGTTTTCCGTTTCACAAAGAGAGGTAACTCAACCCCGAGAAAGAGGGGTAACTCTAGCCTGTTTCACAAAGAGAGGTAACTTAACCTCTCGGTCAGTTACCGTAGTAACAGACTCTCTGAACCTAACATGGTCAGGACCAGGTTTTCCTCAAGAAACCTCGAGTTTCTTTCTGTCTCCGTCTTCTTTCAGCCACACACGCCATTTGATTTCCTCATTCATTCAGTCAGCAGAGCGAGTTTTGGCGTAGCAGGAGGTTCTTCTAGTTCTAGAAGTCCATTTATAATATATAAAATTTATAATATACAGTAAGAGGCGACTTTTTCCACGAACATGGCATGTCTGTTTGTCAACGATCCCATGGATGAAGGTGCAGCATTAATGCGCAGAGAAATAAATATTCGTCGGAGATGGTTATCAGACCGCGCATAGATTTTTGCATTTACCGACAATTATCTTTTTGAGCGGCACGATCAGAATTTTGTTGGGACAAAAGAAAAAAAAAGACATAAAAGACAAATAAATATTTGTATGAATAGGCTTAAAAAAGACATATATATGCCTATTATATTTATTAGACACTCGTGTCTCAGCCACTGGCCTTCCGTTAGAGGTGGCGGTGCTGGGCACCACCGGTTTTACAGGCATCTGCCTTCTTTCTGTTGGCTCAGTAGAAGTCTGTGTTAGTTTAAATAGGCTTAATTATTTAAAAGAACATGATATAGATGAGAAGACATAGTTGTGTGTGAAAACAGCATTATGTTGGGAATAAAATAACTGTACAGTCAAATAGCCACTTAATATTTACTTTACAGTGTAAAACATGATCAAAATGAGGTACCTCCAGGCCGAGGTCTCACCTGTTTGAACAATGTTTTTATATTTCATCTTAAACTGCTGCCAAGTGCGCTTCTCCCCTGCGGGATTGCACCTAAATGAAATAAATGAATGGGCTACCATTCAAGCAGTTTCCCCTGTAATATTATTGTGATTGCAAAGTGTACATTTAAACTTACACTTTTGCTGCTGCAGCGGTGTTGCACTTATTTCTAAAAACGTATTGAAACTCGCCGTATGAGCGCATTAAGATTTTCAATTCGAGGTTGGTGAAAAACGTAGCCCCTCCTCTTCCCCGTTGCCATGGTGACTCGTCGAATCGGGGCTCCGTTGATGCTGGCTTTTTAAAGTTGTGGCACACACGCTAAACTCAAGGTGAACTTACTCAGAGTTGATTAAACTCACTCAAATCAGCGTTTCTGGAACCGAAAACTCAGGGTTTTCTATCTCAGAGTAGATCAACTCAGAGATCAGGAATAGACTCAGAGTTGGTTGAACCTGCTTTGTGAAACGGACCCCAGGTGTGTGTTAACACGATGCCAAGGAGGAAAGACAGCAGTGATCTTAGAGAAGCAACCGTTGCTGCTCATCAATCTGGGAAGGGTTATAAGGCCATTTTCAAACTATTTGGAGACCATCATTCTACAGAGAGATTATTCTCTGGGAAACATTCAGGACAGTTCCCAAAGGTCAGACAAAACTGCCAAAAACCCAAGAGCTACATCTCAGACTCTACAGGCCTCAGTTAGCAGGTTAAATGTTAAAGTTCATGTCAGTACAATTGGAAAAAGAACAAGTATGGCTTGTTTGGAAGGGTTGCTGGAGAAAGACTCTTCTCTCTAAAGAGAACATGGCAGCACAGCTCAGGTTTGTAAAGTTATAGCTGAACAAACCACAAGACTTCTGGCCGTCTGTCTGACAGCTAAAGCTCGGCTGAAACTGGATCATCAACAGGACAATTATCCCAAACACAGCAGCAGATCTACATCAAAATGTGTGAAGAAGAAAAGAATCGAGGTGTTGCAATGGTCCAGTCAGAGTCCAGACCTCAGCCTGACTGAAATGCTGTGGTGGGACCTTCAGAGAGCTGTGCATCAACCAATGCTGCAAACCTCGGTACAGAAAACAATTACAAGTTATTGCTGCTAAAAGTGGTTCTACAAGCTGTTGAGTCATGGGGTGTACTAAGTTTTTCACACACTGTCACATTTTAGCTTACAATTGAAAAAAGTTGTGCCTTCTGTATCGCATGACTGGACCTGTCCTGAAGTTCCTGAAGTGTTCATACAGCCATGCTGAAACTGCACAGCTTAAATAAAAAATAAAAAAGCGATGAAGGTGCAAAATAAAGGAAAAACAGTTCTATCATCATTATTTAGACTTTCACTGTCCACCACAAAATGAATTGAAATGAAAGAACGAGCACAATGTGAACGGTGTAAAACCGGAAATTTATCAGCAGATGATGAACAACATTGGCAGCCTGGCAGGCATCAAAATGAACATGTTGCAGTCTTTGGCCACACAGCTGATTCACATTTCATCAGGTCACTATGTCCACATCTATATCCAGAAGAAGAACGTCCTTTACAACTAATCTAAGAAAAAACAAAACAAACAAAAGGTTAAGAATTTGTCATCAAGCTCAAATATTTATGGTGCTAGAACGACAACATAAACGAACCTTGTAGAAATGCAGTCAAATTGTAGTTTGTTCAAGGTTGATATGGCGTCCTCGAGGTTTGTTTGGATGTTTAATAATGTTAGAATTAATGTCATGTCATGTTCATTTTAGTCACAAAGTCGACCACTAACAACTTTTACCACAAAAACGGACTTTTCAGCTCTCGCCGACATCAAAGGCTCAGAAGCCTCTCTGCGGTTTTTCAGTTCACTGCCCGTCTTTTTCTTCTTATCCCGGCAGCGCAGCTTCAAATTCCTCTTCCTCACCTCCTCTCCTCTCCTAACTAGCCCTCTCTTGTTTGTCTTGACAGCTCTTTAAAATGGTTGTAATTCATTGCATGTGCTTTAGTTTCAAGGACAAAAATGGCTGCGTGCACTCAGAAGGCAGGAAGCGCTCAGTTTTGCTGAGAGGTTGGAGGAAAAGAGTCATCACCACGCCACAGATAAATGCTGTCTGACAAACTCCCTCCCTCTCCCTGACTCCCTGTGGCTCCTTTAGTCACTCTGACTCTCTCTCTATTTTTTTTTTTTTAAATATGGCTTTGTGCTCGCCGCTTTGGTAAACACGACGTGTAACACCTCCCAAAGCTAAGGAATCTCATTTGAAGTTGTTTGTGTTTCTTGTGACCAGCAGAAAACTATTTGTGGAGCATGTTTATAAAGGACAGATGTGCATGTGTGGAGCGATTTTTCTTTAAAAATGAAGATCTGCAGAGAGCAGAAGCATATTTTCTACTTCTCTGCTTGAACGCTTGGCCCAACGACCCGCAAGAGGAAGAGCTTTCACCTGCGTGATGGTCGGATTTATTTAATGCATGTATGCGGAGGCATGAATGGGTCCTTGTGAGTGTGCGTGTGCATGCACACAAGGAGCTGGGGGTCTCATTCTGAGATCATTTACCAAACTCTATTAAGTGAGATCAAAGTGACTTAGATCTTTCAGTGCTGCATGACTACAAAAGCCATATTGTAACCCCAGATAAAAGGAGATAACGCTGCTCACAAAAAATGCTTTATGCCTCTGAGAGTCACATGGTCACTTCCAAACAGCGAACAGCATGCCCTGTTTTTGACCTTCTTTTCTTTTTTTCCAGAAAATGCTTCAGTGTTAGTTATGATAAAGGTCGACGTGCAACCATGTTCATTGAGAAACTCAATTTATTGATTTTTGCGAAGCCGACTATAGGCGTCAAGACTTTCCTTTCACAAAAACAGTCTGATTCAGTCACTCCCAACAAAGTTGGAGGCTTTTGAATTGGTCTGTGTAACGCTGTATTACGCACGATCACTCTCACAAAGCCACAGACCACCCATCATGCTGGTGTAGGTTGGTGCATGAGCGGTGTCAGGTGGATGTGTAACCAACTGGCATATCTGTTCAGTGTAGCCAAACAAAGACAATATGAGGATTATGCAGTGCCAACCTCGCCTCATGTGAAGCCAGCTGAATGGTTTCATGTAAACCAGGACAGACGAAAAGACTTAGGAGGATTCAAAAAGATGGAATAACGGTCAAACCGGGAAGCACGTAAAGTTGAACCATTTCCTGCATATTTGTTGTGAGCAGATTAGACGTAAGAATTATGTCTAAAGTCTAAAGTTCTAAACAACAAAATAATGCAACACCAGAAGCACACACATGAAAGCCAGGAAACATGAAATGTGTGTGTGTATGTATGTGTATATATATATATATATATATATATATATATATATATATATATATATATATGAGAAAATACATCAATAAATGTTAGTAGAATGAAATGCCAGATCAATTAGAAAGATCGTTAATTTCCTTTTAAGAATTTCAAGGGAGTTCGCCCAAGCCACTACTTTTATTGGTCACATCAAGAGACATTTGGAAGAAAAGCGGTGGAGGACCTTTATGATCTGACTGGAGCATAAAATGCAAGGAATGATCTTCACTAAGAAAGAGCAAGATCATTTAAATTGATAATTTAGCTTTATGAACATATAAAGCTAAGTGACAGGATGGTGTCGTAATATTCTGTTGAACGGCTGCACTAATTTGCACAGATGTGGTTCAAAAGAGGTCTTCTTTCAATTAAGCTAAAGGTGTAGAAATGATTATTGACAGGATCAGTGATACGGTCTTAAATCTGTATGGCTGCAATTCTGTGACATCAAAGACCTTATTGGCTGTTGTAAGATGTCATTCAAACTGTATCGGCAGCTCAGTTTTTAGTTTTTTTGCAGAAATACCATCACGCTGTTCGTCATGTACCTCTGTGAACTTTCAGGACGGCATAGCACCCATGCCCTTCAACGACAGCTGTTTGACATCGATGTGAATGATGGTTTCTCATTCAGTCACATGCCTCCCAGCACGATTGATGGCACTGTCAGACTAAATGAAAAGTGCCTGTCTTTGTGTTAGCCAAGGGGGCAGCGTGTCTGACAGGCTTAAACTGGTGCGCTAATTTCTGCTCTGCAGAGAGAGTTTTCTTCTCGCCCCTTCAGGGAATCCTGTTGAAAAGTGATTTGTTCTGAGGAAACGCTTCCACACTCGGCCTAATAAGATCTGGTATGGTCTTTTTTTCTACTACCGTGGGTCTCAGGGAGGGTCGTTAATGCCGACTTCATTAAAACAAATGTGGTTTTTGTTGCGTTGTCACAGAGAGTAATATGAAAAATGCGGTGAAAACTTTGGTAAAAGTAATAAAATGTCTAGATTTTTTTCTTTCTAAGGGCTAGTCATGGACTATGTCAACACCAAAGACTCCTTTGACTTTAAACTTGAAGCATCATCACCACCACCAAAAAATTTATTAGCTGTACCCCAAACCGAATACCTGATTCAGAGCCAAACGGTGACCTTGTCTGATCCTCCAAAAACAACTAAACCCAAACTAGACTCTGCCTGATTGACTATTCTAAGAGAGGACTATATATCTAGAAGACCAATTCCGATCGGTCATGACCTCCTGACTAGCTGCCCCTAATTGGAGCCAATCCCTCGCAGTGCCTCCCTCTCTTGGCCAAAGTAAATACCTTGGCACCCAGGAGGAATGCTGACAGACTTGGACCGCCATCGACTCCCCTCACGTGTAACAGCCAACACCAACAACGAACACCAGTCAGCAACGGCAACATTAGAAATATTGTTGGTCTACCTTGAAACGTGCATCCTTTATCTTTTTGCTGTGTTGGTTTTCCACCTGGTGTACTTTCAGATTGTTCTCTTTAAATGGCCTTGACCACAGAGCAGGACTTTGCAGGGAAGTGATAGAGTTGTTGGACTATCAGCTACAAGTGGGTTACATAACCTGTGTATATATATTTACTCTGAGGCAGGCTTCCTGTCAGCTGCCCTTGTTGCGCAGTGGTCAACCGAAATGAAGTGGGCGGATCAAAGGGCTGTTAGTTTTTGAGAGAACTGGGCCATGATGTCTCATCGGGACTGTTCACCTGATAATCTCCCTTGTGGGAGCTGCTCCAAAGAAACTAGAAAAAGCATCAGCTGACAGCTCACAAGGCATGCTTTTACGGCTGTATGAAGTTTTGGGCTCCTTTTCTACTTTCAGATGGTTTGTTTGTGCCTGCAGCTGCCAGGCCTCATTCCCTCAAAGCCTGCTATTTAAACCCCCGGATTGCAGTGCGGGAGTGGAGTGCAGCATGGTGTTGCTCTTTGTTCTGGGCCCTAGGTTAAGGTTAGCACAGCGTTACACCACAGCAACCCTGAAAGCCAGCTCTGAAGACTAAAGCAGAGCCGTGTGTGGTTTGGTGTTTGGTCTGCTCACTCTGAGATTAGCAGCAGGTTGGCAGAGGATCGGGTAATGACATGTCTACCGCTTTTCGAGTCCTTGGACTGTCTGAGGCGGCAGGGCTACTTGAAAGCAAGACACACACACACACACGCACACACACACCTAGGCATAGAAGTGTGGCCCCTCTTCTTCTACCAGACCATGACAAATTGTCAAGAGACAGATGTGACATTGTGGTAACAGAAACAATATAACATTTATAATCTCTGCTAAATGAGATGTGACATGGCCAACCACTAATTGTCTCGGGCACACAGATGCCATATCATACTCCGGATTTCTCACTTCATCAAAACCTTCATTTTCCAGAGTGTCAGGTCTTTACGCATGTTTTTAATAGCAGCGAAACAAAGCAGTAGGACACGAGAGGAAGTGTGTAGTGACCAATGTCATGTCGCTACAAGTAACTGCTTGTAATGTACGGGAATTATGGTTCAAAGATTTGCCCATATACATTACATACTGGAACAGAATGCGTGTTTGCACACTTTTTATAGATCTCATTCTTGAAGCAGATGTGAGTTCCAAAAATGTATCTGCATCACTCTAATTTAGGAGATGATGTTTTCTGTTTTTTCTTTAAGAAAAAAAACCCTTTGTATTTTATGAAGAAAGTTCTATTGAGTGCCCATCACTTTGCTGTGTTCTTTATAAGTCAACAGCATGTTTACAAAGCTCCAGTCCAAATCTAAGAGCCAGGAGCAGAGCCAAGGGTTGCAGTGCAATGCCAGACCTATCTGAGAGAGATGGTGGGAGGGTTGGGCTGCCCTGGGGAACGGGTGAGGAGTGGGGAGGGGGTTAGCACCATGTTCACTGCAGTTCTCTGACCTACCTCCACGCTGCTGACTTCCACTGTTTGCCCACTCGGTTAACTATTACCAAAAGGCTGTGTACTTTGGCATCAGCCCAACGCTCTTACACATACTGTGCGCCATTATCAAAGAAGACCTCTATTACAAGCCCTGGAGTCCTTCCAAAAGGGCCACAGCCACAGTTTCAAGACCGATCCCTGCACAGCATCTCTCCTGTTTTGCCTCGCTCATCGCTTTCTGTGTACTTCCTTCGTTCTCTAACTTCTCGTGCTTCTCCTTTCCCCTCGTCCCCTCGCTTCAACGCGCACGTGCTGGTTGAACTGCCCTCGGCAGGTTCCTCACCCACTCGCACTTCTTTTTATAATCCCCTGTGTGTTTGCATTTATTTTCCTTGGTGTGGTTTCAAAGTACAAAAACAGTAGAAGAGTAAAAGTGTGAGCGCTTTACCACAACCGGTAAAGTGGCTGTTGATTGCTGTCATTATCACTGTATTTTAGTACAGAGTTTTACAGATTATACATTTAGCTGTAAAAAAAAAAAAAAAAAAAAGACAAACTTTCAGAATTCATTCATTTATTGAGCAAGTTTTTGTTTTTTTTCTTTGATAATCACCTGGTTGAGAATTGAAACACAAGTCCAGATTGGATCTGATAGGAACATATCCTGTCCCAGATACTAAAGATAGAAAAAGTAGTTTTTATTCATCTTATGAATTCCCGGGTTAGACTTGTGGCAAACAGCTATGTAGGCGATAGAATTTTGCACTCAATAGGACCCCCAATTTGCAAATAAAGGATACTTCTCTGTCAGGACCTGGGGACGTGATTACATCGGCGTCGGCTGCAGGATTATGTTGTGCATCAGTGTACCATTGCTGTTATGGCCGGGACTGTGTGTACTTACCTCACTAAAGTCAAGGCATTGCAACAAAAACTTATGTTCATGCTTCAAAGAATAAATCAATTACAAAACTATGAAAATATTTATTTAGCACTGAATACTGACATTCCAATAATAGAAAATATAAGATAAAATTAAATGTTTTACTTTGCTCCCGAATAGCCTACATGCCTATAACTGACTGCGGAAAGATGGTAAAAATTAAATATCTTCTCTCATAAAACAAAAAGTCCATTAAAGTTGAGTGTATTCAAGCAACATAATAGTGTAAAAATAATGAATAGTGTGTTTTTTCTCAAAATAACCATGTCAATCAGGATGTTTTTATTTTAAATGGTGAATCAAACCCGACTTTGGGAAATGCTTTGCCGATGCACCCCTTCCTGAGATTTCAGCATTACGTGCTTTACTCACGACTATACTCAGGCGCACGCTGCTGCGATTTTTGCTTGCGTCACAACATCCTGTTTCGGTCGTGTTGTTTCGTTGTAAAAAGTATTTCGGCCGAAAATGCATCTTTTTTTGGGGCCATTTTCGCCCGAAAATGTTCGGTGGTCGAATTTTTGGTGCATCTCTAATAAAGAGCTGATGAGTTATGTGAGGAGGTTTCCTAATACAATTTCCCCCAGCTGGTCGAGGCGGGTGGCCGGCCTTCTTGAGTCTGGTTCTGCCAGACGTTTCTTCCTTTTAAAAGGGAGTTTTTTCTCTCCACAGTTGCCTCGTGCACGCTCAGGACGGGGGATTGGACCGGAAAGTTTCGGTGATAAATAAACTTTAAAAATAGCCAGAAGCACGTAGTTTTAAGGTTTTTGAGGGTTTACTTTAGCATGTCTGTATTTGATATATCGTGTCATAAAATCAGCAGTGTACAAAATGTACAACTAATGTTTTTTATGAAGTCTCTGTCATTCTTCTTTCTTTTCTCTTGCTTTTGTAATTGGGGCCTGCCATAGCATTGCATAGGAGAGCAATGCAAATGCATGGCAAGGCACCTATTACTATTCCGTTGGCAAAAGTCTATGGGATTTAACATTGAAAACGTGTCTCTTTATTTATAGGCTATATTTATTCTTCCGTCCACATTAATGCTGGCCCTATGGGCCCGCACATCCCAACAATATATATATCAAAACGACCGGCTCAATGAGTTTTCGCGGGCTATTACTTTTATTGAAGATTGGAGTTACCATGGCGACGTAATAAGCAAAAAACAGCCCCCCAAAGCCCCCCTAGGAATAAACAGGGGGATGACCTGGAAAAATCATAAAAAACCCAAAATTTTGAGCAGTTACTGTGTCATCGTGCATTAACCTAGAAACACCATTCAAATGTCAGTTTGTAGATACGTCCGTGCTGTGTTCAGAAGTGAAGACGCCATGTCAATACCTGCTACGGATTTCCCACAGCATGCCTCCAAGCGACCCAAAGTTTTGGCCAAAATCTGCAAAATTTGGATTTTTAGAGCACAACTGCCATTTCATTAGTGTGGGAAGAGCAAGAGTTCTGACCTCAGATTCATTTTCGAATCGCCCTCACGCCTACAAATATCGCTCCAATCCCATTATGTACTGTCATAATATAGGCACGCATGTTGGGATTCATAAAATGTTTTCATATTTCATCTAGGGCTGACCGTTTGCTCTCAGAGCCCCTCAGAGCAAAGTGATGTCGGGGCTCAAAGACCTCAAATACCAATTTTATTTCATCCAATTCTCAGAATCTCAGCAGCTCCTGCAGCCCTTCTTTCTCTCATCCGTGCTTTCACTGTGAATGTGCTACAGATCTGAAACGCGGGAATATTGAAGTCCAAAGGCGTCCCTCGCTCATTCTGCGAGAATTTTTTCCGTAGCTCTTACGGTTTCCAAATGGGAAGCATCTGTTCGTAGAGGTTTTTTGGCTCTGAGAAGCCTGAGTCTCATATAATTAGTGTAGCAGCAGCTGGGGCAGCTTAACTGTCAGAAACTACAGGATTAACCGCTTTAAAGGGACAGTTCGCCTCTTTAAAGGGACAGTTCGCCGCTTTAAATTTTTTAATTTAAATGGCTTTGATGCCGTTTAGGCTTGAATGCTTTTTCTTTAGGCCTTCCGAACCATTCCTGAGCAGTCGTGATTGGTTGAGTGATACGCACACTTTGGCAGGCCCCTTCTAAATTTCTTCACAAATTTTCTAGTTCATATTCTAACTCTGTGCTTAATTTGTAAATCAGGAAGTCCAGTGACTCAGTCATTGGACAAATGAATTAAACGGGCCTAGACACAAGAAGAAAGTCCTCCCCGTGCTGAATTTGAGTGATATAATTGTGAACACTCTGATCACTGAATGTATGCCTAAAAATATACACATTTGCTTGTGGAGACTGTTTAGTTTAGTTTTAGGAGATATCACAGGGGCTTTGTGGACTGTGCTTCAGGCTCTGCAGATTTTATTGCTACATTCTGATGAACCCGAACTGCTCCTTCTCTGGATTCTTGGATCTCCTGATGTACACAATAAGCACCGAGTATGAACATGACCTGAGACCACACTGTCTATGATCAAGAATAAGAAAAAATAATTTCCCTTTGACATGCCAGTGAGGTCCAAAGGTTTGTGATCACACATTTATTTTGCATGAACAAATTCAGTAGAACGTATGAACAAATTCAACATGGGAATGGATTTATCTCGCATTTTGTGCAACCAAATGTGGTAAAATCTCAAGTCGAGGCAATTGTTTTTATATTCCTGTCGTCACCTTTAAACCATGTTACAAAACTGCAGGTGCAGCAATGAATGTGAAAGCAAATGTTCCAAAAAAAGAAGCTGATGTTTTGGCTTAAAAAGAAAAGATACAAATCCTCATTGAAAATCAAAACACAACACAAAAACTTGCCACTATTAATTAAATGTATTATTTCTGAAAGTGAACCAAAGCATGCCTTTATCTCACCATCCTGATGTGATGAAAAAATAAAAAAATCATAGTTTGGCTGCAGTTGCTTTTGTCTCTCTGTGGGAAAAAAAAAAACAGCCGACGACGGCGGAAAGCACCACTGACCATCAGACCAGGTTTTCTATCAATCAGCTGTTAACTTAAACGTTTAATGATTACATAAGCAGTCGGCCTAGTTTGATAGATTCACTATCTAATCTAATTACATTAGCAAAGCTGTGAATTTCCTTTGACCAGATAGAAAGATACATAGATCACAAGAAAACTATTTAATGTGGAGATAATTACATAATCATGTCATTAGTGAGGCTCATGAGGATCAGAAAATCCCAATTAGTTATTTCAAGATAAGGAGATATGCTCTAAGTTTGGAGTGAGTTATGAGAAGCCCGGGCCAGTTTTCATCTTCATAACTGTAATAATTAGATCATGAGAACAAATGGCGCCTGTAATCATCCTTTGTGGTCTTTCTTGGTGCCTGAGACACATGATGACTACAAATCAAGCTTTGTCTCCCCGTCTTTGAATTTTCAGACAATTTACTATGCATGACTCAAATAAACGTGCTCCCACACAGCTCGATATTGCCAACTCTTAAAAGTACAAGTTCCAGCCTTTGACTTTTGTGCCATCGTGTCACAAGGGATTTATTACAGCCAAGTTCCAAATGCTGTGTAGCACTGGGCACATGTGAGCCAGATGTCATCCACATTTAGAGACCACAATTTAATGCATTTGTTATGCCCCCTGTTGGTTGATGCTGATATGTGGCTGCCACATTGTTCCTCTAATTTTAGGCCGCATAGAGACTGTTTGTCTGTGACAGTGCCGTGCATAGAAACCATTCTTCACGCCACATTTTTGATTTATTGTGCAGAAGAGAGAGGCTAACAGCAGCCAGGTGAATACTGTGAATGTGTGCCTTTTTTAGTGCATTATGTGGCTTATTTGATCAGGTGGCCTCTGTGTCATACTTGGACCAGGTGCTCACCCATATAAGGTCGAATCGGCTCACATGGCACTCGAATGGCATGTAAACATCTCACGCTTAAAAGTGTGGATGTTTGTCTGTGTATTAAACTTGGACTCAGATTCTTTAGAACTGATATGTAAACAGTGGGTGCTTTGGAGAGCACGTACGGCATGATCGCTTCAAAAATGTATCCTCAGACCATATGCTATGCTCTTCTGTTGGCTCCCCCCTCTCCCACACACACACACTCCTTTAGCAAGCTCACTTCCTCTCACCAGCAGGAAGTCCTGCTCTTTTTCATCATGACAAAGCAGTGCAGACAGTAGCTTCTCATCTGAGCCTTATCTCTAAAGCTTTTAATTAACTGCGAGGCGTGTAGTCCCTGCTCTGTCAACCCGACTTTTTAAAGTCAGGGGAGGGATGTTTAGGGACACAATAGCAGCACTGTGTTCACGTCACTTGAAAGTGGTTCATAAATTATATTAAAGTTGGCTACGTCACGGATTATCTGCTGTATGTTTGCTTTTCACTTACTCTGGATATGATCAAGTTTATGAAGCATGTAGCCCCAAACTAAGACATTATGTTCAAGGTCAGAGGGACATTTTGAGTAATGGATCTGAAAAGGGTCAGCTCATGGCATCAGAGCAGTACATAAAACCGTGAAACAGGATATTAACACTTGTGTTGGCTATTGTTTCACAGTCGGCAACAACGATCACATGATTGTGAAGACTGCAGTTTTTCATACAGCTCTAACACGCTAACACGTCTACACTAACTACTCTTACAATGCAAATGTAAGCCGCTATGCTAATGTCCATAATATCAGTTATGATCATTAGCATGCTAATTAGCGCTGCACACAAAGTTCAGCTGAGGGATTTTATTAGCTGCTGACATATTTCTGAACCACAACGCTAGTAGGGCTCATAACAGGAGCCCTCTAACTGTAACTGACCTAAATATGTGTCATTTAACTGTTTTTAAATGATGCTGGCAGCTGAGAACTACCCAATAGAGTAGTCACAATGAGGCGCAGGCCGCAATCTGCAGAAATTACAACTCTCAGGTTCAAATGTGTGCCATTGTTCATGGCACAGTGTGGAATTATTGCTCTAAGGGGCCTAATTTAGCACTACTTGAAAAGTGGTGACTAGTGATTTTACTAGTGGGTTTTACACACACCACCCACAGACTCACAGCAGGCACACAGACATTTCATGCCCCGCAGTGGTTCCAGCCTTCATGGCGAGCAGGGAGAAGAGAGGGCAGAACCCTTAAGAGAGTTTCTCCTCCACACCTACGACGCCTTTGTATTCCCGCATAATGATTTCCTTTTGGGTCACCTCTCCAGCCTTTCAGGGCAGTGAAAGTGGATCTGTTGAAGGCCTCTCCATTACATAGCCCATCAGATAGGGAGCGCTAGATAAGTCCCCCCTGTATAATAAATGTCTCATATTTGATCTTCACAGGTGGGAGCGATCTCACAGCACTGTAGCCAGGGAGCCTCTCCTGGGACAGCTTGCACAAACACCTGTTCTTTAGGGGGAGAAAGACATGTCTACGTGCCTTTTTTGCAAACACCGTCACACACAAACATGATTTATAAAAGAAACAACACCTTCACGGGCTGTTTCCTGTGGCTCTACACTTTTTGTGCATGGGGAAGGTGAAAGGTTAACATACCCGTGCTTATTCAGCCCGAGTGAACTTTGAAGAAGCTTTACGGTGCGAATCGTAAATGAGTTAACCCCCAACCCAGAGCCCTCTTTCCATGCCTCACCTCCCCTGCAGTTTCTGCCCGGCAGGTTCAAAGTTCACGCTCCGGCCCCGACAAATCATTGACACGGTAAAGCAAAACCGTATGAATGGAGGGACGGAAATGTGCCTGGAAATCAAAAGTGAATTATAAGAAGGGTTGGCTTTAAAATAGGCCAACGATCATAAATACAGAGGAAAGTAAATAGTGGAGGCAGAATGTCAGGCTGCCTTGTTAGCACGTCTAGTGTTGCACGGCTGTGGTCTGAGTTGGAGGCATTGGAGACATGGTAGGCAAACCTAGCTGTGAGTTATGCTTCCCTAGCTGCATAGCTATGCAGTGCTCGTTCCCTCCTGAGCGATCACCAACATTCAAAGCTGTGGCTTGTCACTTGCTTTTTTTTTCAGGGTGACAATTTCTTTGGAGATCATTGACCACCCGAGGCAGGGGAGTATTCCACTGTACGGCCCACTTAGCCCCCCCCCTCCTCTCAGTGCCACCTATCTCTTCGGTTGACACTCGGATGCTTTTTCCTCTGGTATGATGGAAATGCAGTGAGCTGTTGCTTGTTACTCTGCCTGTTGCTGTTTAACAGTATTTATTCAATCGTAGTGAAAGTGCTGAGAAAAAGGGAATACTGGACAAAAGAAGAATGTGGGATGTCGGGAAGGAAAAGTTGTTAAAGTTGTAGGTTTTCCCGCGATGAGCTGTACCCAGATCAGTTTCAGTAATTGACTTTACTTCACGTCTCCCATTTGTCTGTTCTTCAGATATGGCTTCACAGCTTTGCGTTCTCTGTTGTTTCACTGTTATTTAGATGGCTTATCCAATGGGAACAGAAGATAGATCATTAATGTCAGTCAGATATTTTGAATCAAAGTTTGTTTTTCCACCACTGGAAATTGTTGGTTTTTACTCCCTCTTCTTTAAAAAAATAAAAAATCAATCAAAAACATAGATTAGATTAGTTTATTCAGTCATTCAACTAAAACAATACAATTATAAATTTGTTTTCTACAATATAAACAAGTTCAAACATTTGTAATTACTCTGTCAGAAATCATTCGCTCTTATATCCTGACCTTTATATAACTCTAGAAACCATCCTTTTGAAAAGCCAAAAGGAAATCCACATTTTTAGATTTCTTTGGGCATTTTATCATAATTTAACTCCAAGAACAGATATAAATCTCCTTTAATTCCTTTTTTTTTTTTTTACACATTTACACACATAGATCTCTCTCCTTAAACATGAAATCAGTTAAAGAAATGGCATTTTGAACATCATTAACATTACAATCTTTAGTAAGTATAGAAAGGAGTTTTATGGTGGATGATCCACACATGCAGACTGTGAGTCTATGGCAAAGTTACCTGAGAAGGTGACCCAAGGCCTGCATTGTTGTTGCCACTGTTTGTATCCAGTTGCAATGGAAACAGGCATTTCCCCTTTTATCTTCTATCCTCCACTATACAGATTCAGTCATTGTAACCTGCATGCTTGGCTTTGTCGTCGTCGACCCGCTTCTTAAGTCCCTTATATATTTAGATCTCTTATCTGATATTGTCATGGCAATGTAGAATAAACAAACCGTTTGGATAGCTGGCTGGGACCTTGCTCCAGGTCCTTTGATCAGAGAAGCCTTTTATTCTGCTAAGAAGCTTGAGAAGCTGGGAGTGGGCTGGTGCCGCAGTGAAGCAGCCAGAAACAGAAGTGTGCGTAAGTGTGAGGAGAAAGGTGTAATGATAGTCTCTGATGTACAGTATAACTAAACTCAGTGGGATGCATCTCGAATGACTGACTACACAATCTTAACCTGCTATTGACCCGACATACCAAGCATAGGATGGAACACTGACCGCTCACTCACTCTTGACCCGCTTGTGTTCGGTCAGATAAAATGGTGTCTGAGTGGATTATGTTATTTCAAAGAACAGAAAGGCCTGTCAGGCCTGTCTGGCCTGTGGCTCATTTGTTTTGGCATGTCGTGTAAAGAACAAACCATTTGGTTTCTCTTTGTCTGGAAACCTTTTTGGCGCATTATGGACATAGAAGATAAAAAAATAATAAAGTCAAGGATCAAGTCTTAAGTGGATTTTTAGCAGATTTAGCCGGCATCCTTTCAGACTTTCAGAAGGTCCACAGTCTGATTTTCCCACATGAATTCTATCAAAGGATCCACTATGAAACTGTTCGTGTCGTACATGTCGTACATCACAGTGCTGGGTGAAATCTTTTTAAAAGGCTGCGACAGATGTGCAGCAGAAGCAGAACTCTCTGCTTATCCAAAGTGTTAAATTGTAACTGTGTAACTGTAACTGTGCTGATGCTGCTGTCTTGGCAACAATTCTCATGTAAAAGAGATCCTTGATCTCAATGACATTTCTTTCCCCATCAAATAAGAGGTTTGAAATATGATAAAAGAGCTTTGGGCCTCATGCAAGAACATTTTTGTATTTTTATTCTAAATTTCTCTCACTCTTTTCGTACGAAGGTCTCGTACGAACACGCCACGTCAGATTCTTCTTAACTTGGGAAAAAGTGTGTAAACGGCCTGCGTAAATGATGAATGCCACCCGTGCGTATTTCAGTCCACGTGCACGAAGATAGCAAATTTGCATACTCCACGCCCTAAATAATACCATATTAGGAGCTGTGCTTCCTCTGTCCTGTGCCAGGAAAAGTTGAGTGTTGAGTCATGAGAATGGCGTCAAGGCGCAAAAAGAACAATTTAAGGGGCTTTGAGACTGAAGTTCTGCTTTCAGAGATCCAGAAAGGAAAATCTGTCTTTTTTTAGCAGTGTCAGCAGGGGAATTAAGGGACCTGCTAAACCGAAGAAATGGGAAGCAATTACGAGTGCTGTTAATTCCATGTCACCTGTAGTTCGTAATGTCACTGAAAAAAAAACCCAAAAAACATCTTGTCATGGCCAGGCGCTCGATGACTGCAACTAAAGCCGTTCAATCAGTTGTTGCCTCATCATGATGGCACTTTGATGGGGTGGTCCATGAGGGGGGTCGGCTGCCACCACACCTTCTGGTCTGCCTGGGCTGGTTCAGGTGGAGACCCTCATTTATGGCAATATTGCGCAGATCTGGCATGCCTTCTCTGGGCTATAGAGCAGTTATGATTGTCGACCACAAGGTCTTGCCGTTATTGTGGATTGGGCAGTGCTATGTTGGCCTAATGTTTGAGATTAAAGTCTTGGTTCTGTGATTTGTAGCAGTGGCAAAGATAGCATTGCTTGCAGATGATGATTAGCCTTTGCTTATTTTCTCCAGAAATAGCAGTCACTGTGGTAAATCCTCCCAGAGTTTGCTGAAGCAGCATCGTTTCAAGACAATACCTCCATCCCTCTTCCAGGCTTCTTTGTTCCTGATCATATATCAAAGTTTTTCCAAGCACACTTGACTCACACTGGGACAGTGCCAGCCCCCTCTGAGCACCCACACCACACCCCTTGGAGTTGAATTTTTTACTGCCACCACTCAAAGCCCATCAATGAAAGGCCAGCTGTTCCCTGCCCTCTGCTGGCCTGAGCAGGCCTCTTCTGGATGCTCGATGTTTAGCCTCCACCCCTCCTCTACCCCCCTAACTCACACACACTCGCAAAAAACACACACATACACATGCACACACACTCTGACAGCCTAGGCTCGTGTGAAAGCATGAGATGCCATCACCGGCAGGCGTCGGGTTACGTGGGCACAGCACCAAGCTATGTCCCCGCTGCTAACGAAGGATTTGGTGAGAAACTTTTGTGCTGCATGCTACAACTGCTTCTCAGCACAGCAACGTTGCACACATGCTTCTGCTCTGGCGGCTGGTCGTCACAGCACAATTCTGTAAAAGTTAACCATACGACAGGAATAGCACACAGCAGTCTTTAATGTTCGAGGCTCCTGAAGAAAACACAGGCTGCTGGTGGGACTCGTTGGCATAGATTAAGGCTTGTGTGGCAAGCTCATATGTTACTATAAGAGAGGAGATCTTTGACTGTTTTGAAGCTGTGGCTAATCAAACACAGTGTGGAGAAATGTCACTGCGACTGTGGCATGCAATATAGTTACAGCTGAAGTTAACCACGTTGTTCACTTTTATTTCCTCTCTTTAGCTAGCAGCACAGCTACGAATTTGCAAAACAGCCTCCTGGACCTTGCTGTACAGTCATCGCTTAGTTACAGAGCCCGAGAGCACAATGCAGTGAACAGCAGTTTAAAAAGTTAGTGAGACTCTGTCTCATTGCATTACATATTACAGTAAATTTTATCTGCATTAACAAGCTACACTACCTTTTCAAGTCAAACCCGACACGTCGACATGGATGAAAACCTGATTCTAGCATCACACTTAGCATTCTATCTGAATGCATCAGCTGTATTTTTATTTTTATTTTTTTTTTTTATTGTAAAGATGTCCAGAAGACATCTAATTTGGTTCAGAAGGGAAGGTTTTGAAGACCTCTTGACTTTGTTGAGGACGTTGATAACAGGTTTGCGTTTAGCACCGATTTCACCAAGACTGGCCATATTAATTGAAGGCACAAACTTGGGAATGCAACTCTTGACCTTTTAACTAAAAGCAAATATAACAACTAACTGAGCAAAACCACCACATAGCTGCATGCAGCACCACCTCGATAACGTACGAAAATTCCTGGCACTTATTTTTATGTACTCAGTTCTCCCCTTTGATGACGCATTGATGTTATAACCACATTTTCGGTGACTGAAAAGTGGGTAAAAAAAAGTTCTTAGTAGTGAAATCACCAATGTTTAATAGGTTCTGGGCTGTGGAGAGGCAATTTATATCTATAAATAAAATAAATTACAAAAATAACTTAATTTAAGCGTGTATTGTGAGATTAAGAGGAAATAAAGAAATGCATAAATTGGAGGGAATAGATAGATTAATGTAAAGGGAAATTGTACAGAAATAGATATAGGAATAACTTATTAACAAAGAAAGAAATGAAAGACACTGATAAATATTAAAGCGGAGAAAATTCCTGTTTTATGCAATTATCATTGTGTAAATTAATTTCTAACTTCATTGTAGTAGCATTTACCATGCTATAAAGGTATTGATTTATTTCTGCATTCAGAAGTCACGTCTTTAACGGCATTTCATTCTTAAGTGAAACCATACTCATTTCTACTATATAAAGTCAAAATATAAATAAAAGCATAGAAATATAATAAAATTACATTATTAGTTATAGATATACATCAGGAGTATGTTGGGTGGGAACAGTGAGGCAGCCATGCGATTAATTACAGGAAATAATGTCGTGTCTAAGGTAATCTTTTGGGGATCAACAAAGATAAAGACTTAACCATACAGAGCAGACAAAGAGGCTAAAGTTGTTAGCCTTGTTGTAAATAAGAGAAAACTATGGAGGTGAGGGCTGTGTTTATAGACACTCAGTCTGTTTTCATTGTTACAGATCAATGTTTCTTGATTCCCATTAAAGCTGTCATAAAAGTGACACGATAAAAACCACAATGATGCTGGTCAGCAGATATCTAGGGCAGTTGGTTATGACAAGGCACCACAAGATCGCTGTCAGTTTTGTTTTACTGTTCACATTTGTTTTAATTACATAATGCCTGACAGCAGAATGGCTTTCGGAAGACTGATAACATGCTGTTGCAGAGAGCAGAAATGGTGTTTTTGCAGAATGAGAGAGAGATTGGACTCATTTTGGCACGTGGGTAGCATGCTCTGCGTAGCCCGAGGAAACGACACCACATATCTTCTGCATCAGATATCGGTTACTATCAGTTCTCGAGTGGCATCCATGACCGACAGCAAGAGCTTTATCTTTTATATGGGAAAGTTAGGTGAGAATTCATTTTTCGGAGATTCCTGTTTTCGATACATTTGTTCCTGCTCGTTCCCTCGGCCTGCATTTGTCTTTGTCTGAGGCGGGTTTGCTTTAATGAGTGGACTCTATTGTTGCTTTGGGCGGCCGCCTGTTTGCAGCTGTGGACGAAACTATCTGGTGTATTTGGCACGGCGCCCGCCTTCCGCCTCAGTTTCTTACAGAGGAGGAGGGGGACATTTGATGTGCTTGATGTGGACTGAGGGACAGCAGACAGCTTGCTATGTCTCCACGAAAACATAAGTTCGTTCTTAATCTACTTAGACAGGAATCCATGGAAACCAAATGCTTGT
Organism: Odontesthes bonariensis; assembly: GCF_027942865.1. Classification (NCBI taxonomy): domain Eukaryota; kingdom Metazoa; phylum Chordata; class Actinopteri; order Atheriniformes; family Atherinopsidae; genus Odontesthes; species Odontesthes bonariensis. The sequence continues at coordinate 15,789,407 of NC_134521.1, read as the reverse complement.
GGAAAAAGGACAGGGACTAAGGGTAGATGATAGATTGGCTAGCAGGACTCTAAGTGAAAGTAGCTCTATGTTTCTTTATTTTTCCAGCTCAGTTGTTGTCCACGCCTCCATATTTCGTCTCTGATGTTTTCCTTGTTTCCATAGAGTATAATCAAGTTGTACGGCTTTCATGCTGGAGTGTATAACAACATAAACTCTGCCTTTACCTGTGGGTTCCTCTGCCCTCCCTATCATCATCATGGCCCATCAGATGGTGCTGACAGACAAAACACTGTTATCATTTAATCCCTATGGGCTTCCCTAGTAGGTTTTAAACTTTATAAATCCTATATAAAGCATCAGCCGAAGTCCCACGATCCTGAATGTAGACTGAGGTATATTGGGGAGCAGTGGGTATACATGTGTGTTGACAGACTCCTGAAATTCCAGTATCTGAGGAGCTTTATATTTGTTCCAAAACAGAGTACGGGCTGGATGAGTGAGTCCGGCCAAAATAACGGAACACCTGGAAAAGTCATTGTTGACTCTTTGGTATTTATCACCAACCATATTGTGTAATGTTTTGCTTGATGGCAATCCAATTCTTAAAGACTTTCTTCCCCCTCTTTTTTTTGTCGGCCTTTCTGAGTGTGCGTACAGGAATGGGCGTCATAAAGGCCACGCTCAGTGGTTTGCCTGCAGAAGGAGATTTGACCCTGTGAGCGGTCTTTTGTGTGGTTTGTGTAGTTTATTGTGTCTCTGCCGTTTTCATGCCGCCTGGACCCACAGCATAACAGAGTTACTGTAGGCGGCTGGGTAGAAATAAAGGACGTGGATGAAAGCGGACAGATTACGTATTCAACCGGTCCATTTAGAGGAAGCGAAGCCTACACAGATACCTGTCGAAGCGCACTGACGAACTCTAGATTACTCACAGGTGCAACTGTGTGAGAGGCAAACAGGAACCTCCATCTACCCTCAGTCTATCTCACTCTCTATACCTTAAAGCTTTCTTTCTTCCTGTCGCTCCATTTCAGATGCTTGTGTTTCGCCACCTTCAGCTCGATGTTTCTTATCAATGGCCCTCATCTCTCTGGTACTGGCGCGTTTCAGCACGTACAGCCTTTGTCTCTTATCGCCAACCTGCACTGCTTATCAGTCCCCTTTTATGCACAGGATTTTTCTTTTTTCCTTTGTCTGCAGTCGGCATGCTTTTATTCATCCACAGTTGTTCATAACAAGACATTCACAGGCTGGTCCTGCTCCAAGTTTGGTGATGTTTTCTTCTCATTGACAGACGGAAACAGAGGTGACCCAATAGAGCTGGTGATGTCATGAGATATGCTTATTAAATGGACGGATAAGGAAAACTGTCATTTTTGCATGGTGGTTGTAGGGAAATATGCTTTGTTCTCCAGTCCAATGTCTCACTTGCTTTGCTTTTTTTGTCTTTTGTCTTCATAACATACTTCTGTACAGTTAGTTAAGCCGGTCAAAATAGCATTCCTTCGCTACTCGGTCCTCAAAGCCAGTCGCTGACATCACCCACAATAAAACCTGGCTGATAAAACTGGGTAAGTTATATAGTGACTAATGTTGCCTTGATGTTCTGTAGCTGTAACACCAGAATTATGTTTATCATGGCTTCTTTATGTTTCTTTGGAGTGTAGTTTGTGCACATCCTCAAAAATTAACACTACATGTTCACAAGCTGCAATATATAGGTGACCTGAAGTGGCGGTGCAGGGCCAAATTTGTCCAAATGAAGGGTCATAGGGTTGGTAGTTGTAAAAAAAAAAAAAAAAAAAAAAAAAAAAAAATGTTTTGAAGACAAGCTAACAGTTACAACATCATGCTTGTCAAAATATCTGCAGAGAGATCAGTTCCATTTTGGAAACGTCCGTTTTGATTTCTAACTCTAGCCATGTTATGTTATTTCCAAAAACCAACTGGAAAGTTGCAACGTTTTGCCATAACATGCTGTGGTATGACAAAACCAAGGCATCTAGGAAAATGGTGTCCATGAGGTTGATGGTAGGTTGTAAAAATAATGTATTTTAGATGTAACCATGATCATTTTCTAATCCTTTCAAGTAATGTATTTGCTTCAACCCAACCACGAAGTCCATCCATCCATTTTCTATACTTTCTTAATCCAATTCAGGGTTGCGGGGTAGGGGGTGAAGACTCTTCCAGCTGACACCGGGGCAGGAAGCCGGGTACACCCTGGACAGGTCGCCAATCCATCACAAGGCCACACAGATACAAACGAAACCAACAACTATGCACACTCACACTTACTCCAAATGACAATTTAGAATCACCAGTTGGCTAAACCCGACATGCATGTTTTTGGATGGTAGGAGGAAGCCAAAGTGCCCAGAAGAACCCACGCATGCATGGGGAGAACATGCAAACAGAGAGAGGCCCAGGGATTTGAACCAAGAACCAAGTTGCTGTGACGCGACGGTGCTAAATACCACACCACAATGCAGCCCCAACCAGGAAGTAACAAAAAGCATTTGGTAAAGTGCTGTTGTGTCATTGATGGAACATATGTTGGTCTCGATCACAGGTCATGCAATGGTCCATGGTTGAAAGTGCAGCACTTAGAAGCTCCACTTGAGAATGAAGTCTGCTCTGATGTGGGAATGCTCACATGAGTCACATTTTCCTCCCGCCGCTTGGAGGGACGTTACTTTACAAGACGCCTGAATGAGCTGTATTGAGGGGTATGAACAAACGACTTTATATGACCGTTTCAGTTTCCACCTGCTCTCTATCTTGGCTGCCCCCTATTACAACCGTCTGGAAGAGATCTCGGGCCCCTGTCCAGCTGGACTCTTTGTTTACAGGTGTCTGAGCTGCTCTGCATCACAATGTCAGTCCCACAAATATTAAAATTTGCAATTTTATTCAAGGTTCTAATCAGAAAACCATCACGATTAACGGCATGACTTACTTGTCAACAGCAAGCAAGCCACTGCTATGGTTTGATTTTGTCTTAAATGACGATCCAAATAAGAATCAAAAGCTCTGGAAACACTGACACACTTTGAGCCTCTTTTCATGCCGTGGACTTCTGATGTGTTATTTTTGACCCTGGTGACTACAAATGATTTCCTGCACTTTTTATAGGCCGCACGATAACAAAGTCACCGCTGAAACGGCATCAATCATGACATTATCAGTTAGATTTACTGCCTCTTACAGAGATTATGCACTGGCTCGAGATAAGCTCTCTTGTTGACTTTATGTGGAGGAGTCCATTTCTGAAAACATAATGAAGGGCATGGTCAGCAACCTGATGAAAACAAAACTCCTTGAAGCTTTGGAAGAAAAAGGTCTGTCGCTCCCTGGTTACCTCAACTTGTTGAGGAGAATTAACATGTTTGGTCCTTTAAATGAAGCTTTTTCTTGGTTGTGGCTTTGCTAACTTAAACAGAAAAGCAGTCGAGCATAGCAATGCACCTCTTTCCCAGATTCTTTTATCCACACATTTGTGAGCATAACTGCACGTTTCTTGACTCCGGTCTCCTTCAGGGTCTCTCAGCTTGACAGACGTGTTAATGATTCATACCTGATCTCTACACCTTTCTCACCTTTAGCCTGATTGGCCTGAAGAGCCAAATAGACAGCTTGCATCAGAGAGGATCCACACCAAAGGAGTGCAGCAGCTCAGCTGTCGCAGCTCTGTGCCTAAGGCCAGATCATCGCGTGCAACCGCCTCAGCCTCTAATTAAGCTTCTAAAGGGAGCGACAGCCTGTATTAGGAATACAGATATAACTCGATATACAACTACCCCCCCCCCCCCTTTTTTTTTTTCTGCCTCCTTTTACTTTGTGGCCCTGCTGTGAGAAAGGCGGGGAAGTAAATGACAGACTGCCTCCATTCAAGGCCTTTTCTTTCATTATTTTAAACTTACTTTAAACTGTTGATGAAGAAGTATTAATGTGTGGATTTGACTGTGTCTCTGCATCATGTTAGGTGGTGGACTGGGTGGAGATTGGGGGGGCTGTAGCTACTGGAGGAGGATGAGTCCTCCAGATGATCCAGCGTGTAGCAGCAACAGCGACGCAGCTGGAATTGTTATCTCCTTTGATATTAGGCCTGCATGTAATGTGGAAAACACCCTGGGCCAGCTCCACTTCCTCCTCAGACGATAGGGTTTTCACATGCCAGTTGTTTTTTATAATCAATATTTCCCCATTGCTATTTAGCTGAAAGGAGAATATTAGGATTACATTTTAGTTTGCTGTTTCTGAAGCATGGCATTCGATAAGATGTAGAGACAGAAGACTCTTAAACCTACGAGAAATGCTTTACTTTTCAACAATGATAAACTCACTGATGGTTTGACGAACAATGATTTCCTCATTCTCCTTTTAGTGTTCCCATCCTTAAAGGAGAAGTTAGTTTTTTTTTTTAGTTTTTTTTTTTTTTTTTTAAACCTGGACCTTATTTCTGGCATAGAATACGTTCATCTACTCACCAATAACAGCTTGGTGGAAGTCGGCGTCCTTCGGAAGATATTTAGATTACTCGAGATCCGCGTATATCCAGATAACGGGAGTGAACAGGGCATAGACAATACAGCCTCTAAATAAGGCATTATCTGTCTTTATTTCACCAATACTTTAAGACGAATGAATGAATGAACGTGTAACTATTGCACTGCTAGTTCAGAGCTGAGCATGTTGTTGTTATTGGGGGCTATCGGGAGGCTTATAGGAAGCTTTCTACACACGCGTCGACTTGGATGACGTCATCAACGTGCGCCGCTGCATCACAGGTCATTCACTCCGTGCTCTGTGACAGTCGGCTAACTTCGCACGGAGTTTGCTACTGCTACTTTTGTGCAACAGGGCAGGGTATTTATCAGATTCTGACGACGTGGACAACGACTTTGAGTACGAATGAGCTGTGCTGCAGCGGCGCGCGTTGATGACATCATCCCAGTAGATGGGTGTGTAGAAAGCCCCCCGATTGCCCCCCCATAACAACAACATGGGCAGCTCTGAATTAGCAGTGCAATAGTACGCGTTCATTCATTCATTCGTCTTAAAGTATTGGTGAAATAATGACAGATCATTCATTATTTAGAGGCTGTATTGTCTATGCCCCATTCTCTCCCATTATATGGATATACACGGATCTCGAGTGATCTAAATATCTTCCGAAGAACGCTGACTTTCATCAAACTGTTATCGTGAGTAGATGAACGTATTTTATGCCAGAAATAAGGCCCAGGTTTTAAAAACCCGAACTTCTCCTTTTAACAGCTTTACCTTAACAACACGTTCCTTTGGAGGGAGTACAGGGGAGGAAGTGCTTTGGATTGCCTGTCTACCCAGAGGGGCTGCATGTCGAGACGCACCCCTCCCTCCTCCACTCTTTCCCTTCCCGCCTTCCCCTCACACCCCTTGCACTTATCTCTGGGCCCCATCTCTACCGAGGCAAAAGTCCCGTCTCCTTTGCTGGAGCTGTCTGGCCTAAGGGACCCAAGTAGTGTCACAAACACATCCTCCCCATAAAAACACTGCCAACATCACTTCAGCTCTCCAAAATAATACAAACTTTCTCAAGCTCGTGGAACTATAACTATGTGCAGTGTGTATGTTGGGGGAATGTCTAAAGTAAACCACGGATAGAGTCATTAATTCCCATTCCCACTGTAATTGATAAACCGATGCTACTATACAATTGTTTCACAGCACAATTTACCCTTTAGCCTGTGTAGGTACAAAAGAAGAGTAAAGTCCCAAAATACTTTGTATACAAACACAGTTTTTGTTGTTTTAATTTTTGGTGAAAACCTCTTGAAGTTCCAATTATACAATAAATTTGGGTTCGAAGTACAGACTTGGAGGAAAGGTTGAAGAATTACAGCCCTTTAATGCATAGGAGCGTCTATCAGCAACTCGAATGTAACTGGACTATTCATTTTAAGGATAATAACCATAACGATGGTGACGAGAGAGTAGGTTAAAATTCGGTTGATTTCTACAGCAGAGAAATCAACAGCGTCTGTATTGTAAGGGGAACTCAGGCAGCAGTAACACATCCAAAACTTTGGCTTCCCTAAATAACTGAAGTGTTTGTTGTCTGCATCTGGCTAAGTATAAGATCATTTCCTTTGATATTTGTAGACATAAGATTGAAACCCACCCAATTAAACAGAAGCGCAGACGGAGAGCAGGAGCGCGTAATCTTACCGCTCCACTGCCTAAAAGTTACAGCCCAGAAGTGTTCAGAGGCAAAAGAGGAGGAAATTAATTAAAGGAACACCTGAAGTGCACCGTGTCTCTGATGTATCGTAGCTCTCGTCCGACTCGGTGTTGAGTTGTGGTGGCTGAGATGGTCTGAGCAGCTTGTGACAGCCATACATGCGCACTCTGCAACGCTGCTTCCATCATGTTTGAGGCGCTTTTGGATCACAAGCCTTTTCCATACTCTTCCGTCTTTCTACAGAATAATTTTTGTTTCTTCTCTCCAAACAATCTTTTTTATGGAACAGGAGAGTTTTTAAAAAAATATTTCATATTTTGAATATGACCTTAGTTGGCTATGGTTGCATTTTAAGGATATTCATGGAAGCAAGTCTTGATTTAAAAACATTGACGAGGATAAGCGCTCTTATCTTAGCTGGATGTTGTGTCGAGATTTTCCTCTACAAGAAAATAAATCTATTCCATCAAGGGAAGTTGTCCCCTGTGAAGTCTTCCAGGCTTTTTGGTGGTGTTGGGCTCAACCGGTGCTTTCCTTTGAACCACGAGTTCCTCTGGATAGTTATTAAATGCAAATTTAACACTTAGAATCATCCAAAAGTTATTTTTTTCCTCTCAATTTGTCATTTGAATAACGATGAACAAAAAAGGGGTAAAGTCTACATTTTAATCGCATCTTGGCAGTTTAATTTCAGATTCACTTTTAATGGCGCTGGTAAAAATTGTGACTTTGTGTATTAGATGATAATTTAATAATAAGCACATTCCTTCAAACAGCTGGAAAAGGAGCACTGAGTTAAGACCTCCCTGTAGTGTAGTAAATCGGTGCTTTGTAACTCTTGAGTGTCCTGCTTTGAGGAATTAAGAAGCGTCTGTAAAACAACCGTCACGTGATGGAGCTGAACAGCCCTGAGTAACACAATAAGAGAGTCTCTTTCTGGCATTTGTTCCAAACACCCTGATGAATTCTTTTCTCCTTCGAGACTAATGATATTGCTCTGTTTTGATAACTTGGATCACATGTTGAGCTGGCACCTTGCTGAAAAGTATGCCTCAAGCGTGTTTGAGTGCCAAGAATCACAGAGGGAAGCTACTTAAATTCATGGTAATACTGCCGAAACGTGACTAGGACGACAGTCTACCCATCAGGATGACTCACACCAGACTCGCAAAGATAATTAGTTGGCAGAGTGTCAGCATGACTAAACATCTGCTTGAATCACACACATTTAACTATTCACTCTCGGCACCAGGGCTGGTCTGAGTACAGAGATACGTAAAGGGGCACACCTACAGATTATGATGCCTTATTAGTATTTTGCTGAATTGGCTCCTCTGCAGTTCTGAGCTTAGTGAACTGAATGAGTCACATCTTTACGCACACGGATGAACTGAATTAAACTAAAAAGAAGCGGATGAGGAAATAAATGTGTGATTAGTATGGTCATACAGCAAGTGTGTGTTTTTTTTTGTTTTTTGTTTTTTGTTTTTTTTTGTCACCATGGAAGAAAATCTGAGTAGAGGTGGAAGAGACCAGGACACTCTGGTCAAACACACCAACAGACTGCAACTATAACAGGCTACATTACAGAGTTGTGACATTGCAATGACATAGAAATGATAGGAATGTCAAGGATGCCCATTGACATAAACTTGAATTATGGCAACTCAAGCTGCAAAACAAGAAAGTAACCAAACATTACTACACCTGCAGCTGAAAGAGCGAGCAGGATTCTCCATTTTCTTTAAATGCAAGTTCCTGTATTTTAGCTGCCTCTCTTTAGCCATTATCATGCACTGGTTCCACTTTATACTTTTATCACTCTTGAAGATGGAAGCTGCATAAATTCGTTGCTCACACCTTTTGGAAATTTCTCAGACACGCGATCCACATCTGGAATTACAATATGTTTGCACCTGTTCTTCTCAGCTTCTCTAATTGTGTTGTTTGGTCCAGATTTTCTTCTCTGATTTTTGAAGTGTTGGTGCTCATTCAGTCAAAAAGCAGGTAAACCACTAAACGGTGTTGAGACTTCCGTCTTCTTAAATGTCTTCTTCACAGAACAGTCAGAAAAGGCAGCTTGTTCTCTTACGCATCCTCCCCCGTGAACTTGATGTTGCCGTCCACCGAGCTGATGTGCTCCGTGAACCATGACTGTGATGACTGAGAATCTACACCAACATGGGTGTTAACCCTCCTGAATGTTAATGTTCGGCGAGTCTGCATACTCGCAACAATAGCTGCTTCATACTTTGTCTTCTGACATTTATTTGCCTTCCCTCTCACTCAGTTATATTGCGAATACCCCCGAGTACAAGTGGCATTGATCAACCCGACACATTCATTATGAATAGGCAGGAAGCATGAAAACACAAGTCGACATATAGTTGCATAGTTTTTGCAACTTTTCCAAACATCTCTGCATGATCATGGAAACACATTCCCCATCTTCAGCCAACAGCAACTCTGCTGAAAGACTGGACCTAATTTCAGACGTTCTTTGGCGTCCATGTGTGAAAAGAGCTCAAGATATTTGTCCAGGAACATGCAATTGACCTGTTTTCCTTTGACACTTCAAACAGCCTCTAATTTTAAACTGAATACCTGAATTATCCCAAAAACATTTGCTTTTATAGTGTATTATCTCTACATTTTACCTTTAAACAAATGTCTCTGTTACAGCAAAGCAGTAATGATTAAAGTGGATGTTTCCCTTGGATTTATCGTCACCTCTCAGCACGCAGGCAGATGTTTAACATCAGCAGCGCAGCCACAAGAGCTTATTTTGAGCAGTTTAACTGAATCATTTAATGGTGATGCTGTGCCCCCAGTTCCTGTACTCTTTTATTATCCATTATTATCATTATCCTGCAGTAAAAGGCGTGTGTGAATGGGAATGGGATGGATGGGACAATCGGGAGGTGATGAGAGGTGTTAAGGTCAGAGTCGCTGCTGTTATGACTCTGATGTGGTTTACCAGGAGTGTGATTCAGTTTGATGGAGTGGCAGCTGGCCTTTGCCACACAGAGCTGATTCCTGGAAGAAGCTGGTTCTGATTTACAGCCCACCCACATAGCACCGCAGCGTAGACTGACCTAACCGAGGCAATCGCAGTGCTTTCCCTCAGCCGGGAGTTTGATTTTATGCAGTTATTTACTGAGTTCCATTGCTTTTTTTTCCCCCCACTCTCCTTCTTTCAGCAGGGCGCAGGTGTGTGTTCACTCGACTGAGGTTTGTTGGCTTGTCTACAAAGGCACTGACATAAAAATGGATCAAGAAAGGAGTCCTTCCCCTCGCATAGCAGTAAATGTCACAAACCAAGCCCCTAGCCAACCCACAGCAGCAGGAAAAGCTGATGTAAAGTTACTGCCACATTGTTGTCGCCGTCTTCATTTAGTGCGAAACTTCAGTGATTTGATTAATCAGACAGAAAGTCAGAAAAAAGAGATACGGGAGGGCTCTTCTTGGTGCCCGCGGCCCCTCTGCAGCCAGCGTGACTCAGGTGACAGATAATTAGCCTCTGCAGGACTGTCGGCATTGTGGACCCTCCAGTTGACTCCAGTTGAGGCAGGATTCTTGAGTTGCCTTTCATGTCACATGAGGTCACTCTCCTTTGTGTCTATGCAAACATACACACCATCACAGAGACCCACAAACTCCCGGTCCTCACACCCTGAGGGCCAGAGGAAGGAGACCCAGCAGAGGAAGTGAAGAGGTCTAATGTGAGGCCGCTGAGTGACTCTGGAAGGTTTCTAGATCGGGTTGCAGGGCCGGCCAGGCCTGTATTGTAAAGATGAGTTTATCTGCCCCTGTGAATGGGACTTGCATCCATCAGCGGAGTCCCGTTTGTGTCGGAGACCCCTGGACCTGCCTGTAGGCGCAGACTGCAGAATGCTGCTCTGGAGATTTGGATTCCTTTGTATTGCAGAGGAATGCCATTCATGACTCTCTGACTTGAAAAAAGATACGGGACTCAGTGATTCATGACACTGTTTTCTTATGATGTTTTTGATTAGACCAGGCTCTGTTTGTCAGACTTTGAAGTTTTTGTACGAGAGTTTGCTTTTCTACATTAACGCCGCCACCACAGAAGAATAAGTGAGCTTTTCCGCAGGCACTGATGAAAACACACACCATTGCAGAGCCTGTCTTTCGGACTTTATGCTGATAACAGTGTGGTGTTCATTTCTTCTAGAGAAGATCTTTAACACTGATGGGTCTGACCACAACGCACGTTGCCACTTCCCAGACGCCTCAGAGCCCAGAGGAGTCGACGGCCCGTCTGGATGAAGTTAATAAAAGGCTTCTTTTTTGTACTGTACAGTTTCAAGCGGCATTTTTGAACGAGACACTGTATTGTTGTGCTCAGAAATGGTTTCACACAGTAATCTCTTGCCCATGCAGTTATATTAGATACCAGCAAATGATGGTTCGTTGTGGCGTGTGAGGGATCACAGATTTCCAACTTACAATCACAGCGTTGTCCTTCAAGCACTGACATGTCTCTATATTCCTTTAGTTATTTATTTCACGCTGTAGTAGGAGAAATGTGCAGTCCTCTCCAGGCTTTCTCTCAGGAACAATGTTTTTTAAGCTAGCCCTCTGTGGATGCCAGATAATGACTACAATCATCTGTTTTTTAAACCTCGTCATTAGTCCCAAACTGACCCCATCCCAAGTTTTTTTGGCATGTATGACAAACCACAAAATTATCCGAGCGCATACTGCGAACACAGCAAACTTTGTGTGTGTATGTGTGTGTGTGATCTTTGCATTTTCTATACTGTCCCCTACTTTTTCTACTTAGAGTTGTAAATCCACCCTAAAGACAAGGCAGTGGCAGAAAGAGGAATGTTTTGAGGGGGTCCAGAAGACAGTTCTCAGGAGTGAAGACGGTGACCCCATGATGAGCTGAGCTGGAAATAAATAGTCCTGCAGGAAATGACTTAAGGAGCTTCCTGGAACTGACCCTGGACTGGTTAAGTCATTTGCGTTTATTGAAGATAAAAGATGGTAGCAAAATAAGGAAGGCACACTTTCCGTCGGCGGCATACGTTTTTTTTCTTACTGCAGAGGACACAACCCAAGCCAACTGTTGTAAGAAGAAGAAAAAAGTGCAAACAAAACTCGGCCTGTTTCCCTGCGATTGAATTGAGAGGATTGCTCCTTTGCTTCCAAGAATCTGCACAAAAAAACAGCAGTGTTTTGTCTGCAGGCCGGCAGAGCTTTCCTGTTAGGAGAGCTGCTGCTGGAGTTTCACGCACCTTACCCTCCGGAACAAGCTCTCTTCTTACTGTGTGCCTACCTGTGGAATCAGCTGGTCACAGACAGTAAATGGATCTACTGGGTAGCGGAAATCAAGGGCAGACCGGCCGTGCCAGGCAGCGCAACTTCCAGTTTAAAAGCTTTCCTATAATGCGGTACACTTCAAATCTGTGGTACGCACCCAATATATTTGGATGATTTTTGTGTAAACGTTACTGTACAAAGCAATTCGGTTCTGTGGAGCAGCGAGTGGTTATGTTTGATGTTTCTCTGTCTCGTCTCTTCTTCACTGGCGCCCAGACAAAACTAAATGCTGCACAGTTCATTCATCGGGCTCACGGCTGTGTGCAGATGTTCAAAGACACTCAGATTCTTCCAGCTGAGGTGACACAACGCTGTGAAAATGAAATCCTTCCAGTGGTCATGACTCAACTCTACTTTGTTAGTCTCTGTGTATGTGATGTATACATACATTTACCAAGTATCACCAAGAGATTAATGTATGTATACACTGTCCAGACTTTTATTTGTGTGCATATGGATGTGTTGTGTGTGTGCCGTTGTTGGAGCAGGCAAATGGTTATTTACTGTATTACTGTAGCTCTCTAAACAGATTCTGTTCGTTTTGACGTGTTCATATTGCTTCCGATCATAAAATAAGTTCAATTTTTGATGGTGAGGGGAATAACTTGCACCGTTGTCGGGGGAAACTCGGCAATTCCCTGTTGAGAAAACACCTACTGCAGTAACGGAGAGGAGGAAGAACTCCAGTGAAGAGGGGAAAGGACAGAAAGCTAGATACACAAAGAGCATACAGGGTGCAAAAATGTCATATCAATGTGTGATGAGAGAAAGAGAGGACAGGAGAAGAGTCGCTGAGTGAAGTGATCCGTCGGCAACCAAACTAAGAAATGCTTCAAGCTCACTGCAGCCAGCACTGACCAAACATAAGAGAGTTTTTGATTACACACACCAACATAAACACAAGTTCGTGTCAGCTTCACGTCAAAAGTAAAGGAGAAGCTTTAGAGGTGTGGGAATGATTGCGTGGAATAAAAGCAGAACATTTTGGTATTGTTCCAGGACAAAAAAAGATAAACAGGCTGCTAACGCTGGCTCACACTCACTCAGTAATCCCCACTGACGACTTAGAGAGTTGTATTTAAAGGACTGTATGTGTGTGGGGGGGCACATCAATGGAATGAAAAAGCACTTTCAGACATTGCTCGGGTCATTTTCTATGCACCGTGAACGACGAGACTGCTGTCGCACATTTTCGTGCCCCAGGTCGATACCGAGTTGCATCTTTGTGAAGTTCCCTGCGTTTTGTCGGCTGTTTTTTCTCAAATGAACAATTAGCATATTGAGCTGTTATTAATACTACTGAGTTTAAAACTTTGTATTTTTGTCACAACTTGTATTTGTCTTGTACCTGCAGCGAAATGAAATTATTATTATTATTATTTTTTTTTAAATCTGTCAATTTTTACTTCCTTTGTAGATGATACTTCCTTTTATAATACTAGTGATTTATGAATTATATTGGCAGAAAAAAAACTTGAAATATCTAGTGAGCTCTACTCGATTTGGTCAGTGTTGGCTGGGTTAGTGATCATCAGTTATACACTAATGTTCGCAGTGCATTGTGGGATACTCTGTGTAGATTATATTGGGAATATAAAATCTCACAATACATCCAGACATCACTACAATATGGAAATCTTATTATATGGTCTACTATATATGGTTTATGGAGTTAAATTTAGTGACATCTAGTGGCGAAGTTGCTGATTGCATCCAACATACATTACAGCATTTATAATCCACGTAAAAAACATTGCCAGGAACGTTGTTTTTTTTTTTCATTCCCCCTAAATGCTGTAAGACCGTTAAGACCTTTTTAAAAGGACTGATGACAAAAGAAAACGGTGGATAAGAAAGATGCTCCAAATGCAACCCCGTGGCATGAAGATGATAAAGTGGAGGGTCAATGATCCGATACCCATACAGGTTAAAACCGGGCCAGAAAAGCAAACGAGCAGCACCTGTTTATCCCACAGTAGCACCGCGGAATTAAGACCATTTACCCCCAGCTGCTCGAGTAAAGGGTACGGTACGGAGTGTACTGGGAAGTGTCCAGCTGTGAATGTTTTAAACTCTAGAAAAGTGAAAAAGTTCCTGGGGTGGAGGGTGGTTATTAAACCTTCAGTTTTGCCACAACCATAAACCTCTTAGTGGAGAGTGTTTTTTTAATAAAAGCTGGATATAGTCTCAGGCTTACTCACATGGGTTGTAAGAGTGAGTGGTGTTCCAAAGGACAGCAGTGTGTTTACCTGCCCACTTGAGTGGATTCCTCAGCCGGCTGGCTCAGACGCTGAGGTACAGGCCTCGGTGCCTTCATGTCTGCTGTCTACACCGGAGACATTCTTAGCCTGATATCACCGCCGCACGCTCAACAAAGACGTTGAAAGGCCACATTGAGGAAGGAGTGGAGAGTGGGATGGGGATAGGAGGGGAGGGGGGGGTTTGAGGACATGGACGGACTCGGCGCAGTGAGCCGGAAGCCTTGAAGTGCCGTGCTTGTAGAGGGAGAGCAGGTGTGAGCCTCTGTTTGCGTTGGTGTGTGCGGACGAGCTGCGTCGTGCGTGGGTGAATGCGTGCGCTGAAGGGAGCGCATCGGTGTCGGAGTAATAAATGGGAGCATGTGTTCCAGGCTGGATGTGGATCCGAGCCACAATTACATGCTGCCTTCATGTCACAGCCTAAACAACAACAACAGCTCAGCGTTCTCTGGTTAAAAACCTTGCTTTTTTGTTAATCAGCACAGCAGTAGGTGACGTGTGTGTGTGTGTGTGTGTGTGTGTGTATGTGTGTGTGTGTGTGTGTGTGTGTGATGGCGAGCTGGAGCGACTTCAAAGCAGCGTTGCAGCATTCTCTCAGCCCAGCCTGTTTACACTGCTCAGTGAAGTCTGCATTCCTCTGTCTCATTTTTCCATGGCATTCCACGAAGAGCTCAGTGCTGCTGGCCGTGTGCCCTACAAAGTTTACTCCTCCCCGACCATCCACCCTTACACGTACTGTATAGTGCATACATACTTGTGTGCACACAACTGTGCACTCCATTTGGCTATTACAACAAGACAGAACCCAGCTGGGAGCGAAACGCCCACGAGAGGAGCAAGTTTCTGGAAAAGCGGCAGAAAAAGCTCACATGCGCCACATGAGGGCAGGAGATTCAGCCTCCCGGAGCTGCTCTCTTCCTCTGCTGACGGACTCAGGTGGATATCTAGACGCACAAATGTCAGCCTGCGACACGTGCGCCTTTTTGTCTTGAAAACTCACCGTGCACTCCCTGACTAATAAATCGGGCGGCCTCAATGCCTGACTCTCAGCCAAAGTGAAATATAACAGAGGAAAAGAAAACAGTTATGCTGCCAATTACGAGGTGTGTTGCAAAGCAGTCTGTGGGCCACATCAGAGAGCTGCTGCGCTGATGTTTGGGACTGTTTACTGGTGGTGGTTGCTAAAGACGAAGAGTGCGCCAGTATGCTTACATTAACATTTGCGGCAGGCAAAAATACACACACGCACACACACACTCCTCGGGTTAGTCGTGTTTACCAGCACTTTGCCTTCGTGACTGCATTTCTCCAACATCAGCCACAGGTGGTTATGGGATACCCTGTGTTGTGGACTGAAGGGAGGTGGCAGACGGTGACATTTGTGGAGAAATATGTCTCATTTTCCTTTCCACTGGATCCTCCTATGGATTGCATTAGAGACCTTCCATGACGGTGTAGTAGATAATGAAAACAGCAGAGGGCTTTCATTTAATTGGGAAGCTTCAACTGTGTGGAAGATCTTGCTAAAAATGTAGACCTTAGCTGAGCTAAGTTTTTTTTTTTCTTCACGGCAGATGTCTTCTTTCACAGGAAAATGAGACACGAGGCCGAGCATGTAATTGCATCACGTGTTAGTCTGAAGTTTGACGAAGTGTGTACCGTACAGTGTTCACACACGAGGACAGATGTTTAAAGAGTCGACTGTGAGAAAAGAGGAGATCTGTTGGCCAAGTCCTCTCTGTTTGTCATCCGTTCTGTGCAGATGGGAGGATGGGGGTGCCTTGAAGGGTATTTCATGAAAAATTATCTACGGTGTCAACTCCAACCCCGACAACGAAGCTGGAACGGTCGTCATTTATGGTCGTGTTTGCTCCAGCGAAGACGGCACAAACGTCACAATAAATGACCTCACTTCCTCCTGTTGTTGTGCAATTTATCAGGTTGTATTTGTAGTTTCTGCTTTAGCTCCCAGCTAATATGAAAACAAGATAATTGAGGGTGAAGGCTTATTGTGCAGCATTGTGTTTTGGATTGGAGCTTTGATTTTCTTTTTTTTTCTTTGTCCTGTGGTATGAATCCAGTGCACACTTTTCCCTTCTGGTGCTGCTTTTCTTGTCGACCCTAAAAGTCCAAACTCCGTCCGTGTGAAAAGTGTCATTTAAAGAAAGGGTGATGCTACACAATGATTAACGATGGATTTGTACGAAAAACACTGAAACTTGTCTTTTTAAATAAAAAGGTTTAAACAACACTTTTTTTCCTTTCTTTTTTCACAACCACGGACTGTTTTGGTTGGACATTTGGATGTGTTCTGATGGTAGGAGCCTGAATCTAGAATACCACAGATACTTTTTATAATTAACTTGTAGTTTTCAGCTCTGAAAGATGTGACTTTTTTTTTCTAGATTTTATCCAGCTTCCTGTTTAATAACAAAAAGGCCATGTACAGCGCCCCCCCATTGGTTGTTTCAGTGGGCTCCTGCCCTCACACACTGCTTTGTATAAAGATCAGCTCAGGGCCATCACTTCCAGCCCAGAAGCTGTGTTTTGGTTTTAGGCTTCATGAACGGTTTGGAGGCTGGAGCAGGAAAAGGAAAAGGGTAGAGGGGAAAAAAAACCAAAAAAAAACCCCTCTACCTCTCATATACCATCGTAAAATCTGACCTCTTTTTAGGAACAGCATCTCGCTAAAAAAGGACATGTTGATGGATGGGTTTGAGTCTGGGGTTGCATTTCCTCATAAAAATGTGGTGTTAAAAACACCCCCAGCAGCCTACTGTGTTTTTATTTTATGTGCAAGTGTGTAAAAAAAGAAAAAAAGGCACCTGTCTCTTGTTAAAGAGAAGCGCAGTGAAACCTCTCTGTGGTGTCACTTTCAGTTTTAAAGTCATCTTGAACTGATCTACAATCGGACCCTTATCTTCACTGAAGGCCCTCCACCAGCTGTATTTTGATTGGTTACACGTTTTTCTTTTTTAAACACGCTGGCAGAGTACTTGTAGAGATTGTCGGAGGGTCCGCCACTTAAGGTTTGGATGGAAACCTCTCATTAGAAAATCGCGATTCCCGTGTGAGAATTACCAATGAATCTGGTGATTTACTAAATCAGTGATGTAAAACACAGTGCACACAGACATTGATACCACTTGACAATCACAACCCCATAAAGATCGAGCTTTTGGAGCGCAGATTACCTCAAAAAGCTTAACGTTTGCAGCACTTAAAATACTATGTCATCTTTAAAGGTCTACTCCTGCTCCTGTTTCTTACACATCCATCAAGTGGCCTCCTGTGATATTCTCTCTTTGTCTGCTTCTCATTCTGTCTCTTTCTCCTAAAAGAAAATATCACAGATGATATGATGTGGCATCTGTAAGTGAGAACATTTTCTAATTGCTCTCTAACTGGCTTGAAATCTGAGTAAAGTACATTTAGGTTATACGTTTATCATATCTAAAAAGTTTTCTGGATTGCACGACAAATGCTTTTGGATTTATTATTTATCTATTATTATTTATTTATCGCAAAGCAGGTTATTCAAAAAAATCATGGAGAGGTGTGTGAAATTGAATGAGAAACACAATGTTGAATATCAACTTGAATATCCGTATAGCAACAACTTCTTTCTGCAGAAATAAGTTGGTTCTTGAGGTCATTTAGAAACGTGGCCCCCTCCCTTTTGATAGATTCATGCAGCATTGTGTGTGAGACAGTTACTGTCTCAGAGGTGCGGGTCTTCAGATGAAATACGGGATGGATTTCACTTTTTTTTTTTTTCGACTGCGGTGAGATGATGTGAGCCGAGACATCTGTGGCATTCCTGAAGTGCTTTTTTATTATTTGTGCATAAAGATAAGATTTTTGATTTTTATGTAACTTGATTCTTTACAACACCCTTAGGGGTTGACACTGTTTCCACAGAGTCCAAACCTTTATTCTAGCCATCATCCAATAACATGAATGTTAATTGGCGATGCAAATTGACTAAGTGCGAGCATGAAAGGTCGTTATGGATGGATGGATGGATGGATACATACCCACCTAACCAGTGAGGCTAAGGACAAACAAACCACATAGAATACCTGGATCCCATTACTGAGATTATTCTGTTTTTAGAAGAACTAATATAAGTGACATATTTGTTTCGGTTTATATTATCTTATAACAGAGAATAGGTTATTCTTCTGTTTCTTTGCCTTTTATTTCCCTTCAGACATAAATCAGTTTCCCTCTGTGAGCACCCTTTCCTTATTCTCCCAGCTAATTGCTTTCCACATAGCTGACCTCAAGGCTCCAGCTGTAAGTGACTGACACTTTAAAAAGTGTGGGTTCTCTCTCTGACTGATGTTGTGGAACCTGAGAGTTTGCGAGTCCTCCTGCAGGCCAGGGACGGGTCGGAGGAAGCCTGGAGGCCGTGTGGATGTGGCCCCCGTGTCCACAGGGAAGGGGGATCACTGCAACACTAACAAACTGCGGGGTTACCAAGCCACTGACTTGTTATGACAGGGAAGTGCTGTGTTTATGTTTAACTCTGAGCTTTGAAATGTATAGCGCAGCACTGGCCTGAGGCTGATGGAACGACTCTGGTCGTCGATGATGTCTATGTTAATATAGGTGTATATGCAAGCGTTTATGTTGGTTAGACCGCAGAGCCTGCGCATGAAAGTGTGGACAAGATACCGGGCTCCATCTTGAGGCGGTTTCCACCACAGTCCCAGTGCATCTAACACACTGTACACGAGCTCTCATCACCAGACAGAGAGCTAGCAGGTGGTAGTTCTGCTGTAGCTGACCAAAGCACCATGAACAACAGTAACTACCTAAAGGTAGCAACGAGGAATGGTATGCATCCCGCTTCAAATGGTCAAGTTTGCAGAAACCTCCCTGGAATCCAGATTACCCGTTTATAAGGTCCATTTTGAAGATGCAAAAGTGGTTTCAGATCAGCCGTTCTTGTACTCTGTATCATGACTGATTGCTAAAATTAAAGATTGTGCCATTGTTTGGGGTGTAAAGTCGACACTACTCAGCTGCCTCCACTGCCTCCTCAGAAATCCGTTTCCCAGCAGATCTCCACAGTTGTTTTTCTTGTAATGAGGAGACTGCTTCACCGTACAACAAACTGCAGGAACTCGATTGATTTGAGTTGTTATACTAATCTGGAATATTCCCAGTTGAGCTAAGGCCACAGCACACTGTTAGTACACACATTGGAGGCAAATTTAAAATGCAAAGTCGATTTTCATATAGGGAAGTATCGCTGTGTTTACATGGAGAAATATTTCAATCATTCTGTCAGAGGTTCAAACTTGAATTTTAACATGGACACTATATAAACAGATTTTTCCTACTTTATTCCAAACCAGAATGCACATAGGCCTACTTCCTCTGCTGGTTATAAACAAACAGAGACAAAAGTGGAGTTATCCTCATTGAGTTAAGCGTTCAGGGATGGTGAACTGTAAAGATACTTCATCAGGATGTTCAGCAATCCGGGACACTTCTGAGGTCCTCAACCAAAACTTTCCGTCACAGACCAGTTTAGTTCTGCCGCCGCCATGTTTTTATTCCTCGGAAACTCGTTGCGTCAACTCACCGCCGCGTGGTTTGAGCATGCGCAAAATTTGTTTTAGTCTGATCTGGTTGAGGTATTTATGTAGGGCATTTTCATTCTGATTGAGCTGGTAATCCGATTAAAAGCGGGCCATCCAAACGCAGCTTCTAATTCAACCCGTGAGCTCTAAAATCCTGCATCTGGTGTGGGTGAATGAAAATCACCCGCACTCATCAAAGCACAGGTGCGGCTGTACCCAGCTTGGCGCCTTGGTGTGCAAAGTTCATCCCACTTGAACTTTTGTGCCGCATGTTATCTAACAGAAGCAGCTAATGGGGAAGGCAGAAAAAAGAGCAAAAGTGTGAAAGGTGAGCAGTGTGACCCATAGAAATATTATGCGACACCAACAGTTGTTCCCTCATCTGGCATTCAAGGAGTACAACTTCTCAATTCACCCCTCAGCTTCCTTTCTTTAAGACCAGCTCGCCTTCCCTCTCCAGGTTCTTTCTTCTCTGTCTAATCCCTTTTATGGAGCAGAGACAGTCTGACGGGCCTGGAGTTGGGGGGAAGCGCTCCTACTTAAAGAAAGCGCCCGGGCAAATTTGGGGCTGGTGGTAATTACGTGGGCTTCATTATGGGATCACGTTTCCCTAAGTCATTCCCTGTGGTAACCGTTACTGGATATGGGGCTGACACTGTCAATAAAGCGGGAGGAAAGATGACACGCCTTTTGTTTTGACAGGACCAAAGCAGTAATGGATTCTGTTCGTTCACATTTGCAAAGAGAGAAGAGCTAAAGGCCTCAGATCCCACTTTTCCAGATGCTCAGACTCAGAAAAGAACCCTCTGCTCTGCACCCTGGGCACTGGGCAGTCGGGCGTCTCTGTTATATCATCCTTTTGATGTAAATGTATTTAGGGTCATGTGATACAAGGATGTCTGATGGAGGAATGTATGTCTGTGTCATCTATGGCACAGACAGCTGGAACGCAGTGTGTGTGCAGGAGTCGGTGCTGCCTGATTCTGGTCCAGGGACAGATATGACATTTGAGTAAAGGCTCGGTGCTTTGCCTTTAAGCACCCGTCCAGTTCACTCTCGTGCACTCCTGCTCGGGTGCCGTTTTACACTAGTGGAGAACGCTCGTGTGCACATATGCGTTCACATGCAGGCACATGCTTGGCCGCCTCAAGCAGGGCTACGTAGCTGTGCCCACGCTCAAACTCACACACTGGTGTTGGACTGATTTGCTACCTGATTTGTTTCCAAAGTGGCAGGTTGGGAAGCAAACGGTCAGTGCCTCAACCTGTCCTGTCACCTAAGGCTCCTTCATTGTAGCAGTGCATTTTTGCACAGTAACCTGGGCAACCAGATTCTGATCTCTTTTAAGCTACTAAGTGCGGTCACGTTGCTCCTTGTAGAAACCACTTTTCCTGTAATTAAAACAAACAGGTGCCTTTGTTGTAGAATCTCCTGCCAAGTTGAGTAACCTCCGATTAGACATTCAGATAAGACTCAGATCTGATGCAGAAGGTGTGATCCGTTTGGCTACTTATATTTAGAATACTTGAAGCTCAGCTTTGTGTGTGTGTGTGTGTGTGTGTGTGTGTGTGCGCGCGTGCGTGTGTGTGTGCGCGTGCGTGTGTGTGTGTGCTGAAAGTGCGTCTTTTATGGCGAGTTTCAAGATAATTAGAGATGAAGAGATTCAGTTCAATTTAAGATGTGGCTCAGATGTGTGGATGTGCTGATTCTCAAGCAGAAGAACAGGACAGAGGCCAGGATTTTTTGTGTGTGTTTCCACAGGTATGCATGAACCAGGTGAATTGAATTCCTCCCTGATATGCAGTAACCATGTTGACCTCGCTGCAGAGCTCCACAGACAAAGCTTTTTTCACCTTCCTTGCTCCCAGTCTTAATTCTTGTGATGGAATAATCACGTACTGATGCATTTCTGTCATCTCCTACTAAAGAACTCTGTTGGTCTGAAGCCCTGTGACCCGGACAGCTGGTAAATGGGTGGTAAAGCTCGATGAGAGGTGCGCGCTCTTGCTTCCTCCCTCTCAACGCACACTGACATAACAGCCTGGGCCTGGTTCCCTGCTGGCAGCAGATGAACTAGAAAGCTCTCTTGCTGATTATTGGCAGACGAAAAAAGAAGATCCGCAGGGCTAAGTGAGGGGGAAAAAAATATTATTGACTTCTTGCTGCAGCTACCATTTATTTTCTCCTTTTTCTGTCCATGTACCGGTATTTGTTTTTAGGCTGTTAGATTCTGGCCTGGGAATTTTTTGGGGGGAATTGTCTTTGATTGAGCTGGGGAGAAATGCCTTTAATCGTTGCTACAAAGGATCCGAGGGACATGTCCCCGTCAGTTTTGCAACAGATCTAGACAGATGAGGAGGAGGAGGCGGAACGGAGGAGTGAGCATTGTTAACAGTCTGTGGGGAACAGTTTGCGTTGCCTGTGGTTTCTACTCCCTGTGAAATGGAGACTCGGTGATTTGGTTTCCCACGCTCTTTTTTTCTTCTTCTCTGAGCTATACAAAAAACAAATCAAGACGTTTCAGACTGTCCTGGTGCCTCAAAGTGGTAGATGGCACCGATGGGGGCACATGCAGAGTGTTCGCAGCCATCTGAGTTTAAGTGGTGTGGACAGATCTAAAATAGACGATAATGCTTAGTCTAGTCAAGGATGAAAAACATAGACACTGTGACCATTGAGGTGGTTGTTCTCTGAGCTTTAGAAAGCCAGAGGAAAGTTAAAGCAGCCACTCCTTCTAAGTTTGGCTCAGCTTTGGGGTTATTATCTCCTTTATCAGGTATGATTGCACAGCCCCGTGCATCAACATGTTTAATATCAAAGCAAGATCCAAACATGATCAAGTTAGCCTAAAGATTTAAAGTGATTTTACAATAAAAATCTTACTGAGAGCAGCTCTTTCGCAACATTTCCACAGGTCAAAGCCCCAGAGTTGCAATGACATTGAAGTGTTTTTTTTTTTTTTTCATTTCTTTATTTCTTTTTTCCTTAAGGGCCAAGTTCAACTCCAGCCCTCTAATTTGAGCCTAGTAAATGCAGATTGGTAGAGGCAGCTGGCAGCACAGCAGGCAGGCCAGCCAGGGGGTTCTGACTGCCCTGCAGCTTGCTTTCCCTCCCAAGGAGTTGAGACTGCATGCAAAGGTCTGAAAAACATTATTCAGAGCAGAACCCACAAGTTTTCATACAAGTGAATTATAACTGTTCAGGTTTGCCGTAGCTGAGTCACAATTGCATCTAAATGTCTACCAACACGGTTTCTTTGCGTTGATGATCTAAATCTGATCGCTCTTTCTCAGTTTATTCATTCTTTTATTATTTCTTTATTTTTGTGCATTACTCTGAGTCACAGTGCACGGCATCATGGTGTTGCATCTGAATGTGCGTACAGTGCTTTCACTGTCGCTGTGCTCTGCAGCTTCAGATTGCAGAACACAGCCCCCGCCGCCCCTCGTTCTGGCCGTTTTCTTTTATCTTGCTGTCCCACCCTTGTCCTCCCAGTCTGCTGTCCATCTCTCCTTCTGACAGACATGCACCAGCCCTTTGCAGCGCATTACGTCAGTTTCCCTGCCCGGGGGTGCCAGCTGTTGATGTCACCCTTGGGTCTTTTTAATTTCGGGATTTCCGCTGGGCGAGACGAGGTGGGGGGGCGGTGGGCGGGGGGGGGGGGCGGTGGGCGGGGGGGACCCCGTGACCTCAGCCACATGAAGAGGCCCATCGGGCCAGAACCAGGCCGGGTTGGGCCCATAAAAGGGATTTGAAAGGGCAGGGCAAGGCAGAGAAGGCTGGAACCGATCCACTGGGGTGTGGGTGAGCACAGGTTGATCTCTGAACTCGGACGAAGACCAATCTGAGAACACATTATTGACATGCCCTCAGATACTGAACGGGGTCCATCGGGACCGCTGCCTCCCGGGCTGCCGTGCAGCTCCTGGAACCCTTGACAGCATGTCTGCGACGTGTAAACACCACTGCTATCCCTTGAGCTCTTAAATACAGCCTTTCAGCAGCTATGAACTTCCTCCCTTTCAGTGGGGATCAAATGTTCCAACCAAAGGCTATCTCCAATTCTTTCAGTCCTCGAGGCTTTGAGTGGGAGTAAACATCACCATCCATGTAATTGATTTCATAGGATGCCAGAGTTCTTCCACTTGATATCAGCAGGGCACGGTTTAGGAAGGAAACGCCTTAGTTTAGCAGAAGAAGACCTCCAACTGTTGTTCTCTGTTGATGTGAAAACAGCCTCGACTGTCTTTTAAAAAAGCTCATCTTTTATCTTTCATCCGTTTTTCTGTTGCCGTTTCAATGTATGACATGTAATGTCGTTATCAGTTCAACCTCCTCTTGATTAAAAACAAATACTTTCATTCTTCACAGCCTCTGTTTTTACAAAACAATAACTTTTTTTTTCTTTAGCTACTGGTTATAATGTTAATCCTCCAAAAATTGTTCAAATTTAAACTTCAAACCTTGTTGAGGGGAAGAAAAGTTGTGGAAATTTCCACCAAACTGCGCTCATAAACACACAATTGGTATCCATCACTAGTAGTTGTTTTAGCTGTTTATATTCCATCCATCTGACATTTGAATTTACTTTATATTTCCCTAACTTCAAGATGCAAAAATGATGTTTTTCTGACATGAGTGTGATGACATGGACAGATGTGCCCTACAAAACCATTAGACATGCTGTTTCTGTGTTTCCGCACATCTGTAGAGTGGTTAGCTCTGCAAAAAAACCAAACAAAACATAAAAAAGGAGAACTTCTGATCTGTGTACATGATTATTTTC
Organism: Odontesthes bonariensis; assembly: GCF_027942865.1. Classification (NCBI taxonomy): domain Eukaryota; kingdom Metazoa; phylum Chordata; class Actinopteri; order Atheriniformes; family Atherinopsidae; genus Odontesthes; species Odontesthes bonariensis. Next base: position 15,765,212 of record NC_134521.1, on the reverse strand, counting down.
TTCTTTTCTCTCGCCGTGTTTTCATAGTATCACCCCCTGTCTCTTTGCAACACAAGCGAGGATGAGCGACAAGAGAGCGACTTCATCACCATTGTCAAACTGGAGCACAGGGTACCCCGCTGTCTGCCGCTGCTCGATAAGGTAACCGTCACACACACACACACACACACACAGACACAGATGTGGCGATGAATGCTTGCTGCATTTTTCCCACTCGGACGCTGTGAGAAACTCCTCTCTGTGACCTCCTCCTCCCTCAGACATGGCAGCAGACAGATAAAACATCTTGCCATGCTGTCCTCTCTCCTCTACCCCCTTCCGCTCTTGGATTGAGACTTTAAAGAGAAGTATATCTTGGAGGGAATTGTTTGGCAGGAGCTTAAGGTTTTGTTCAGGACTGAGATCTTTCAGTGCGAGGGCTCGGACAGGAGGGGGTGGGCATAGCTCAGCGCTGCTATGTAGCAAGTGGCTATGAGCCCTGGCTTCGGATGTGAGGCTTTCAAGCTCCAGCTGTCACTGGTCCGATCCCAGCCAGCCAGAACCAGACACTCAGGGTTCTCCATTTCTGCTTCCCTCTAATATGAGCTCAGCCAGAACTCCATAGATTCCACCCACAACGGTTTAGATGCATGTGTAACTCTGACGGAGCTGACCTAAATCCCCCCTGTGTTTAAGTATTCTACCATACACACTGGCTGGCATCCCCTAACTTTAAAGTAGTGTGATTTAAACTGGTGCTATTTTTTCCCTTGTTTTTCAAGTGGTGACAAATTAGCAGGCATGAATATAGCTGGGCGACTGGCTTTTTTTAGCCTGTGTTTTCTTTTCCCCTAATTTAAAGCCATGTTGAGGAGCTGCCCGCAGTGGCGACGATGTAGAGACATTCCCACACTTCCCCGCTCCTCTCTTCCTCCTCCTGTTGCTCCTTCAGCTCGGAGCCAAACTGGGGATTTTTGCAAAAGGGCTGCCAATCAAGGCTGACTCCAGAAACTGCGTTTTGATGAAGGCCTTAATGGCAACACTGTGTTGTCCCGTCAACAAAACACACTCTCCCTCTTTTTCAAAAGTACCCTTGAACAAAAGGCAACTGCTTCCGAGTGCTTTCTCCCTCCCTGCTGATGGCGTTTGAAATCCGGAGAAGTGAAGGAGGGAGGAGGAGCATGTGTCTGTGTGGGGGGGCTGAGGGATAAGGGGGGCTTTCTTGTTGTTTTGGATGCCTAGGAAAGTATGTGGTGCAATAAGCTCCACTCCAGCCACCTGCATCCTTGCTTTCTTAGCAAGATTCAGTGCTTTTGGTCGTGGTGGATTTATCAATGTTCAACATGCAGCTGTTGAGGAGTTTTCTCTCTGCCTTTTGATGAGGATGAATCGGATGGGATGGGATGTGCGGTGCCGGGTCGGCCTTGGTCTATGGATGGGACCTGTTTACAGTTTAGTCTGACTGCAACCCGCACCGCCAATCTATAGACACTCTGACAGCCACAGAGGGTTCATGTTGCACCACAAATACTTAGAATAGACCGTAAACCAAACAAAAAGGAGGCTCAAAATCTTGTGGGATAGAGTTTCATTGTTGTCCTGTGTTTTTATATTGGTTTCCAGACATCCTTTCATCCGCTGCAGGGAGATTCCTTCGCTGATTTGCTGTGATTTGCGCTGCCTTTTTAACGCTCTCCACCAGCTAATTCTCCGAACAGTCTGGAAATGTAATCGCTCATGATGTCTCGGCAGCTCTTTGGGATGTTGTTTTAACAATTCATGTCATCTTTGATTAAAGAGGGAAATATCTTAAACTCTCCCGTCAGATAATGTGCATCTAACCATCACCCCCTCTGGTACTGCCTGCCTCTGTCGCACGTCCACATATTGGTTTGAGATGAGCAGGATGAGCTTTGATTTGGAATTCTTTGATAAACTCTTTTAGCAACACAATTAATTTTAGGATATTTGTTAGAATGTGCTCATAGAACTCTGGAAAGGCATATTGCTGTGAATTGCACTTCTTTAACTGAGCATTTCTGAGGAAAGTAAGGATCCTCCACTGTGTCATTTTGGCTCTACCTCATTAGGGCTACCTCAATTGTTATCAAATACGACAGACTTTCTCCTCCAATGCGTAATAATTTTTCATGTAAACATCATAGAGCTACAGTTAAAGGGTTACAGTCAGAAGGTCCTCCCTTTTAAAGAGCAACATGCTAATTTCTGCTGATTTATTACATAAAAAGATATTTTGTTTGCAAGTACAGAGGTTTAAAACTATCTGTTATTGATAGTAAATTCTTGATGCGTTAAACAAGTTAAGTCTTTTAACTGGCATTGGGATACTTGCATTTATTATATTGTTAACTTGACAGTTAACTGGGGGGTTAACTGTATGTACGACTATTTCCACCGGCTTGTGTTACAGATGCAGCCCTCTCTTTCCAAAAGCTTGAATCAAAACCTTCGACCGCTCCTGTGGTTTTTGCGTCATTGCACAACACAACACGAGCGGAGGCCACGGGCTTTCTCTGCCAGCATGTTGTGCTGCAGCCGAAGTGATCCTCATGCTCTCTGCTTGCCGGCCTGGCTGTTTACATGGAGGCTCTGGAAAGGTTCTCAGGCCAAGTCGCAGAGCAACGCATGACTCGAGGTGAAGAAGGCGTCTCAGCTCCAGCTCAACAGCATGCCGACTTTACTCTGAATAAGTGCTCTAATCTGGTGACTTTCTCCCACTCCAGCCGCAGAGCTGAGAAACACCACGAATTTAAAGTTGTTTTGAGAAAGCAGCTCCGACAGGGATCGCGTCCTTGGCCCAAGTCTGAACTTGTTGACTCTCATAGAGAGCCTTTCTTATTGATTCTGCTTCTCGGATGAAAAGGCCTCTTGGCTTGATTGTGCAGTAATCCTGTTTTCTTTAACTAGGGCTTTTATGTGTGTGTCCGTGTGTGCGTGTGTGCATATTGGATGTGCATGTGTGTTACTGGATCACGTTATTTCAAGAGTGCATTCCCAAAACGTTTTGAAATTTCAAGGCACACAAAGAGATCGAGAGGCAAACGGCATTCTAGTGTTCCACACAACCCTCAGTTTAAAATTCAGCTGAATCATAACAGGTTGATCTTTTTTGTGTGTCTGTCCTGCTGGCTGTTGTTGTTTTTGTTTTTTCACTAAACCTCACCAACAGCACGGCTCTGTAGATCACAGAAAGACTCCTGCTTCCCAGATGATGAAGTCCTCTTTATTTCAGTTATGACTTGAGCATTCCCGTAGCTCCAGCGGCAGGTAAAGAGTTTCAAATTTTGTGATTTCGTTTTTAAATGAAGTTTCCCTGGCTATGCTTGTAAAGCCATCCATGGGTTGCTATAGTAATTGCAAACCATAATTCAATCACACTGGCTACCAATATCATTGTGGGCCAGATAGAGACACAGCTTTCTACAGAAGTAGGATGAATAGGAGAGTTGCTTATATGTTGCATTAGGTCTTAATGAGTTGAAGGTCTTACGGTAATCACTCAGCGCGAAGAAGCGACCACTACCGCCAATGTTTTCTCACACAGTCCACGACCTTCCGACACGCACCACAGGACCAACACCGCACACGTACAAAGACATTGCAGGTGGGCCTGTCACAGTTGACAGTTAAATCGTGTAATCGCAGTTATTTGTGTGAATCATGTTCATTTGAAGCAGCTGACATACCAAGACCTAGACGTTTACACAATTTTAACGATCTGAAAGTCACTGAAACTGGTTACAAACAAGACTGTAAGTCGGAGCTCCTGGAGCAACTCGTAGATGTCTCCGTTCTGGTCTTATCCCTCTCTTAATAGCTGGAGAACGTTAATCGGTGGAAGAAAGCATAAAAGTTCTCTCTTTCTTTACTGCAAAACATATTAGTATTGTTTGAAGGAAATTAACTAAAAACGCCAAGAAACATTTTTCTATTCCTTTTGTTTTCTCAGTGTGGACATTAAAGGATTGGGCTGTTTTAACAGGACGGTCTTTAAACAAGTTCTCGCATCTAAAAACAGTTTTCGGACTGCATAGGAGGCTGCGTGAGGATATAACACAACCGTGCGCTTACCAGAGCATGCGATCACTCAGTGTTTGTTGTAATCCTAACTGCTGTGCGCTACACTGAATACTATGTTTTTCCACCAAAAGTCTTTCACAAAGAAGGAAATAAGACCCGACTACACTTTGTTTCTGCTGCTCTAGTGCAACACACAGTGTAAGATTTACCAATAAAGTCAGAATCTTACACATCTTGGTCATGAACTTTAAAAACAAGAGCAAGAGGAACTGATATAAGAGGATATATAACTAGATATAAGAGGATAGAGGGATAGAGCGATTTTCAAAATGTCAATAGTTCAACCGCTGACTTCCTGATTGCTGATGTCAGTGTCCTTGGGCAAAATGCTAAACTCCATTTCGCATCTCCTGAGTGAGTTAATGTAGGATAAGAATTAGCGGTTGGATTAAAAGTTTTCGGGGACACTAAGGTCATGTTAGTGGCACTCCTCCATATGAGTCTGTACATGACATGAGCACTTTTCTGGAATTTTTGTTTCCCCGACTCATGCAGTGCGGATACCTTATCATGATTATATTTGGCTGAGTTACAGGTTGTAACAATCATAGTTGATCATCCCTTTCATCTTTTTTAAACGCGGCGCCGCCCCTGTCACGAAGGGCTCCCTGTTAAGAAATCCTCAGCGGTAAAGTGTTTGTGTTGTGTTCTTCTCTTGCCGAAATCCCGTGGTTGTCAAGTTTTCATGGATAGATGCGCACTATTTTGTTTGTACATTACATCAGTGTCAGCAGTTAAACACCGCAGTGCCATATGTGTTGTTGGATTTGACTTTTTCACATAAATGTGTATATATATATATATATATATATATATATTAGTCTCATGGAACACCACCTAAACACTAAAAAAGTTCACCTGAATTATTTCTGTCACATCATGCTGGTGATCGTTGCAGCAACTTGCCTTCCTCCAGGCTATATTTAAAGATAAAGGTGATTAAGAAGGTGATGTGTAGGGCTGTTACTCTGGTTACCAGGTGTTTTGGAAGGAGACATGATTGAAGCATTAGAAACTGAAGAATAATTAATCAAAACAACATGTTCTGAAGTGCAGGGATTCTGAGATTAAACACACTGGAGCCAGCTGCACCACATTTTGGGGGCAGTTATAGACAGCAGGGGTAACAGATACCTGCACTCTGTCTTCAGAGTTTTTAGTAAGTGGGCCTAAAGAGTTAATCGGACAGCTTAGCTGGAGTTTGCTGCCGAGGCTCCAGACTCATTACTCCATATGTTTCCAAAAAAATATTCTAATAATATAAAGATTTGAAGGGTAGATGATTTTGAAGAGCGAGGGAAGATCACATGTGACTGTTGTGCTGCAGCATGAGCTGACTGACTGAACTTGCTCGCAGGCTTCACTCCAATAAATAAAGTATCAAGTCATAAAAACTGCTCTTAATGCTTATGTCGGTCTTCAAGTGTGGCTTGACTTTCAGGCAGAGTCATCCCAGTGGCAGGAAGTGGTTGAGAAAAGGGAAGCCTGTTGAGGGAGGAATAAATCACGACCCCTCATGTCATTGTTTCTGTGTCCTTGTGTCTTCTTGTGTGTAGGGGGTGACACCGGCCTATTTCTGCTGGCTGCTTTTTTTTTTTTTTTTTTTTTCTTAAAGCAAAGACGGGCTTGAAATGCAACGGCAGCTGCCTTAGGCATTACTTTCTTTGGTAGCCGAGTCCAATGTCTGCAGCTCATCTTAGACTAGTCAAGGAAGAGGAACATAGGGGAACATCTGGAAAAAGATGGATACTTCAGCTTTTGAGAGTAAATGCAAAAAGCAGCAGGTACACAATGGACATTTTGGCTGGTATGAAATGCGTCAGTGTTTGCAGAATTCTGGGTTCGCTTTGATTTCTCTGCCAAATGATTCTTCATTTGCTTGTCTGTGCCAGACAGTTGCGCGGTTGTCTTCGGAGGGATAAACCATGACCCTCTGTGTCTTTCTTTTGCTCCTCGAAACTTTACTGGTTAACGTTTGCAACTCTGGCGCTTGCTTTGCTTCTGGAATTGGCAAGGACCGTGCACCCCTGAAACCACTGCGTGCAGCTTTTGCTCATGAATAACCGAAGCAAACAAAAACACACACGCACGCACACCACCACATTCTATCTGTTTCCACTGCGAGATAAACTCTTAAGTCTACTACATAAAAAGTCTGAAAACCACATGGGGACAGTTTAAAATCTGTTTTGCAGTCCTTTGAGCAAACGCTACAAGCCCTTTGTTAATGATTTCCTGAGTGCAATATTCCTTCTGCTGCTTGTCAGATAGTTTTACAGTACTTTGATCACGTCATCTATAAAGCAACAGCTTCAAAATTATTCAGAATGAGCTCTTTGCCTACTGTGGCATACAAATTTGGGAACTCCTGGTTAAAGTAATGGTTACTGTGAGAATTCAAGCAAACGGAATATAAACTTATCACCAGCAGATGTAAAGATGAAACCGTCTATTCAATGTTTCAAGAAAGACTAAAATATTTGTTGGGTTGAGGTGATTGTGCAAAAGTTTGTGATTGGGTGGAAAGAGAAGTTGGAAGTTCTCAGATCATTTTTTTCAAGGTGTCAGACGTATATTAACGTTGCAGCCAGGTGATTAAAAGAACATGTAAAGCTTCACAAGTAACCAGCGTCAGCCATGAGTTCGTCATGAGCCAGCAGTTTCCTCACATTCTGAAAAATTAGGACAAGACCATAAGAAGATAGGGAAGCAAAATCAAAACCTAAACGGCATCTTTACTGGCAAATTTCATCAAACCTAAAAGAAGTTCAGTGTATTGACGAGGTTAAAACTCGCAACAAAAACAAGTCTATTTTAAAATGAATCCCATTCCTCTGTTCCGGCTGGTTTGATCCTTAGGACACAGCTTTTCCTTCCCATTTTACCGGTGCTGTTATTCACCACATTAATGTGAATATAACTCAGCAGGAAGAGCGTAGCTTTGCCTCGCAATGACTGCCTTCTTTTCATTCAGTGCATTTGTTTCGGCTCTTACTGTACGCATGATGTAATTTGTAGTTTGATTAGCGTGTCTCCTACAATTGTTCAGTCTATTTTGTCTTTGAGACAGATGGTCCTTAGACCACAGAGGTATTTTCCTGAGCTAGATTATTTTTTTCTCTTCTTCTTTTCATGATGATGCAAATATTAAACACTCCCAGGGTTTTTAATAAAGCCACACAATGGGCACCTTTGTCAGGCTGTTCGCTGATCCACCTACACAAGCAGGATTACAACCCCACCCCTCTCCAACAGGAGCTGCTGTCTCCATTCTTCCTGTGGTTTTGCATTGGAATCGATGGCAGTAACAGTTTCATGCATTTATGTGTTTTATGCGTCTACATGCAGAATGTGTGTGTGCCTGGTGTGCGGGAATGCAAATTTAAAGGGATTTTTGAGTCACTTATTGAATGTGTTGGCAATTAATAATTACTTTCCTGTTTAAAGAGGGCAAGAAACACAAACCTAATATAAATTTTAAATGACATCTGAGTTGCCACAACTGATTATTTTTTTTTCCTTTATTTTTTTTTTCTTGAAATAATTGTAACAAAAAAAAAAAGTTTAAATTCCAACAAGAATTAATTATACTACTTATAACTGCTGTTAATTGGTTCTGTAAAAGCAAGAAGTTTGGGATTAGAATCTGGATAGCTAGCTTAAAGGGATAGTTCGCCTCTTTTGACATTAAGCTGTATGACATCCCGTACTAGCAATATCGTGCATGAACATTGACTTACCCCCTACTGCGTCCTGTGAGCCGAGTTCCGGCCTCGTTTTGGTTTTGACCTCACAATCAGACCTCACAATGGCTTGGCGCTATTTTCTCTCCCTTCGTATCACTGCATGCTGCCGACAGCCGCGCCTGTTTCACGGTGTTTACTGATTGGAAGCAGGGGACTGCACTTCGGTCTGCACGGTCTAAACCGTGAAACAGGCGCGGAGGGAGAGAAAATAGCGCCAAGCGATTGTGAGGTCTGACTTTTTCTGGATGAACGATTTTTTGATGCAAATGTATTACTCTTTTGAACGCATATTGTTTTGAGAAGCAAAACGCTTTATTTTTTTAAACCCCAGCCAACTAGCCGGACTACCTTCGTCAACACCAAAACGAGGCCGGAACTCAGCTCACGGGACGCAGTAGGGGGTAAGAAAATGTTCATAAATGATATTGCTAGTATGGGATGTCATACAGCTTCATGTCAAAAGAGGCGAACTATCCCTTTTAAGGATTTGCCAGTGAAGTTGTGTACCAGAAACATTTGACTGGAATGTCAAAATTTGAGTTCCTCAATTTCACAACAACAACAAAAAAAAAAAAAGTTTATACTCTCCTCATGTAGCTCAGGCCACCAGTTCTGTTTGCCTCTTACTCCACAGTTTGCGACTACAACGCTAACTGAAACCAAAACACTGTTTGTTGTAGATGTGTAACGTAGCCAACACCTGTTTATGAGACAACTTATGGAAATGAGTGTGATAGTTTACCTTAAATTTGTTTCACAACTGAGTGAGGGCCACAAAAAGCAATACTTTATCTAATGGGAAAACAGAAAGCTGAACGTTTGATCGTTTACCCTTTGATTAAATGTCTCTGCTAAATCTGAGGATGATTACTTCATTCATAATCTCCTACACTTAATTTAGCACTGAAACATATTCAAAAGCTGTACAGTGACTGTTGTCCCTGCTTTGATGTTAATTCTGTATTTTAATCGTACTTCATACTATGGCTAATATTTGCATGCTAACATGCTAAACCCTCAAGTGAGTCACATGTATTCATTTACGTTTTCTATATTTAGGTGTTAAGATTGTTTGCTTACATAGCTAGCTTTCAATAAGTTTCGGGTTTTTAGTTAACTTTATTTCTGAATGCAATAAAGTTAGAATGCGTGTGTTATACCACATATGTCAAAGTCAAGGAATTAATTATCTATGGCCCCCTGGATGATATTTAATTACTATTAGAACCGGCCCGCAGGCCACAGCCGCCCGCTGGTGTTGCGCATGCACCAACACTACATTCCCCACAATGCAACGGTAGCCCGCAAAGTCACTGCAGCGCGCACAAGTGGCTTCATTAGTCATCAGCAGTCAGAGCAGAGATCAACTTTCAGCTACCCCCCTCCTCAAAAATGGCTAAACGTATTCATTTAATGTACAGGACATGCAATTTTTCTTTGAAGGAAGTTCGTTTTTGTCTGTTTGCCTTTTGAAAATGTTTTCACTTGAAGTTACTGACAGAGCTATAACAAAATATTGCTTTATTCATTTAATCATTAAATAATATACAGTGTGTTAGGTCTTGGTTCAATAGGCTATGTGCAATCATTTCAATATGTTTTAATAAACATTGAACCAGTCCGGCCCTCGGCTTGTAACAAATTTGTTTTTTTGGCCCTCGGTGTATTTGACTTTGACATCCCTGTGTTATACTGAGGGAGTCGGTGAATCATTATTGAAAACTTTAAAACCAGTGTCTGGATTATTATTTTGGATATATTTCCATTGTGTTCGACAGGGTGATATACAGGGGGGCACACGATGGGGACACCCCTGGAACCGAAGTTACAATGAGCAGCCGGTTGTACGCTGCTGTGTTAGTAGTCCAAGGTTAGGGAAGCATGGTGATAAGTGTAAAGTTGTGGTAACAAACAGGAGACTGCATTCCCATGGGACTCCACCAAAGAATATTTGGATGTTTAGATTTGGAGTTTTGAGCTGCGGGAATGTTTTTCAAACCTCAGCCACCAAAGCCAGCCTTGGGCTACTGCTTGTTGATCTCAGCTCATCTCTGAAGAGCTGGAGACACAATTTCTGGAATTTTATCAGCACATTAGTGGCAGACAGATGCTGTACTCATATTATTCTATGCGTCAACTGACTCGGGGCTGCGTTATCTTGAAAGAAATTTCCCGCTGGTTACAATCGTGTTTCACAGACAAGGTGGAAACTATGGACGTGGGTGTGGCAGTGACTGTACTCTACAGCTGTGTACTTTTAACAGCAGGCCTGTGCAACTCGAGGAGTATTAACAATAACTCAGATAAGCCTTTTATTGCTGGGAGAGACCTTTCACAGAGAGCTTTGCCTAGTGAGCAGCCCAACAATGATAGGAGTACTTCAGGTTTCCCTACTTGGTGGGAAGTGCATTCCTCGTTTTGTCACCGCTTGGAAAACAAGTGGTGTCCTTTGCATTTCACAATCACGAGGGGTTTTTGGAAGAGTGATTTTGGTGACCTGCGAGAGGCAAAAAAACACACACGGATTTATTGTGTGTGTTCAGGTGAGCAGTTGGGATACAAAAGGATAGCACGGTCCTTTAGGCTCTGTTGTCTCGCTGCGTGGGGGACCGAACAGGGTTCGGCTGCTAATTGAGACATTTTTGACCTCAGGAACAAAGGTGTGAATCTCCATATAGATACATGAAAGACGAGTGCTATTTATATCAGAACACAGATGGAATCGGCAGCTGCAAACCAATGTGCAAGCATTTATAGTTTATTAATCCCAATCGATCAGACACCTTCTAGCCTGTTGGACACCATGAGCATTGGCGTTTCTCTGTGAGACTCTGAGGTTAGACGGGCCTGCAGGTCGCAGCTTAGCGAGTTACCTTGACCTGCAGCATTGTTGACGTTCAGCTCCGTTCAGTGCTGTCATCACTCTTCCCAACAAGGTGTGAGTGATTTGCAGAGGGTCTCTGCTGAGCTCTCTCCACTCATCCTGCCATGTCTTAAAGGTTTCTGCCAGCGTTGCTAAGCTAAACATTGACTGAGCAGATGACCCAGCAAACTCTCCTCCCCACACGCACATAAGATCAGGAAGACGGGCTGTTTGCTTTGAGAGGTGATGTGTTCAGATGCTTGCTCTCTTTTCCCAGTGGCTGGTGATAAGCAGCTTGTTGCAGCCCCAGTCTCACTTTTCTGTCCTTCCCTTTTCCCCTCCCCTCACTGAAATGACACATTGGTTGTGCACGGGCTCTGCATGGTTACTGTAGGCATGGGGCAGCTAATACAGGCTTATCTTCTTCTGCAGTCCAATTGGAGTTTGTTGACAGCATTACCACAAACTTTTTGTACCCAAACAGTGAGATGTCTCCAGTACCGCCAGGTGGGAAGCACCGCTTCAAAATAGAAGCAGCTGAACAATCACCTGCTTGTGTGCGTGTTAGGATTGTAAAGTGTGCCCCTCTAACGTGTGCTGGCTAATGTGTTCTTCTTTTTCCTTTTTTTTATGAAGACTGGCAGCTACTAAACACGCTACTTATTGCGTAAAAACAGCTCATGACTTGGTGACCACCATTTTAAGAAAAAAAACAACAAAAGTAGGGCAGCGTTTACGCTATTAAATCAAAAGAAAAAGAAATAAAAACACAAATCATAATTTCGCTTATCATCCATGTAGGTTAATACTTCTAAGTGCAGCATTCACATGCACCATTTGCAGCTGATTTTATAAACCTCGGTCAGCATTGCAAACGGTGTTCACAAATGGGACTCGCACAGGTACAGGCTGTATTGGCGTGATGACAAGGATCTGCGGTGGCTCTCTAGCCTGTGGAAAAGCAAGCTGGTTCGTACCATAGCACTAGCACTGAAATAGCACTAGCACTGGCCAAGAACTAGCGCTTACCTGTGTGGTCAGAAAGTGCGACCAGTGGACTGAGATAATGACATCCTTATAGACGGGACTCAATGAATAAGAATGTTTATGACAATTCATGTCTTTCTACCCGCGACATGTAACAGAAACTACTTACTGTTAAACGTCGTGAACAACACATGTGCCAGCTTAGTCTTGCATTGTTAGCTTGGACTGTGCCTATTATATCAATACATTCTTTATCAACTAGACTGAGAAATGACTGGATCTTAACAGCAAATGCAAAGTAATTGCATGGCCTGAAATACATGTCATTGAGAAGCCCGGTGTTTCTACAAAGGAAACATCGGCGCACAAACAAAGCCTTCGTTACATATGCTTATGTTTTAAGTCTTATGACATGGGATCAGAGTTTTTGAGTTTTTAGACACAAAGTTGCCACTACAGAGACTGAATCATAAACATTTTCTACACACCCATGGAGTACTACATTTGCTACAATTAACTGTCTGGTTATTTCTGAGCACTGCTTTCTGACTCCTTTTTGCTCTCGATGAAGCAAGTGAAATAAAAGTGCATTTGCAAAAGTTCTGCCTGTACGTACAGACTTCACTGACTCATGACCTAAAGTAGGGTCTGTATTAAGATGTTAATTAAGGAAATTTAGCACTATTTTAAAGCGCCCCACAATAGCTTCCATGAGCTGCAGCTTCATGTTCGCGGTGTGTTAAATGAGCCAAATCAGCTGATTCATCTGCAGAAACTAACTTCCTCTTATGTTGAAACAAAGACCCCTTTTATGTGTCAGTGTCTTTGCCCCATGTCATGATTGAATTTCTTTAACCTGTTAAGTCAAATTTAGCAAACTTACTGGATTTTTATAAGTCAATCCTCCAGTTCTCACCGAACTTAAGTTGAACCAGTTGGAATTGTTTGACAAAGTACTGTCAAGTAACCTTTGAAATAAGGCAGTTCACAAAACTGACATGTCAGCAGTCGGACAAGCATTTGAAGATGAATATTCTTTTCCTCATATGAGCGTCACTGCACGCTAGGCTGTTTATTTGCCGCTCGAGGGCAAACACGCCACCCTTTTTGCAAGGCTGCTTCTGGTATTTAAGAGCGAATGCGTCTCAAGGCGTTCATATTAGGTCGACACATCTCTCACTTGTCACTTCAAAGGGAGCGTGTGAGGGTCAGGGTTTATTCACACTGTTGCTGGCGTTTGGCACGAAAGATCTGAGAAAACTGCTGAGCTAAAAATAGTATGCCGTGTCATGCTCAGCAAGACGTCGGAGCCCAGATGATAGACTTCTGTGAGAAATTTTTGTTAAAATGCGCCCATGCCAACTGTTTGGGAGACACCTTCGGCTTGCTGCTTGGAGGGAAGGGAGGTGCCATCGTGGTTAAGGTGGAGTGCCAAAATTCTTAGTGTTGGCGATATAGTCACAGTGTTGACGTTTAGTAACAGTTCAGATTATTGGCAGTACGAGCAAGTGCTCATCCCTCATTCTCACTCAGCCTGCAGAGCTGAAGATGTTTTTCCACATGGGGATGGCAATAAAGGATCCTATGATGAGTGCTTCATGGCCCTGCAGTTACAAGTGTACTATATCACTGCCTCTCCCTGATGAATGAGTCGTTCATAGGGCAGTAACTCATTATTACTGGAGTATTAGTCCTTTGATGCTCCAACAGTTTGAACCCTGGAGATTCTCAGAGGGGTGGCTCGTCAAAATAGCTTTGCAGATAAGCCCGGTCTTGCCTCGGCTGTGGGGAGAGGAGCCTGGAGGTGTGAGGAGGCACCAGTGTGCAGGAAAACCAGACTACAGAGGCATGACACTGCAGTCTAATGGTCCTCTGGTTCCTAATGTTTGAATGGATCAAATAAATCTTCCATGATTATACATTTGTGACTGATCTGTGGCATTTCTCTTCACTTCCTCAGCATGGAGATTGATGATTCTGGTGTCTGCTCTAGAAGGTTTTATTGAAGTAGGGGGAAAGCCCACTTTTATCTTCAAAGCCCCTTAATATAAAGGTGCTGCCCTTGAATCCCTGCTGAGGAGCCGCACTAAACCACGAGTTGCCATTCTTGCCAAGACATTCCTCTATTAATGACAAAGGCGAATGGGGAGTCTCATGGTGAAACATGAAGAGGGAGAGGAAAAGGGAACAGAGAGTTGAATGGGTTGATTCAGGGGAGTGGCAGGCGAGGCCAGTGGGTGACCTTTAACAGTCCTGTCTGTTCGTCTGACTGCCTAAAGGTCGGGTCTACTTGGTCACAAACAGCACTGTCGACAAGAAGATGCTTGTTGCTTTGATTTGACTCTGTCACGTCTTTTGCCTCCGTCCTTACGGCTGCTTGCATTCTCACTTATTTCTCTTTCCAGCCGCCCCACCTCCAGCAGTACGTCTGGCACATCCCAGCTCTCATTGTGCAGGCTGAGCCGCTGGCCCTCTTTAAGATCTGCATTAGAATGTTGTTTTTATATAGCAGCAAGCGGAGGCATGTGGAGTCTCTTTTGAACTGCTCAGCAAACAGATGGAGCTTTTCACGGTGCCTTTATGAGATTAAGTGAAACATTCCCATAAAAAAAAGACATTTCCTCGTGTCCTTTCACCCTTCACTGTCTCACTCCGTCTAGTCCTTCTTTTTCTGGCTCTCTTCACCTCTGTCCCTTTGACTTTTCCATTATTATTTTTCTGGCTTCCCTTAGGTGTAGGCAAGGGCTCACTAGGGTTTGTGTTACCAGCAATAACTTCATCCCCAGGCAAGCAAGCACTAAACATCAACTAGAGTTTAGAGCGAACAGTCTTGTGAGTTCGACACTGCAGGCAGAGGGGAGTGACTTCTGGTTACTCCTCTGTATTATGAACCTGTTCAACTGTGACTCAGGTGGGCTTGTGCCAAGTGCCCCCTGCCCACCCTGGCCCTTTAACATGGGTTTGACAAAACACATTCACAATGCAGACTGTGAGGCTCTGAAGGATAAAATTTACTGGAATACAACGAGTCTCTTCATACTTAGTTTTGCATGGGGTAGATGCCTGTACACCATTAAACATAGTTGATTTTTTTTTTGATGGTTATTTTTTTTTCCATGCAGACCTACACATTAAAAACGGAGTTGTTCCAGAAGCTGTAGGAAATTCAGAAAGTCGACTGCCTCTGAGCCACACCAGTGTCCGTGTGTGTGAGCTGTATGGACTTACTGCTCCAGTTGGGGAAACTGGTTAAAAATCTTATTTCATCATTCACTGTAAAGTTCTGACAGTTCTGGAAACACTTTCTACCCCACACATTCTTACGCTGCCTCTGCCAGATTTGAAGGGTTTGGCAGGATTTCCAGTTAAATAAAATAAGTTGTGAAAGTTAAGCACTTCGCTCTACTCTATAAATCACGGGGCGTGTCCACTAAAGAAAAAGAGGTACACACGGCATCTTTAACTTCGCAAAGTAGCCCAGCAAACTAATAGATGTAGTGACTCAGCACTTTGTGTAAGGAGCAGTGAATGTCATCGCCTTTCTGGTTTTGATGATAATGTCAGAGAGGTTCAACACACTGAGAGAGATTGCACTGGAGAAAAAAAATCAGTTTACAACCCTAATTCCAAAAAAGATGGGACACTGTGTAAATTGCACATAAATAACAGAATGCAATAATTTGCAGATCTCATAAACAAATATATATATACATACATACAAAACATATCAAATGTTTAAAGTGACATAAAAGCCTGGAACAGGAGCAACAAAAGGCTGGAAAGGTTAGTGCTACTAAAAACTGATTAGGTTCATTTGCAACAGGTCAGTAACATGATTGGGTATAAAAAGAGCACCATATATAAAAAGAGGCAGAGTCTCTCAGGAGTAAAGATGGGCAGCGGTTCAGCAATCTGCTCAACAAACTGTCTCCAAACAGTGGAGCAATTGCATCATAGTCCATCATCTACTGAACATAGTATCATCAAAAGATTCAGAGAATCTGGAGACATCTTTGTGTGAAAGGAACACAGTTTGTGGCCCTCAGGTGGCGCTGCATTAAAAACCGACATAATTCTGTCATGGAAATCACTGCATGGGCTCAGGAACACTCCTGCAGAACACCATCAGTGAGCGCAGTTAGTTGTGCATCCTTGGGGCTGCAGAAGAAGGAGACCATCCAGCTTATTATCGGCACAGTGTTCAAAAGCAACCCGTGATGGTGTGAAGCTGCACTGCTGTGCTTGGCATGGACACGCACATCTGTAAATACACTATCAATGTCCAATAGCGTGTGCAGATTTTTCTATAACATGTTGTCCATTTTGCAACAAAAAATATGTTGTGCACCAGCCAACAGCACAGTGGAAAAGCTCCATCACTCCACTCACCACATATAAGTAGTAATAAGATGATATTACACATTTTTTGGTTCATTTGTTTGTGTTTAGGTTGGACTTGTTTACAGACAGCGTGTGTGTTCAGCGTTCGCAGTGCTGGTCGTGTGTGTGCGTGTACGTGTGTTTGCTCTGCAGAGAGGCGCAGAAAGTTCCAAGAATGAATTCCTGCAGGCTTACAAGAGCTGTTGAATGAGATGGAGGGCTCAAGACAGGAATGATGGGAGGAAGGGAGAGGAATGGAGGCTGCTCTGCTCTGTAGGAGGGGTGTCGGGCTCTCACTTACAGGCCTGATTAAATAACAGGATGCTTTATGAAAACAAGGACATTATCTGCCTCTTAAAAGGCCGGGAAAGGCCCTCTAATTGGCTTCCCCTGAGTCGCCATGTTGACGCCCATTGGTAAGAGCCAGCCACAAAGAAATTAGGCAGGACTCTATCTCCATCTCCTCTGGTCATGCCCTCATTAATAAGATATTATAGGAAATCATCAATGGGCAGACACAAGGCTGACAGAAAAGGTAATTTTTCTCCACTCAGATGAGGATCGAACTACACAAATCTCTTAATTGTGCTCGATACAAATGATAAAGAGATAGCAGCTGATCTGTGGCATCGGGTGGCTTCATCATGTGGCGGCTTTTACAGCTACGCTTTTCTAAAGGTCCTCTGTATGTGTGGAGATGGGAGGAGTGTCAGAGCTGGGGTTAACTACTGTATGTGTGCATCCTAGCGAACATCAAAGACCCCATTTTTCCTCTTTACATCTCTACTTGCCATTTAAGCTGAGTGGTCTATTTATGTCATACTTAATTACAGTTAAATGAAACTGTATGTCATGATAGTTACAGCTTGATTAATTGCACAATATGCTTTCACAGCTTCGGTTGATAACAGAGATTGTTTAGAGGAGCAGCAATCTGTTACTGATGTTTAAAATAAATAAATAAAAAAACAAAGCCAGGTTCATGATCGTGTTAGAGAAATATCTGAAACTTTGACGTGCGTATTTTGCATTCCCATGTATGAAATCGAAGTAGTTTGGCTCATGTTGTACCATCAATTACCTCTTTTAATGAGGGACATATTTAAGAAAATGTGTGAGCTAAAAGGGGACAACTGCCTCCCAGTTGTGAACATTTTCAGTTGGCAGATTAATAAACTAAAATATTAATCAACAATCAGCAGCCAAATTGGCATTATTAGATACAGTGTTTATGTGGAGAGAGGTCTGTTCAAAGTTCACCTCTTTGCTGCCCCCCACTGGTAGTATCATAAAAGATACATACATGTCATGTATCATGTTTTTCATGACTTCTTTCTTGAAAATATTTATACTTGAAAATATCCTGTATACTTCTAAATTAAGCGGATATGAGAGAGCTTTTTATCTTTAAGGTCCTTCTTCAGTGCGTTTTAAATATCAAGTCATGGATGGATGGAAACTTCCTTTGACTTTCCTCGGACAAAACTGAGGTACTGGTCACAGGTGAGGATGGTCGGAGCAGGTTAAAAGCCTGAACAAATAATGCATTTCTAGAGGCCGAGACTCTGGTGGACGCCTTCATTCCCTGCGGGACTCGGATTACTCTAACACTCTGCTGTCTGGTCTCCCAAATTACAGTATATTAGAGTTAACTAACTACTTCAAACTACTTCAAAGCTCAGCAGCACAAAGGTTGACTGAGACCAGAAAGAGAGTTCACATTGCACTGATGTTTAAAGACTCCTCCTTGGCTTTTTGTCAGATTTAAAGCTGATTTTACGGTACCATTATTAGTTTTTTTTTTTTTTTAATTCTACGTGGCCATTTTCCTGTCTATTAATCACATCTACTTTTAGCCTATGAACCCCCCAGAACCTTCAGGTCTGGAAGAGAAACTTAGTAATCAAACCCAAAATAAGAACTAAAAACCCACAGTCAGGCATCCTTTTCTTGTTATGGCCCACATCTGTGGAGCAGCCTTTATGAAGACCTGAGTTCTTAATTGCAGTTAATTTTCTTGTACTTTTAAGTTGGCTTTAATTAGCTTTCACTTGTTTTTATTCTCATTTTGTTGTGAACTAGCTTGTGATTCTGGTCCTACAAAAACCTCTAGGATTTTATAGTTTAACAATTTTGCGCCTTTTTTTTCTGCTTCTGGCGTTTCTTCACACAAATTGATGAGACTTTTTTAGAATGTCGTTGTTGTTTTTTTTAGATTTAGATGTGAATGTGCCTTCTCTGTTCTTGGCTCTTTATTCTGAGCATTGTTCAGACCACAAACCTGTGGCGCAGTGGAGCTGGGGTGGGACGGGACTGTGTGGTGATTAGTTACCTGAAAGCAGGCTCCTGGTTTGAATCTCGTAGAATTGGCTATAGAAAGTGGGTGGATGGATTAGAGCTGGGGCAGGGCAGGATGGTATGGGATGAGATATATCGCTTTTAAGTCTCTTTTTGCATTTGCATTCTGTCAAGCACTTTGTGTTCCATTCAGTTTGTATGAAGAGTGCTAAATGAATAAAGTCTGATTGATTGATTAATGAGGAGCAGCGCAGCCTGTTGTGGCTGCTTTTCTTCTTCTTGACACTTGGCTGGCTGTTAACCCTCTGTTAACACTGAGTGCCTGACGCTGGACTGGGGTCAAAGCAGGAATACGTAAGGTTGCATGGTGAGGTGTGTCCAGTGGAGTCTGTGGAGTCTCTTGCCTCCATCATCACTGCTGTCACTGGCAAACACATCAGTCTGATCTGCTCACACCCCCAGGGCACAGCCGCTCGCCGCCCGGGCCCTTTGATGTTTCGATGATGTGTTTAGCAAGTGATAGTGTATCAGATGACAGCGGTCTTTCTCTGTCACCTTGTGCTTTGCATTTCAAATGTGTGTCACAGTGGCTGCTAATGAAAGTGGAGGGGGTGCTCAGTGGCCTCTCTAACCACCAGACATAGAGATCAGGTTCATAACTTTTTCCAGTATGGCTCTTTCCTCTGCAAGAGAAAGTTGGCCAAGCCCAGCTCCTGGATTTAATGTCTCTGTGTGTGTGGGTGCACCGGGATCAATGCAAGGTAAAAGTAGGGGGAGGAGTGTTTCATTCAGGTCCACCCTCTCAGGCTTCTACTTTTCCTGAGTGGTAGAATCTCCTCACCTGCCCTGACTTGCCTGCCTGCCTCCCTCCTCCTTCCTCTTCATACAGTATGTGCCCCCTCCCCACATCAAAGAAGTCATATGAGTAATGGATACCCAGCAGGGCCACACCCTTCCCTCCTCCAACCAACTCAGCTGCCGCTCAGCCAGAAGGAGCACCCAGCAATCATACCACACACACACACACACACACACACACACACACACAGCAATTATTTGCTCACAATTAGACTTAAATACACAGCTTCAAAGTTAGGTAAACAATATTTAGAGGAAATGTGGTGCTTATGTTTTTACAGTGATCACATCTCATCACTGTAGTGATAGTGTATCTCTGTAGTATCTCTCATCCTGTTGTGTTTAGTATTTTTTTAGTTAGTGAAGTGTGTAGTGAGTATTTCGACTGTAATTTAAGTAGTCTGTAGCTGTTAAATAATGAGAAACATTCTGTAATGTTCAATTTGAGTTAGAAATAAATGTATATTCCACAACAATTCACGTTATTCCTCTTCTGTAGCTACACCTCACTGCATTCTGGATCCCAACCAAACAGTGTTTTTTTTTACTCTGAATCTTCAGGGACAGACGGGAGGGATTCCCTCGAATGCGCACTTGAATTTAGGGAATTGGAAACAGTCACATGATGCTAGATCAGGTGAGTAAAGAGGGTGGGAAAGAAACACACTGCGGCACTTGACCACCCACCGCATTCATCTGATCTGGCATCATGTGACTTTTCCATGAAATCAACTCTTCAAACAGCATTTTCCCACAGCTGTGGCCTCTGTTCTGATCCTCTCTTGCTAAGTGTCTACAGGCTGTGTTTAATACTCAGGGCAAAGGAACTGAAATGTTAGGTACTGATTAGAACTGAATTACTTATGTTTACTATCACACTTCATATTAACAGTAATCAGGATTTTAATATTACTTCACTTATTGACCTTTTTTCCAAACAATTAATTTCTGATTTCCAAAAACTGCTAACACACCTGTTTTCAGCTCTAATTTGCCACCTCTGTCATCTCCAGCCCCCATCCCTCCCCTCATTTAAGCGTGTGGTGTGTCCCAGTAATACCTCGATAATGGTTCCAGTGTGCCGCTCTGGAGGAATGACAGGGCAAATCGTTGGCCTCAGACCTGTAGGGCCAGAGCTCTGCACTCTGTCATTAGACACTCGACTGCAGGAGCACCTGAGGCCTGCTCGCCTCTTTCCTTTCAATTCCACTTGTCTCTTTTTCTTTATCTCTTTTACTCTCACTCCTTACGCCCACGCATGTTATTCCACATTACAGTGTGTAGACTCACTGAGCAATTTAGGGCATCATGATAAGGGATAATAGACCTACCAGGTTTCCGCAAGTGTCATAAAGTTAAACTGAGTCTGTTGGTTGATATACAGCCGTTTCATAATTATAGCTGTTAAGCTAATACAGCATGGCCACGTGTTTTCATGCACATTTTGGACATTTTGGAAAAGGCTTACGGCAAACGTGTTTTTGTGTGACTTGAAGGGATTGCTTTGGGAGATTGTGGCTCCAGGCTGACTGCTATGGCCCAGGATGTGTTTGTATAAACAGGACAAGATCTTTGTTTGCAACAGGTCCGAATTTGTTTGCTGTGGATGTTCGACTCTGCCTGGATTCTGCTCATAACTTCCATCGGCCGAATTTCTAGAAGTAGCGGAGAGTATCCAATTTGCTCGGTTTAGAACTGAATTTTTTCTCTTTGCTGATGATGGGATCTTATCTGCTTCACTGAGCAGGGCAAACCATCTGAAAGATTTTTGCCAGCAGGTTTGCAGCTACGCCTGAAGCTGCTGTGATGGGAATTTAGACCTTAAAATCTGAGGCCATGGAGAAATTAGAGTATATCCAGATACAAGCTGTGGAGCAGCTGGTGGTTGGGACACCTGTGAAAGACACCTCCTGGATGCCTCCCAGCTGAGGTGTTTTGGGTTGTCAGGCCAGATCTGGTTAGATTGTTCCACCTAAGTACCAGAAATTAAATGACTGATGAATGGATGTTTCCCCCCATCAAGAGTGAATGCTCATACGTGCTTTCTGAGTCATTATTGCCCTGCTGTTTGTTCTGTTACCCCAGAACGAGGCTGCATATGACAGGGACTTTATCTCTGGTTAGAGCTGGCTTGGCTCTGCCATCCACAGCACATAAAAACCTATGACAAACGCTGGCGCATCAACAAGCGTTGAGATATTTACAGACTATGGAAAAATCCTCAGCCCTGTCCTTTATGTAAAGTGAAGACATCAGAGCAGCGTAGTTTGTCTCTGCTCGGTGAAGTGATACCAGCTCTGGCTCACCGACCGCACTTTGGCGGAGATGTAAACAAACAGCGTTGGCTGGTGTCGACGAGGCCACCCACCGCTGGAGTGGGCAGATCGCTGGCTTCCACTGATGTTTACGCAAGATGAGCTGTGGTGAATAGTAAGATTTCAGATTGGTTCGTATGTGTGAGTCATCTTCTCCTGACGGCTCCTCTCTCAAGCCTCTGGAGTAGAGTAAGATTTTAACGAGATAAAAGCATCGCACTACTGGCACATGAAATAATGGTGGGGAAACTGGTGACGTCTATGGGATGCTTCCAGCAAATACGTTTCAAAATGGTTTCAAAACAAAGTAATTGCACGAGCAATGCAGACAGACACTTTGAGTGAAGTGTGGGCTTTTCCTGCATTGAAGAGTGAGTCTGCAGTGAGGAGGGTCGCAGCTCTGTTCCCTCAGCTTTGTGCTTGCTTTTAGAGAAATCTCTACTCCGCCTGCAGCCGCTACTCAGCCCCCCTTCATCTGAAACTATTCCTCATCGTTCCACCAATTGCCGCTGAACTCCTCTCATGTCTTCCCGCACCCTCCATGGAAAACCCATCTGCGTTAAAAGTAGAAGCAGACTGTTGTGGCTTGTGCCTTGTTTGTAAGTTTTTTTGTGATGACGTCTTTGCTGTATAGCTCTGTAAACCACAGTCATTTCCGATGCTGCAATTTTTTCTGCTCGCATGCCAAATAGTGTGTAATCACATGTGTCAAGTTGCACCTCGTGAGGATGGGTGTTTACTTAACCGCAGCCATGTCTGTTTCAGTTCCGACCATAACAAACCTGGAGATGTTGAAACACTTGTGCTGATAGTACCCTTAACTGCCTTGTTAGCGTCAGCCCTGCATTTTCATTGCTCCATTAAAGTTTAAATATATTCCCCATTAATCATGTAATGAGATCTCTCAGCCTGCTTCCGGATCTGTGGCTCAGTAGATGCACATAGTTTGGCAAACCACACTCTGGAACTGCTTCTACTAATACTGAGATGTAATAAAAACCACAGCACTCATTTGAAAAGTATACTGCGATATATCCCTGAACTGTATTGGGCTGCGTGTGTTTGTGAGTGTGCGTTGGACCACATCCTTGTGCTGCGGAGGGAACTTTTGAACTCCAGGTGAAGCAAATTCCCACATGACGAAGGTTCAGAGCTTTTTCTTCCCGTGTGACCGCACCCCATTTAGGCCCATGCATGTACTGCAATTATAGTTGTGATGAAACGGGGGAAAGGCTGTTGCAGCAGAGCTGTGAGCCACTTGACCTCTCTCTGACATATAACGCTTTATCAATGCTTTGACTTCCACCGGCAGTTCTGTAGGAGAGGAGAGCGTTCCACCTCTTTGTGCACACATATTTGGACGGAAATGCCTTGTGTGTGCGTGTGTGTACCGCTGAGTGTTGTGTTTGACCTGGGCCGTTAGGTGTTAAACATTGTGCCTCCTCATTAAGCATTTCAGAGCATATGATGAGGCCCTGATGAAACTGCTTTTCTTTCAGCCGTAAGCTTTCCTGGGCTTCAGTGGATGACAAAAACAACACTCAGAAACAACAGAGACATGCATACTTAACTGAAACCGTCAGCTTTAAAGTGCACAATAAAAGACTCATGACAACATACTCACACTGAATAACCATCCTGCTTCCCATGTCCAAGCTGCACTTTTTCCACTGCATTTCTACCTCGTGAAATGCCCCATCAACAGCGCTCGGTAAACACTTGATGTAAACCACTCAGTTGTTAGAATACATCCATTTTTCAGGTGTTTAGATGAACCTATGTGACTTCAGGCAAAAAATACAAATCACCTATAATTGAATTCCCCAGCAATGAAATTCAGGCTTCACAAATTTAATATAGTTGGAATGTTAGCTCCGTACATGGTGCAGGTCAACCAGTAGCTTGTGGGGGTTTAAGCTTATCTAAGGCTACAAAGGAGAGCTTTAAAGCAGCTCTAATACTTTTTTTCACAGTATCTGACTGACCACCTGATTTATGCAAGTTGCTTTTTTTTATTTGTGAAAAAAAATCCCCAAGCTCTCTGCAGTACAGTTTTTCTCAATTTCCCGGTTTTCTTTGATTCTCCGTGTGTTTCAGGTTACAGGAGTCGGTGGATTTTCACCGAAATGCTGTCAAGGCAACTTAAAGCTAATTTATATTTAACACCTAATTTGCATTGAGCCTGCTGTAACGGTTTAAACAGGTTAAACAGGTGTCTTGTCACCTGCATGAGTTGTTTTATTGATGCACAGCTCTCTACCGCACACACAACACTTTTGGGGCAGACGGGTCAAAGGGTGAATATATACCTATGGATACATATACACCTCCTACAAGTACAGAAAGCCACACCACCCTCAATTTCTTGACGTGTCTTTTTTTGTAGAAATGTCTTTTTTTTTCTTGTTTAAGCTGCGTTTATCTGAAACATGGAGGTAGTTTAGGTACATCTTCAATTATGGAGAGTGAATACTAAAAACTAAAAGCTCACTCAAATGGTGCACCCTCTAAATGTTATTTGAGCTATGAAATCTGGACATGAAAGAAATGGAGGGGAGAGGTGCGGCAAATTTCCAGAGCCTAGTTTGAATATAAAATTGGTCTCATTTGCATGTTAGACTTAGACATTGAACTTATTCTTTCATTTGGCATTTCCCCCCATTTAGTTGTCACACTATCATATGGCTGTTCCCTGTTTCATGTAGCTACAGTCTCTAAAAAGGTTTAAAGAAAGATTTGAAAACGGGCTGCAGTTTGTGCTGTGGCCTTAGAGCACTTTCTAGTTTGTGTTTGGCTCGGGCATCTGGTGGAAAAGTGACCGGAGGAGCCGTGCTTCAGTTTGCTCTGTGAGGTCTGAGGCCCGGGATATGACTGCCACCTAGTGATGGGTTAATACATGTACACGTATTAACTTGAGCAGGCCACTGACCTTTCAGATCAGATTTTTTATTTTTTTTTTTTTTTAAATCACTTGGATTTTTACTCATTGCCACATGTGCATTTTGTGTTTGTCTCCTTTAGGCCCGCATGGCGCTGGATAAAGGGGCTCAGGCTGTTATCTTTGATATCAGCGATGACGCCAACGCTGCTGTTGAGGTGAGTGTTGCACCAACAGCTATGGCTACAGCTTGACTCACAACAAATGTTAGTCCACAAAAAAGCGTGCAGGAATGTCGCCTATAACGGCTTGTTGTGTTTCTCCTCCTCTGCTTCTTCTGCCATCTTTGTGCAACACGCAGCTGCGGAAAACGGATTCCCTTCCATTACCAGTTGTGCTGGTGAAGGCTAAGGATGCTGAAGTACTGATGGATTTGGTCAACAAGAACGAAGAGGCCAAAGTGGTTATTGAGATAAATATGGGACCGAAGTGGGTAAGCATGGATAGAAACACACAATTCTCAATTCCCCCTTTGGCAAAGGGGGACACAACAACTGAAGGCAAAATATGAAGAAGTAAAAAAAAAAAGTAAAAGTAAAAAAGCGTCTAAAAACATTTGCTTTTTGATTCTCTTATCAGCAGCATTATGATGTGAGTATCCTTCTCACCATCGTCGTGGTCATTCTCCTCGTCGTCCTGATCTTTGCTTTCCGCTACAAGTGCAAGTCCAACAGAACCTGGGTGAGTGGTAGCATCAGCATTTTGCAAGCAGGAGCAATTGTGTCAATTCACAACTCAGATAGAAATCTTTGAAGTAGTTTTTCTGACTCTCCACAATTTTTTGCATCCAGGACTCCGTCCATCAGCAGACCATGCGGGCCATTAGTCGACTGGAGACAAAAACCTACAGCTCACAGAGCTGCTCAGGCTCACAGCTCCACCGTGGGGCCTGGGGCTCGGCCAGCAGCTCCAACTCAAGTCCTGTCTGCGCCATTTGCCTGGAAGAGTTCCAGGACGGACAGGTAAGAGGGGAGCAAGGATTATGTTCCATCTATACGTTTAACTGCTCCTCACTGGTTATTTCTCCACAAACCTACCTCTGTCTCACTTCTGTTCCAGCATCTGAGGATAATTTCCTGTGGTCATGAGTTCCATAAAGACTGCGTGGACCCCTGGCTGCTGCAGCACCGCACCTGTCCGCTCTGCATGCACAACATCATGGGTGAGCTTAAGCATTTTTTGCTGTAATGTTTTGGTTAAAAGAGAGGTGATCTTTCTACTTTTTTTTGGCTCAGTCAAGATTCATGGACTACTGCGAAGTTAAGCTTTTAGTAAAACTAATCAGGTTTATTATTAAAAGCAACTAATCTATGGTGAGAATCCAAAAGCAGCACAGTCAGTTGCACAGCAGCAGCTAAGAATTTCTGAAGTTTTTTTCATTAAAAAACGCTTACCGTTATATTCTCATTGCTGGTCCACAGTTTCAGAGCGGCAGCTCCAGAGGAACAGACCCCAGCAGATTCCAGAGCAAAGCCAGGGTTTCCTGCATCATCAGCCCTACAACAGCCCTCACAACCACCCCTTTCCCCAGCATGCTATCCCCTTTTCTTTGAGGCCCCACTATCCCCGTGGGCCCTCTGGACCCTATCCAAATCTTGGCCACTACAGTGGCTCTTCTCCCATGGACACTCAGACTCTGCACTTCCTCAGCAGTAGGCAGCTGGGTGGAGGCTGTGGGTACCACAATTCTGCAGAAGGTCCAGGGAAGCCCCACAGAATTGGAGGTAACTGCAGGACTTCTACCCATCACTATACCCCCCGTCGGTCTTGCCACAATTACCGCTCTTCCTGTACAGCGCAGCGCAGCGCATCCAGCTCCAGACTGCAACACACTATCACACCACAGACCCGTGGAGCAGTGGTCCACAGCCGGCAGGAAGAGGGGAGCTGTTCGGGAGGCAGCTACCACACAGAACGCAGCGGATACTTGGCCGACGGGCCAGCGAGTGACTCCAGCTCAGGGCCCTGTCATGGCTCCTCCAGTGACTCAGTTCTGAACTGTACTGATGTGTCTCTGCAGGGAGTTTATGGCAGCTGGTCCACCTTCCGTAGTTCTCTGAGTAGTGACTATGATCCATTTGTGTATTACGGGCCGGGTCCTGGGCGCACTCCCCGCAAAAACAGCCTGGAGTCTGATGCCCAGGCCCGGCCCAGATCTCTGGAATCTGTGGTGAACAAAGCAGGCTGCCCTGAGGAACAGCCGCAGACTGTTTTCAGCCACATCCACTACCATCGCCACAGGCACCACCACTATGAGGAGGGGGAGCACAGCCAGGGCCTGAACAGAGGCTCAGACGAAGAGCAGGGGGCCAGTGCTGCTACAGCTGCACCCTCTGCTCTTGTACTGGACAAAGACTCACCTGTTTGCCCCCCGAAGCACAGGCCCTGTCACTGCCCCAAGCCAGACCCCACTGATCGGCTCAGCCCTGGACCGGAGTGTCAGGACTGTGACCCCAGCAACCCCACAGGACCTCCGGTCCTAGTGTCCCCAATCCCTTTACAGCTCCAGTCCCACTGCTGCCACCAAGGACATGGACACCCTCCCACCCCTCTGGGGCGAATGGGGGGCTGTCTGCTTGACGGCCCCTCTGTTCGCTTCCACCAGAGCCTGGATATGCCGGACGACCACAGCATCCACATCCACTATGGTCAGGGCCCGGGCTTCTGCTGCTCTCCCCCTGAGCTGCACCCTGCTTTGCTCCCTGTGCCTCTCATTCTGGACTCCGGAGGGATAGAGGAATGGCCTTGCTGTGCTGGAGCTCATGTTGTGTGGCAGAAACGGGTGCAGCAGGCCCATTCAGAACCTCAACTTATGGGACCTGGGACCTCTATGGACCGGCCACCCTGCAGGTTCCACCAGGGGCCTGCCGGTGACTGCAACACAGACATTTGTTTATACTGCCAATCATTTCACCACAGTCAGGGTGGGTATCACTACCTGGTTTTAGAAGAATTTGGTTCAATTTCAACTGACTATAGAAACACTGTATTAACAAAAATTATTTGTAAGATACGTGAATATGACACGTTGGCTATGATATCACTAAGGAGTCACGGCAACAAGATGAGAAGAAGGTCAAAGTTAAAGAGTTTTTTCACAGCTTTCTGCTTGTTTTTCTATTTAAATCTGACTTTTTCTTAGACAATAAAAGATCAGACATTATCTTGATCAGGAAGGATATTTTTATGACCGAGGGGGGGAAATAGAGAAAATGCTAAAGAATAACTTGAGCTGTTCTTGTGTCCACAGGATCAGAGGAGGAGTCTGGGGTGTGAGAACTTGTTGCGTCCCCACTGCTACACAGGAGCCAGGATGGAAAAGCCTCTCAGTGGCTCTCATGTCTTCCACAAAATTCCACCAGCAATGCCTTCATTCAGACTATTCTCCAGCTATGATTCCCCGACTTTCCCCTATTTTAAAATAATACATAACTTTTCATTATGTTTGATATGAATATACTTAACAATCTGTATGTGTGAAGTCGGGGTCTTGCTGGGGAAACGACTAAGACATCACAAAGGGGGAAAAAGAGCAGGAAGAGTATTTCTATCGCAAGCTCTCCTTGAAGACCACCAACAAATGATCCTCGGTTCGGGTGTTGAGCCTGCATGAAGTGAGACTCCACCTCTGCATCACTCTCTCTATAACAAAATAACTTGATTCATCGTAGAGGTACTTAACTTTCACACGCAAATCTTCGCCTTCCTTTGCTGAGTCCAGTCTCAGCTGAGAGATACTTTTCTCTCCAGCCTACCTCAGCTCAGATTTCTTAACATGCCTCACACAGAGGGTCTTTAAAGGTACTGCTGTAGTGAATTTCTTTTATATAACAATGTAGCTCCAACAAACTCAACAAAAGGTTACCCTCTTGGCAGTCTGGCTTGTCCAAATGGAGAGGGAGGTTTAGCTCAGCCCCTCAAAGGAATTTGCATGGGCCTCGTTTTCATCATTTCAATCATGGCAGCTGTTTCTTTTTTTTGTATTTTGTTAATTTCTCACCTTTCAAAACAAACCTGTTTGACTGAATTGTGTTATTGTCATTGCAAGCTATTGTCATGTTTTTGTCACCTCTCTTGCCAGTGGTTCATTCACGTTTGAGCTCAGTGCTGTTAGAACCCCTCAAACGGTGGCCTCATCGGAAGGACGGCAAAACTCGTCCTCTGTCTCTTTAATTCATCACAACGTTGTATCGTCCTCCTCCTCCTCCGGAAACAAAATGACTCCTAATACGTATAACCAGAGTAAAGCCATGCTAGATGGACCTAGCAGCCGCAAGCGTCAACCTTGACTGTCGTACCAGCTTCACGAAAGCTTGGGGCACCTTTCCAATGATTTCAAACGGTAACGAGTAGAGCCTGAGAAAATGTCTCGGGAACAATCAAACACTGGATTAAAACGAGGAGAATTAATCACAGTTACAGTTACCAGAATGGGGGGAAAAAAAATCCTCTGTTGTGGTAAATGGATGTGGCCAATTCCAGAATGGCACTTGAAGGAAGATCCTCCTTAAAAAACTTTTTATTTTATTTTTTTTAAATAAAGTATTTGTACAAATATATTTCTTAAATGTTTGAACATCCCAAAAAACTCCAAATCAAAGAATTAAGGTTGAACTCTTTGTTACCTGGTCCTCCCAATAAGCCAGTCTGGTGGAACGGACTTACAGAAAATGTATTTCAAGGAAAATAACTGAAAACTGTGCCTCGCTGTGCCATCAGATGACAATTTTCTACTTCGCCAGGACTAAATAAGCTGAGATCAAATGAATCACAGTTCTGTTTTAGCATGGACTTTCTCTCAGTGAAAACATGAAGGGATTTATTTTTTGTTTTGGCACTCAGATCGCAGCAGAGAAAGGGCTTGCGGATATTGCAGCATGAGAAGTAGCACTTACTTAACCCTCACATGTGCCTTATTCGTTCAAACTAAATCAGGAAGCTCCCAACACACAGCTCTTTAGCTGTCGAACCAAAGGGGCAAAATCTTGAACACTGAATCTTGTCATTCGTGGTCCCTCCTTTCAGGCTCACTGTATACAATCACTTTTCAAGAGAGAACATGTTAGAATAGAAGTGGAAATCCTTTTGGACAGTCATTGCAGAGTCATCTGCAGTTCCTCTTACTAATGCCTGACTTTGAATGTGACAGCATGGAGTTCCTTTAGCTAAAGTATCATGGTTTCCTTATTCTGCCCAAATAGTCCCAGGGACTGACATGAAAATGACTGAATTGTAAGCAGCACTTTGGCTTAAGCAGATTTTGTATAAAAAGAAAAAAAAGACAAAAACACACACATATAAGACTCATAGTATTAATGGAAACAAGCCCAAAAACCATCAACATGTGAAAGTAGCATTCAGATCATCTGGTGTGAACTCATCCTGTTCAAGACCTTTCTCTTTGTGTTGTTTATGTGTTTGTTTTTGCAAAGGATTACAAGCTGAAACTGCCTTTTCTAACAGAGTAAAGAAAAAGAAAGTCCCTCCAGAACTTTAAGGGATATATCAGTATATTTTGGATACTTTGTTTATAAAAATGAGAACAACAAAACAGAAATGTATTAGTGTTGTATTTTATATATAATAGAACATTTCAATATAGTGACATGTCACTAATATATTTATTTACTAATATATTTATCCATTTTGTCCAGGTTTGAAAGAATGGTTTCTGTATAGACTGAATGTTTCTGTATGGAAACTGACTGGTGCCATCGCAAATATATCAACCTGCCTTCATTCCAATTATATGCAAATAAATTATTTTGAAATAAAAAGCCTCTCTGCTTAATTTATTTTTTATTATTATTAGAATGCAGGGGAAATGACTTAATGCCAGTCTTGTTAAAAGTATTAAAAATATATAGTAACTGGGCAATTTTTACAAGACCTGAAGAGAATTCTGCTGGCTTTTTCTAAAGAGGGAGCACAAAATGATTGAAATATTTCAGCCTTAAACAAAAGGCCAAATTCATACTGAGGTCAGCAGCAGAGTTAATTCAAATAATGATCAACATTATTTACCGTTAAGACCCTATTTACAGAAGGGGAGAAAGGATCTAAGTTTTATTGCCTGAGTTAAAATCAAATATTAACACTAATGAATATTTACAGCATGAATTCCAAGCTCCTGTGATTTAGTCTTCTTGTAAAAAGATTAACCAAATTCTCACCTGAACTATGTCTAATATAAGATACCCCATGGGGTGAAAGGGTTGTGTTTTTGTTACCGATTATGGGTCCACTCACAGAAAGAAACGATATCATTAATATTATGCGACAATCAAACACAGCAAACATTAAAGTCACACAGGTAACACTGTTTTCTTTGGCCAAGCTGATTTAGACCGCCGCACTAAAGAGGAGAGGGACCATCCAGCTTATTGTCAGCACTCTTTTCTCATGGTATGAGGGTGCATTAACCAGCTGTGGAACTGGCAACTTGCACATCTGGAAAATCACCATCCATGTACAAATGTATGTCCGGCTTTAAGAGGCTCTTAATAGGAGCACATGCTCCCATCCTTCTCAGGGAAGGGCCTGCGTGATTCTGCAAGACGATGCTAAATCACACACTGCATCTATTACAACAGCATGGCTTCGTAGTGGAGGTGTCCGTGTGCTGAACTGGCCTGCCTCCTGACCTTTGACCAGTTGAAAACATCTCGAAACCCCAAAGTATGAAAAAGAATTGAATTTACCAGACAAGAATTGGACAACAATCATCTCCCAGAGGTCTCCTCAGCTCTCGGACGCCCTCTCAGCGGTGAACATGGCCCAGCTGTCCCAACTTTTTTAAGATGTGTTTTGACCTGCGCATCAAATTTAAGATGAGCTAATATTTTTCATCAAACCGTAATAATTCCCACTTTCAAGATTTGATATATTTGCTCTGTTCTGATGGGAAAAAGAGGAATTGGTTTAAAATGTTTGGAAACCATGCCATTCTCTTTTCATTTACATTTTAGACAGTGTCACAACTTTTTGGTAATTGGGGTTGTTTTACAGAGATGATTTAAATGACATGGAACAGAGGATAAAATGAATAAAAATGATAATTTGACTTTAAGAAGTTACGTTGAGCCACTGAACATGTTTCAGTAACGATACGACTTGTGTTTATTATACCATATGCTGAAGTCATAGTTTGATATGTAGGGAAATCCATTTATTTGCCTGTGAAGATGAGAATTAGGTGAGGAGACAGACATTAGTTTCAGGATGTGAAGTAAACATGAAAGTACCACCAGCAGATGCTTAGCTTAGCTTAGCTAACAGGAAAACAGCCAGTGAGACTATGTTCACAGCCTAAGGCTAAAATGCATGAAATACAAGTGTAAGAGCAATATGAGAAGTGCCTGGCTACACAATCACGGTCATTTCTTGTCATCAATGGTTTATGTATTTTTTCATTTGCAGGGATTAAATAAGACCTTACAGAATACTGAATATGTTGCCCAAAGCTACGTTTCTCCAAGCTGTAATTTAGGACTTCAATCAATCAGTCAATGTTGTATCTTTCTTCTGAAGAAAGCAAATAAGTGCCGACTATTCTTATCATTTCTGAACCTGCTTGTCAAACTCACATACTGACACAAATGAACATGAGAGCCTTTATTCAGCCAATCATAGTGCAATCTACTGACATCTTAAGGCACAACCAATGACCCCTTGTTTGTCACATTAAGATTTTCAACTCTCTTATGTGTTTGATGTAACTACTGTAGTCATAGTGGGTGGTAATGATTGCTTCTGAAATGTAGCCTACAGCCATTTAGCCATATAAAGTCTCAGTGTGGTTTGGCAGCAGTAGGCAGGGGATCAGCGAAAGGCTTTGGCCTGCCCCTCGGGTGTCAACGCGGTGAGGTTGCCCCTTGCATCTTGGTCCTTCTCAATGGCCTCAAAGAGCGACTTGAAGTTTCCTGCCCCAAAGCCCTGGAGAGAGAACAGACACTTAGATGACTAACTGCTCAAAGAACGGCCTTCTTCCTTGTCATTTTTTATGACAGTTCTCACAGACAGCTTTCTGGGTGTGTAACTCTTTGATGTCTGATCACAAACGGCAGATAAATATTCTCTCTGGGTTCAAGTATCCCCATCACGCTTACAGGGAGCTGCGCTCATCCAGAGCTCACAAATGTATCACGTAAATATTTTCATAGGTCATCAAAAGATCAAGTGTTGGTGGTTTATTTGAGGGAGTCTTTGCTTGCGGATTCAGTTTCTCACTTTCATGCATTCTATCCACATCTGCTCTGGAAAGTGACAAGATCTGCCTGTCCTGACAAGCAGAATGGGTGCTGGTTGTCATAAATTAAGTGCCATAGGGTGCAACCCAATCCAAAGATCCCCCTTGCTGTGAAGTAGTGAGCCTTTTAATCTGTATCTGTGATAGATTTACTGAGCTTTTACAAGTAGGCTTGTCTTATACTGTTCACACTGGGTGGGAGCTGTAAACAGGTGTTCAGGGAGCTCTGTATCTCGCTCTTACATGTGGTGAAGGAGGGAAAAAGATCACAAGCCTGTAAATCCACCAAGTCAAGGACAACCAACCAGACAAACAGGACAACTGCCATGCACTACTGAAGCAGTCGACCCACTGAACGATTATAGACTCATAGAAAGGTAGTCACTAAATGTGTTTAAGCTCTAAAGCACCGGTTGGTTACTGTGGAGGTCAGTCAGTGCCCCAAGACAAATATTTACCCGTGGGCCCCACAATAAATGAATCCAGCAGCGCTTTCAGTGACAAACTGAACAATGTCAAAGACAAAAATCACCTTAAGCTTACAGAAGATACACTGCTTTACTGGTCACTTACAAAGTGGTTATTCCTCTGTATGACCTCCAGGAAAAGAGTGGGTCTGTCCTGCATGGGCTTGGTGAAGATTTGAAGGAGGTAACCTTTGTCATCAAAATCAACTAAGATTTTCAATTCCTAAAACAAGACGCACAGATCATTAGAATATCATATAGAACTCAATCAAAAAAGGTCTTTTTAAAGACCCACCTTGCTGAGAGAAGCCTCACCTGTAAACGGTTGAGGTCCTCCTTCACCTTTATTTTGGCGGCTCTTAGATTCTCGCGCAGGCTGTCATAGTACGCGTCAGGTGCTGCAAGGAACTCCATCCCTCGTTCACGCAGGTTCACGATCTGTTTAATTCCAAAAGTGGGAAAAGAGTAGGAACTGGAATGCACCTTGCGGAGCTGTTGAATAATGTGGAACTTTCCAGCTAATCAATCATGAGACTCACAGCTTGAATAATGTTTGACGTGTTGAGGGCGATGTGCTGAACACCTGGTCCCCCATTATAGTCCACATATTCCTGTGGACACAGAGGTATTGGACACAAAATGCACAGATATTTACGTGACGGTTACTTTCGTTAGTGTTTGGACGACAGCTCTGGAGCCTGCAGGAATCCACGTCACGGCTCAAACCTCTAGTGGAAACAGTAAGACTCAAAGAAAGTGAGGCCCACCTGGATTTGTGACTTCTTTTTCCCCGTGGCAGGTTCATTAATCGGCATTTTTATAGTTTCCTCGTAGTTTGTCACCACAATGGACCTGAGCGCGCTGTACTGTGTGTGGATCTGCTTGTCGTCTATTGACCAGAAACGGTGGAACATCAGACACTTCTGATACCTGGAATTTAAGAAACATAAACACAAGTAAACATCAGCAGCTAAACGAACAACACATACGTTATTAACAATGCTTAACTGAAACTAAATCTGGACTTTTATGGAGCAGGAATTTTGCACTGAGGCCTGTTTTTGTGCACTGACATGTCACCCTGCAACAGTGGTACAGTATTTACTTTGCCCTTTTGCCTTGTGTCATTACTGTGTCCACAATGGGTGTACGTGCACTCAAACAGGAATCTTACCAATCTGAAACTGGCACCATTTCATCATCTGGCTGGTTTCCTACAATGTGATCAATGAAGTTCAAACCCACTGGTGGACTATAGAGATAGGAAGAAAAAAAATAATAAGCACTGCCTTGGTAATTTTCCACAAAATTCCAGTGGCAAACTGATGAAAACACCCTTTGTTTTACACATCAAATCCGCCCAGAGTTTTATTACATTTCCATCAAAGAAACCCAGTGTTGCAGAGTCAAGAAATACATTCACCCAACCTAAGTGTATTACATTAGGACATAAAAGTGGGATAATACGGGGTAATGCACCACATTTATTTGTTACAGAACAATTTGAAAAACCTTATGAAACTGCAATGTTTTATTCAAATCTACCCAACATTACACCAGTTAAAATGACCTCTACTTGTGCCAACATCAACATTAAATTCTGTTGCCACATTAATGCAGGAACAACAACCCAATATTATCCACGTAATAGTTACATTTATCAGAAGTATACACATTTCCTCTACATACAAACCTACAAATCACTGGGGTGAATCTGTTGATGTAAGGAATATATTTTAAACTGCTGATGCTATTTATATATCAACGTTAGGGTTTTCCACCCCAAATGGGGGTTTAGATTTACCAGGATCATCGCCTTCTGCATACTCATGAATGGGGATTGAATCAAACAGACAGGCTCCCTTAGCTGGGCAACTTTAGTGTGAATTGGACTCATTTGGATTTTAATGAATTTGATTTGATCGGATGATGATTGCATTACAATGAATTGGATAACTGGCTCGAATTGGAATGTATTTTTGAAGTGCCCTGAGATTAAATTAGTTGTGATTTGGCACTATATAGATAAAACTGAACTGGGTTGAACTGAAGTAAAGTGTGTTATATCATTTAGACTTTTAAAAGTAATGGAGCATTTTAACACTTAGGTATTGGCTTTTTTTTTTACTTGTGTGTACTTGTGCACGTACCTTAATGTCTAGGCCTTCATACAATGTATACTGAGAACATTTACATATAAACACTCTAACTACATATATATATATTGAAAACTAAACCAGAACAATATAAAAGCCCCCCATGTGTATTTTTTTTATAGGACTTACAGTTTGGCCAACAGAGGATCCCTGAACATAGGCTCTTTGTAGCTTGGCAGGAAAGGTCCTTTATATGGTCCGAGGTACTCAATGAGTGTGTGTGTTGTATCTCCATACTGAAGGACAAAACATGTGCTCGACATTAGTATTCGTTTCTGTTTTTTAGTCTCATCACACAAGGCTTTTCAATGTGTCACCCTTTATTTACCGTCTGAATCACAGCATACTTGACTCTGCCGTGGCTGTCTTGCTCAACCCAGGGCTCCTTGACGATCACAGCCCCTCGCTCCATAGATGTCTGTCAGTGGGAAGATGTTTGGGAAAACTGTAGTTTACAACCATATTTCTGCTAATAGACGGCCCCTGGAAGCCCCCCAGTGGCTGAAGAGTGAATTTATTCCTGGGCATTTTCTTTTGCCAGTTATGACCTGCTCATCTATATAACGTACGGTGGAAAGATGATACTTTGGTATTGATCTCTGTAGTGAGTCAGTGGTGACTCTGTATTCTATTAACAAACCTCCGGTCTGACCTTGATTGAGGTAAAGAGTTCAAAGAGTCGCATCTGAGTAGAATCAGTTATGACGCTGGCATGTTTGCCCTTATTTCAACACGCACACAGTGTGTGTGTGTTACACCTTTTACCCCATGTGGGAATCTACAGTACAGTTTTTGAAAATGAATAAGTATAAAACCAGTTAACCTAAAACAGAATTAGTAAAAAAAAACAAGCTTATTTGAACACAGTGGAGCTCAAATCAATAACCCTTATTTATTTATTTATTACTCAATATCTATCACCACTCAGTGATATAAATGCCTAAATAGTGGCAACAATGTCCTGAACCTTTGCACAGTTTTAAGATTGTACTTTGCTCTAGTATTTAAAATTTTATTGACTTAATTCTCCCACGTCATTAGTGCTCAGAGGCACTTTACATATCGAAGTGACCTTGAGCAAGACACACAAAACCTAAGTATATGTTGGTCACCAGAGTCAGAGGGCAAGCGGGCAATAGTTTTGACTTAACTATAACTCAAAGATCCATTATTAAGAGAGATGCAGAAAATAGATATGTTGGAATCTGGACTGATTTAAAAGCTCACATTCAAATTTCACATTCAAGAAATTACGACAAAAATATGTTTTTTAAATGTATATTTGCATAGAAATAGGATCCACTTCCCAAGGTTTGTCAAAAGAGAATTATTAAGGCTGTTTTGAGTCAGTTCTACATCACAGTAATGTCATCCATATACAAGCCCTTGGATTCAGTTTATCGCCCTGCACTGAGATTCATTACTGGCTGTTCCTATAAGATTAATCTCTACATCCTTTAACAGAAAGTATGATGGACTTCTATAGTTGCGAGAAATGTTCAGTCTTTACTGCTGTTCATCTATAAATCCCTTATTGGAAAGCTACCATCACATCAGAAGGCACTGCTTGACTGGTGCTCTGGACCATGACCGACAAGATCAAACGACTGGCTTTTATTACAAGTGCCTCAGGTTTCTACTAAACTAAGCTTTTATGTTCTGATCTTCTGGAACTAATTACAAAAAGCACATTGAAAATCAGTTCCTTGATAACCGTTGGTCTTTTTAACTAATTTTCCACCTGTTTGCATATGTTTTTATATTAATATTTTGTATTTCTATCACCAGCTTGCATTGCTTGCATCCTAATGAGTTTGTGGATTGTTTTATTTTGCATAATTTTTTACTATATTCACAAGATTTAAGACTTTTTAACAATTTTTGGATGTTTTGCACATTTGTGCAGCTTGCATCATCATAAATAATGAGCAGCCCTCAATGATTTTCAAGTTGAAATAAATCAATGATAAAATTATACTGAATCCTACATTGTTCTTAAATATGTTTCTCACTTATAAGGGATTTTGGATAAAAGCGTCTGCTAAATTTGTGTAATATAAATGCAATGTAAAAGTTTAAAGACTTCCACAACAGGTGAATTAGAGACTTAATATAGTTTGCTGATGTACCTTGATTAAGAAGTCACAGTCCTCCACTTGGAAAGCGATGTCTTTGACCCCGTCTCCATGTTTATTCAAATGTTCCCCCATCTCTGAAAGAGTAGAGTAATGTTAAAAATGGGAGAATACTGCACACCATGTTCAAATGGTCTCAAGTGTCCTGATGAAAAAAGTCACCTTCGTTTCCGGGATTGAGCGGAGATTCAAACACAAAGATTATCTGTGAGGGGAGAGGAGTGGTTGTGTTTGTGCAGAGGATGGACATGCTGTAATTTCAAAGACTCAGTTAATCACAATATTAAGGAAATATTAAGGAAAACGTTATACCTTATCCTGTCTTATGGCATGAGACACCACATTTCGGCTGCCAGTCTCTAAACCTTTGTAGGCCAGAGACTCAAAGCCCATCTTATCACAGTAGAATGATGCAGCCTGTAAAATGATGTGATTTTTGTTACCGTGAGAAGAATTTACGATGAAGTGACAATAAATTAATGTATGTCTTGTATATAACAGTCAATTTGGATACTGACTTGCTTAGCGTTGCCAACCCAGAAGGTGACATGATGAAATCTGACAAACTTCCCCCTGGCGGGCTAAAAAGTAAAAGTAGAACAGAAGAATTACATTTGCAAAGTATATAACAGTTTAAAGAGTCATAAGCTGTCAGTAACACAGTAAATGTATGACTCAGGCCTTCTTTTTGCAGAATTAAAGGGAATGTTCGTGCACACATCAAACTGCATCTCACACACACAGACTCCTGCCAAAAAGAGAAATTAAACCTCACCTTTTCTCCTTTATCTGTGTAGCTCGTCTAAAAAAACAAAGACATACTTTCATTAGCATGGGCGCAGACTAACTGATCGCATATTTCTAAAATAACCCACTCCTCACAGTTACTCAGTTGTGAGACCATCCAGAGCCCCTCAGCCCATCCTAACCAACTTGGATTAAAGTGAAGTCGCTTACCATGCTGTGATTGCAGGTGGGTCTCAGTACAGAGAAGAAAGAGGTCAAAAAACAGGGTTTGGCCTGACAGCGTTCAGCTAAGTACTGACCTGATGACCAGCTGTGATTGGTCCTCGAGGATCTACACCCACCTGTCCGCCTACCCGTTTCTTCATGCAGTTAAGCAGAAAGGCCCAGCCGCAGTGGCCCAAATTTTTGTCACCTCCTGTCGGACCAGCGTCTATACAGCTGTCGGTCCTCAGAGAATCAACATGGACACATTAACTTCAGCGAGGGAGAAGATCAAAGTACAGACGTTCAAATGTAGGGTGTACCTCAAACACAGAATGTCTTACACGAACATGCAACTAAGCTCAGAGAAACTACTGATGTGTAAAAATTAAGAAGCTTATTAAAGATTAAAACAAGCATAGTGCGGCCAGAATATGACTATTACTGAAATAAGGAAGACTACCACAGCAATGAGCAAAAGAATGCAATCAATGTAAATGGTGAGGGTAAAAACGCTAGAACCTCTGAGATCTTTCTGTGGTTTCTGATTTTCACCACCAGATGGAGCAGCATTGCTTGCCAAAAAAGACAAACCCTTTAAGCTTTTTGCTTGCATGTCAAAGGATTTAAAACCTGCAGATTTCCTGTTTTCAGTATTTTTTATGTAGTAATTCTACATACTGTTATCAGTCCCAGATTTAGTATTAATTTAGATTCATCCCTTGAAAACTGGAGCCCCTACTTGTAATCATGAGACTGATCATCTTGAGCAGAGTTATTTTGCATCATAGAACCTTGAAAATAAAGTAAAAGCCTTGAAAGTCCCAGAAAGGTGCAGAACAGAAACAGTGAAAGGCAATTATTAAAGTTAAGACCATGGAACCAAAGAAAAAAAAAAAACCAGCATATAGCCACTGCTGTAGTACTATAAGAAGGCATACATATAATAATACGTATACTAAGCTCTGGTTAAAGGTTCTTTATAAGACATTTGAAAACATGAGAGATTATGGAACATTTCTTTTCAGTGAGAAACTTTTTTTTTTCTTTATTATTATTAAATTATTCATATATTTGTTTGTATACTAATTTCAACCATAATTTAACATTCTATCTATCTATCTATCTATCTATCTATCTATCTATCTATCTATCGATCTATCTATCTATCTATCTATCTATCTAATTTCCTTTCACATAGTATTTTAAGAGTTGACTGAGATTGGCCACTTATAAAAAAGGTTGTTTCCACGTTTTTTCCCCCTTTTTTTTTCTTTATTGCTGCTGAATGTTCTTATATATTTTTTCTTGAGTTAAATGCTGTCAGCAGTCGTTCATACTGAAAACCATTTTCTACCTGGTTGTACTCTCACTACTGTAGATGCGACCATCCGCACGTACAGCACCGTTTGTGTGTAGCCAGTCTGTGCCGCGCTGTGATTTTCTATTGGTGCGTTGTATGACTTTAGTGGTTTTTGATTGGCTCTGCTGTGGGTGTGTGCAATTCACTGGCTTGAATGGCGTCAATTATTATTGGCCGGCGCAAATACCGTAGGTCCATTGGTCTAATCTAGTTGGTCTTCTTTCTTACTATTGGTTGGCGTTGCTGTCATCACACAAGAATGCGGAAGTCTAGTAGTCTACTGAGTCACCGTTGTGTCAGCTGATTCTTTCTGAGTGAGTAACTCGATTTAATTTTTAAAATTAAGTAACTTTTAAACAATATTTTGTACGTGACATGTTCTTGGACTGTCAGGCATGTGATAGACATGTGAACTTTGAGGTATTTGGTCGTTTTCTGGGGGCAAATGAGCGAATTTTACCCACTAGCTTCAAATTATGTAGCTATCCGGTAGTTAGCATGCCGCTAGCTTTTACAAACATTGCACATACACACAGGCGCGCTTTCGGTTTGTCGAGTTGTCATCTCAGAGCTCAGTGTCAGCCAGCAGTGAGGATGGCGTCCACTTTCACTTTCATCACGCCTTTTTTTTTTTTTAACTTTATACCTCCTGTCATTAGTTTGCACCTGTTGTGTTACGAGGCGAACAGAGCACCTGTTATTCTCTGGAAATTTCAAGCCATTGCGATTTTTGGTCAGTGGAAAGCACCCTGGAATCTCCCTGAGTTACAGAAAATTATTTTGTGGAAGAGAAACCGGGTTTGGAAATGTCATCTTAGCCACTGTCACTAAAAGCTTCTCTGCTTTGATTTGGTTCCTTTTTACACATCATATTTCAATGAGCAGTGAAGAAATGTACCAGGAAAAACTGTAAATAAACTATTTTCTGTAACAAAAGATATTTATGAGCGCCGAAGTCTCAAAATGCATTCAGAAGATTAGCACTTTTGCTTGACTTCCAGTTGAATTACTCACTTTAAAGCTGGGTCCAAAAGTATTTGAACATATTCAATTAGACACAATGAATATTAGCCTTAAATGCAGAATTTCAGCTTTGATATAAGGTTATTCACATTTAAGGATTTACAGCTCTCAAATATGTAGAGCCTCCTTTTTCTTTTTCTTTTTTTCTAAGAACCAAAAGTAGTTGCACAGTCTCAAAAGCCATGTAAAGGACAGTTTGTGTCATTTTAAATGAGTTAGTATTTTAAAATGTCAGGAGTCTTTTTTGCTGCATGGCGTCTGGGTTTAGTGAGCCCACGCCTTGCTGTCAGTGAATCTCTAAGTGCAGGTGGAGCAGGCCATCCTCAGGCTGCTCAGTCCCTGACGCAAGACCACTGCAGCTCGATAAATTGATAAGGCAATTTGTCCACCAAAGGGAATTTACTTAGATTGTTAAATGTTTCACATCTTGTTCATATCTTAGAGTTAAAGCTCGAGTCTGCACTTCAGCTACATGTCGGTTGTACATTCGGGGGAATTAATAGTTTCACTGTCCAAATAGCTCCATTTTAGCCTAGCAAGCCAGACCCGTACAGCAAAAAGACTTATTTTCTTGCTCTTGTGACACAGAAGCGAGTTGGATTATACATTTGAGAAAAGGGGAACGTGCTTTTATCATTGTAGCTTTTAACTGATTTGATGTTGATTAACTGGTGGTCAAGCAACATTGGCTTAATGTCATACTTTCTTAATTTTATACAGTGTTGGTCATAATAATTTGTGACCGACTTAAATATGACTGCAGCACAGAATTGGCAACCAGGCTAGCTTTTTGATGAGCGATCAGATCGATATCTGCTCCTGAATTCATATTTATGCCAGTTTTAGTCATTCAGACAACTTTCTTTGAGAGTCTGTGATATGATACCCAGCTTTTTACTACTGTGAGCTAAAACTGATCTTTATACGGTGCCATATGACAGTGTACTCTAAGGCTGGATTTGACATGCAAAAGCATACACATTTCTGAGGAAGCGGTGCCTCGAATTAAAAGTGCTGTTTCCCTGCTCACCTTTTCAGGGCTGAGGGCCAGAACCCTTTGCCATGTGCAGTCACAGTTTTTTTTTCTTTTCAGTTCTGTAAATATGACCCAATTCTGGCTGCAGGGTATCGTTTATTTTCCCATGAATTTCTTCTGAATTGCATCAGATAAAGGAGGGAGATGTCACTGCAGGCATGTGATCGTTATTTAACAACATCTTGTTTGCTTTCAGCTGATTTAAAATCTCCTCGACCTAAAGTCAGCAGAACGATAAGAGTCAGGCTGTTGAGTTGTATGTGTCACATTATGTTTGCAGAATGAAGTGTCCTTCGAATCAGCTTTGAGAACTTCTTAAGTTTCATGTTTTGTTTTGCAGAAACGGAAGATGAAATTCCGTCTTTGGAGGGTTAATCCAAACTATATTTTCAATTTTAGTAAAGAATTAGATGTGCTACAGAGTGTAAAGCTACTTGCCAAGGTGGCTGTAGTTTGAGAAATAAATGTTTGTGCGTTTTTTTTGACAGCTTGGATGACTGTAAAGTGCACTAATAATATGAATTTTAAAGTCTTTTGGATCATTGTTTTATTTGCACAGATACAGATTACTGGTTACATGCACATCGTGGTCAAGTTTCGGTTACAGCTCA
Source organism: Odontesthes bonariensis (assembly GCF_027942865.1). NCBI lineage: Eukaryota > Metazoa > Chordata > Actinopteri > Atheriniformes > Atherinopsidae > Odontesthes > Odontesthes bonariensis. The sequence continues at coordinate 15,722,760 of NC_134521.1, read as the reverse complement.
ACTTCCGCTGTCTACATGTACAGATGCAAAATTAGGTTATAGAACAAAATATGTCCAACGCCACAAGCTGTGAACCTTCTGCCGTCTTGTCTTTGGGAGATCATCGTAAATATAGGTATAGCTGAATTCACTGAACAGACGCTGTCTTTAAGTTCACTGAGCTGTGATTTTTGCCAGATGATGCCTGACGACATTTTATTAGAGCAGAGTGAGAGTCTCAAAATGTTTTAAGTGACCACAAGTTCACTAACCTTTGTAATATGACTAATATGCTCTGATTGTTCCTACATTGCCATAGGCTGATATTCGTTCTAAATAATTTGATCCGTGGTCACTAAAAAGCTTGATGAAGAAGAAAGCTGCACCATCTCAAGCTAAGCCTGTCGGAGGGCAAGGTGCCTACTTAGAACTGGAGTTAAATCTGGTAACTTATTTAATTTTGATCCACCAAGGCTTCATATCCAGGTCAGATCACGGCACAAGTAAATTATGTAAACAAAAAACCTTGCGCTCAACCAGCAGCAGGCAGATGTCGACTGTAAATCGGTGCTTCACTGCGCAACAAAGAGAACTTCAGTGGAGTCGACGACCAGTCGTTAGGTTCCCATTAGTTCAACAAACGTTTCCAGATGAGCGTTAATTCGTCTAAAACCACTAATGAGAAGACGTGGAACATTTGTGCCTATATGTGACAGACAGGGTGTTTTTTTTTTTTTTTTTTTTTTTTTTTTTTAACCCTTTTCACATAAATCTTGAGACGGCCCTAAATTTGAATTAATTAGGACAGATCTAATTAGTATATGGATACAGACAGAATTACTGACGTCATTGTCAGCCACTATAGCTGTGTGTATATACATGTTAAAGTAAAAGCGGTGACCATCAACTCATGCGTTCAATATAATTTTGGGACAGTTACCGTTTGGTGTTACACAACATCCTAATGAAATTAAATTAAACAAGAAGGAAGAAAGGGGCTAGGCCACGGGGAAATGCTCTTGTATAATTTATTGTTAACAAGGAGCTCCGTTCTCATTTACCTTTTTATTTTAATACTTATTTCATAAAACATGACGCATTTTATACCATATGAAAACTATATATCTTTAAACTCTATAAACTGTTCCACATAACTAAGAATAAGCTGAAAAGAGTGATAAGATTCACATTTTGCCTCAACACCTTCTCCCCTCTTCATTTATAGCGTAGATCGTTGTTCAGAATATTACATTAGAAAATCCAGTCGCATTATAAATCAGTTTGATTAGGGATCAGTGATCACTATCGATATCAGCTGGACCTGCCTCCTGTAATCGGTGATCAGGATCAGCTCCAAAAATCCACAGCTGACACACATTCTGGAAAACTGGGAAAACATGACTGCTTTATTGGGAATTCAGCTATATTGATGTAAAACCATGTGCTGTTTTTACAGAAAGATGCAAAAAGATCGAACTTTGGAGCATCTGTTTAGGCCCTTTTGAGTCTGTTTTAAACGTCCACATGCAGGATTGAAGCCCAACATTTAGAGAATCCAGGATTAAGAGCTAAAATGATTATTAGACTGAAGTAGACGGTTAATTCTTATCCACACTAAATCTTTATAGGAAGTTCATTAATGGTCTTGATTTGTTGAATTACTTATTACAATTTTTTTTAAGTCCATTTTTTTTGTATAGTTAAATTTTGAGGCATTAAGTGATTCCTATTGCTTTGAGTATCTCAATATACCTTTTTGAATGCAATTAAAACTTGCTGCTTGAATGCGATCCGGAATGAAAAGTTATGCCCTCTGATAAAATGAGTCGGGAGAGTGCTGTGGGTGTTTTGGCTCCTTTCAAAGTGAAAGAAGCCGTACTACAGTCTTTCAGTCTCGCTTCGAGGAGCGAAGCAGAGTGGGAGGGAGAGAGTAAGAGACGTAGTGGAAGAGGGAGGGAGGGAGGTATGTCATACATTGGACTCCAACCAGTATGTGTTTGGGAGACGGACGCTACTTGGACTCTGCAGGGCACTGAGCTTTGGTTCTGCCTTCAAAGGTTGACAAAAATCTCAACAAAAAGTTTTTTATTCGGCTTCTAGTGCAGGTAAGAGAAGATTTCCTTGAAAATACTATGTTGATAGTAGTGGGGGGGTTTTTTTCTTCTTTTTGTGGAGCTGTGTGCAAAAGGGGGTGTGTCTGGAGGAGAAACCGCTTTGGGTAGGGAAGTAAGAAGTCAGCTCTGAACACTTTGATAAACTTTCACATCGTCTCCCTGCAGTCAGTTTATTTTTAAGTCTAGTTCAAAACACAAGGAAGTGAACACTGTTCATGTTTTCTCTGACTACCTATGAGTGTACTCTTTGTGGTAAACTTTGAGCGTGACCTTCCCCCTCCTGAATGCAGTATCGGAGTGTCATCCAGTGAATTAAGTGTTCAGTGGTTTAGTTTCAAGTTTAAATATCTTAACTTTTACAGCGCGTTGCACTGCTCCGATTTCCAGTGTTATAATATGTCTTCACAAGAGCTGGAAGCAGATTCGGCTTTGACAGCTTCTACACCGTCAGGCATGGTATTAAGCTTTAGGTCACCAACCCATGACACACATGACCACATTGTTTATGCGGAGGTAGTGTTTTAGATGTATGCGATGCTGTATTGCGATCAGCACCTTGTGATATTTTGGTTGAGCAGAAAAGTTTTGAGTTTGTTTTCAGCTGCTGTCGTCTCCTCCTGCAGTTATCTGTTTGATTGCTGATAATCTTGACAGGGAATGTTGCGTTAGCATTTCCTGTAAATCAGAGTATCCACAGTCAGGTCAGCTGATCTGTTCCAGTGTCTCTGCTGTGGTGTCAGACTACACGTCAGACACGTTCCTGCAAGTCTGTCTGTAGCACTACGTGTGCACAATGTTTTACTCTGACTTGACCTTATCTATTAAGAGTACTTCTTGTCCCAGGTAGCCTTTACTCCTGACACTTAAAGGAGAAATGTTGGGTTGTGGGTATTCTGTGTTGTGGCTAGTTCTTTTTCCATCAATACTCAATCAAGCTTTATGGTTTTAGTACCAGCTTTAATTCTGCATGCTGTACTTTGAACTTTTAGAATCTAGCCCTGTAAGTAATCGCCCACAAGCACAAGTCTGAAGGTGGTGAGTGTTTTTTTTTTTTTTTTTTTCCTTTATGTTGGCAGGATCCATTGCTTGGCACAACACAGCCAAGTTGACAGGAGTAGAGGGAGGGATCTGAAGAGGCGCGCCCAGAGTTACGGTCTACGACGCTGGCTGGCAGCATGGTGAGCCAATCGCACTGTTGTGGAGGGGGTTGCATGTGTTAACATATACTCTGCTGCCGATTCCTGACTGATTTTACATCAGCTGCTGCTCTGAATACCCAACATGATTTCTAAAGAGTAAAATTGCAAGTTAGGACTCCCTTCTTTCACAGGAAATAGCACAGTGAGGTGCAAGTCTGCACATGCTCTTTGCTTTTTTTTTTTTTTTTTAACCACGTATATCTTTTCATAAATCTGGATATGTTTCTCCATCACAGATTTTGGTTGTCATTCTCTCACACAGTATCTCTAACTTGCTCTTTGAGTCTGAAAAACATGTTTTCTGTGCAAAGCCAGTTTGGTATCATCCAGTTGTTGCTGCATAAGTAGCTGGCTCCTCAAGGTGCCGACAAAGAGGAATGATGTCTAATCCCTCCCCAACCCCAAACAGGATCTATGGAAAGGGGATGAAAATAGCTCTTCCCCCGGCAGCAGTACCCTTCAGCCCAGTCTTGCTTTTCTCTGCAGGGTCGCATCTTAGTAGCTCTGTGGTTAGATTCCTGCATGCTTTTGCATCAGTTAAAGTGCTTTGTTGCAGGTAACAGATGTTGCATCTTTGATGTGGCTCCCAGCCATGTGCCCCCTGTATAACTGTTTTTGAGTTTAACTTGACCCTGTTGACCTGCTGTTCACATGAAGAAATTCTGTATTTAACGTGACATTTCAGACTTACAGCATGACAAGTCATAGCAAATATGGTGATTGTTAAGTAAGATTAGAATGAAATGCTGGCAGTGAAGTCAAATAGGGAAGGTTCCCACTGATGGGGATCAATGCACCAGTCTATTGCAGTATTTACTAATTAAGGATTTGTCTATAATGTAGTACTTTCCCTCTGGCCACTGGTTATTCAAGCAAAACTAAGACAAAATGTATTTTTGTGTTGCTACATTGCTGTAGTATAAATAATTCTTCTTCTTTTTGCACCTTTTTACTTTGACTACCAATATCAGCCTTAGCAGCCTACCATTGGGCTAGGATGCTTGTTTAAAAAAGAATGTCTTAAGTTGGTTTTTAAAAGCATCGACAGAGTCAAGTGAAGCAAAGTGGTAATTCATTCCACATTCTTGGTCCAACACCTTTGAAAGATCTGTCTCCTCGGGTCCTAAAGCGAGTGCGAGGGACCATCAATAGGAATTGCTCAGCTGGATCTCAAGCTACAAGCTGAAGTATAAGGCTGGATCAAATCCCAAATGTAGGGAGGGGCCTGTCCATGCAATCCTCTGAACGGTAAAACCAAAATTTTATAGTTTCTGCGGTAAACTACAGGGAGCCAGTGAAGAGATTTTAAGACAAGGATGTCTTAAATATCTTAAGAATTGTGTAAAGGCATACTGAGCTTCTCGAATTGATGTCACTTTGTAGTTTTTAAGCAGACAATATACAAAGTCTGTAAGTAAAATACTTTTAGGACCCAGTCATTTGGGGGCACTCTGTGCTGTTAGCATACGTCTCCAGCTGGAATAAGTGGTCTTTAGAAAAGAGGGGAAGCACTGACAAAATGAGTGACAAATTCCTCTTGAATCCAATGGCCCCAGCTTTTATAGAACAGAAATAGGAAGTGTAACAGGAGGACGTGCATCCTGAGGTTCTGGTCAGCTGGGTCCACAGAATGTCACCATGGCTGGCTGCCCAGCTCTCAGCCTTTTCACGGGAGCTCATAGCCTAATTGATTGCAGGGCTGATAAACAAATAATGTGGCTACTAAGGAAAGTAAAAGCAGAATGCAGACTTCAGAGAGACCCATCCTTTTCCTGTTAACGTTTAATTTCATGTAATTCCCAAGCTATTCATTCCACTGCTCTCCCTTTGATTAGTTTGTTGTATGTTGGTGTGTTTGGGTGGAGTCAGAGTTATGCACTTCATGTGTAACTGCACTTAAACAGCAATGTTAGGTGTGCTGAACACACCCTAGATTGTTTCAATTACAGGTCATCAGCCAAAGCTATATCTGAAGTTGGTTTATGATTGACAGATGCATACACATCAGGAATATTTGTACAGTCTGAGGTTTTGAAGTGGTTGGAAAGCTAAAACTACATCTTTTTAGAAGTTTCCTACTGGTCACAGCTAATAATGTTTCTGTCGGTCTAAGGTTTACATTCTCAGCTGGGATGGTGCGACCTGTGTTCCAACAGTTTGTACCGTAGGTAATATGATCCTTTTAATCTCGTCTTGTGAAGCAGCTTTCAATTGCTTCCCAGCCTCAAGGTTTGTTTTTTTTTTCCAACTGAAGACAGAAGGTATTCAGTTCGTACTATTGACCACTCGTGTCTGTTGTTAGCTGGATAATGAGAGCGTGGAAATGAGCACAATGAGGTTGTTTTTTTAACTCTGTCCTCGGCACCCGCTTTGTTTTGTCTTGCTACCTTGTAGCAGTGTTTTGAGTTGGAGCAGTTAATGTACGAGCACCATACAGAGAAGGTTGTTTTTCTGCCACTGCTCCATAAAATGTCTCGTAGTTCCTGAAGTATTAAGTCACCTGGATGGGTGTGTTGTGTTTTGTTTTTATACACTGCCCAGCCACCTGTAGCTCTCAGTAGGGTTGTAGTTGAAGCTGCTGTTAATGATTCATTGCGCCTCTATACAAACCTTTGCTTCTACCACTGTTTGACCTTATTTGTGAAGTCTGGCTGTCAGCGTGTGGCTCAGTAGTCCTTCTTTTGATTCAATACACGGGTTTCTGTGCAAAGTCACCACAGAGGTGCACGCAGAAAGAAGCGCTCATCCCGGTTTGTTTCCTAAACGGAAGCGACAAGGCATTTAACTGCACCAACTTCTAAAAGGATTGATGGAAGTTTTTCACTGATCACAGCCCTTTAAAAGGAGCAGAAGATGATTGTGGATCCAGACCAGTAAAAAGGCAGACTAGGGTCCCCAAAGGAGGCAAAGTCACTACAGTGCCTGCTTTGGGGCTCAAAATGCAAAACTCATCCCATGTTAGACTATCTCCTGTGACCACACAGAACAAAATGATGTGTCTAAGAACTGCTTGTGCATGCAGATTTTACTTATTGGGCTTGTTAATCATTTTTGGATTTCTGGCCATAACACCACACTACCAAAAGTAGAGTCCAGATCTCTGAATTTCTCTGCATACTTACTGTATTTCTTGATATAATGCGGGCCATCCAAGCTAACCGTGCTATCTGTTCCTGTCATTCTCCCAGACTAAGCTAGCTGGCACTGCTTTCTTGTACTGTGTGTTAACAGGAGCTGTAACTTCTGCTAAATGTGGCAGATTGTAAAGTACAAGTTGTCACGAACGTTTCTGTTTTTCTTGGAGGCCAACGAAACGCCGAGCTGCAGATATTCGGGTCATTCAGAAATATTGTCGGCTTACAGTTTCTGAGCCATGAATTAGCGTTTTATGATTGAGTTATTTATTTATTTAGTATAAACTATTAAAAATGTAAATTTATTAAAGCAGAATTGACACTTTCATCTCTGGGATGTGTGCAAGCATCTATTGAAATATGCAATACTTATATAGTTATAGTTATATTGTTCAATATAACCTCTTGTCATTGTTTGCACTTAGCACATGCAGACAATTAACTTGATGTGGTGAAAATTTTATTTTTTTATGGTTTGATGGATGGTAATAAACCTTCATATCAAAAATCCGGCTCCAGGATGAAAGTTCAGATTTGGAGCCTCTAACTTTAACACTTTTTATATGCAGCACATGCACTGCTTTCCTGCCGCCTGCAAAGTGAGTGTAATTGGTTATAAAGACAAATGTGGTTGGCTGGATGTTGTTACTTGTTACAGCTTCAGGCTGGCTGAATATTTGTTCTTGAACCTGTATTTATTAGTTTTATGATCTTCGTCAAACACAAATGTTTTAACTTTCTATATTAAAAGCAAAAACAAACGTTTACTGATGTTCGCTCCACATGAACATCGAGCTTAATGCCTCATGTCTTATTCATATCTGACTTCCATATCTGTGTGTCAACATGCAAGCTGACACCCTGCATTGGTGACTTGCTGCCCTAATTTCCAAAAATAAAACCAAAGACACGGGAAACCAAATGTGGTGCTCACTTTAGCGGCCGGTTTGGGCAGAGATGGTGGTTTTAAATGGAAGTTTTTACTTCCTACAGTGTACAGCTAGCTTTCTGTTTGTTTGTCTTTCAGCTAAATGATTGTTTGCATGATTCTCCTGCAGTTTAAAGCCCTCAGGTGTGCTAGCTGACATTCGTCTGGTGTATATTGGTGTTATACCGAATGTCAAAGCTCTGAACGAGTCACCCAGTATCGCAAAACAAAGACGCTGCTGTAGCTCCTGAAGTGTTCTTCTGCCGGCAGCTCTTTATTGGAGCCTTTCCATCCAGTAAAGCTTTGTTTACTTACCAACTTTTAAATGCCATTTACCGGAAAGGATGTTCTTCGTTTGAAAGTCTGTAGTGTTTCAGCTTTGCTAATGCTTTGTTTACTTCATGTACTATTGCATGTGAATGCAACTTGTCGTGCCCACGCAATATGCAGATATCCCAGCTCCTGCAAATAAATTGTGGCTTTTGTTTATTTAAATGCTGCCTGAAATAGAAACCTGGGCTCAGTTATCAAAAGCCAGTTTGAGTAGTTTGTATGGACCGAGAAAGGAATAAGACAATTGATTCGTGCAGCTTTTTAAAGAAGTACAGTTTAACAGCAGATGCATCTACAACCTCTTTGATATTATTAGTCCATCTAACTTAAGAATAGAAAATGTCCTAATTTATAAGAAATGTTAAACTCAGTTTCAGTTTTTATTCATGATAAATAACAGCAATATTTCCTAAGAAATGTCTTGCTATTGTATAAGATTTGATCTCCTGTCTTTGTGATGCTATGTACTTGATTGTTTTTAGTACATGCTGTATATCGTGTCCTGTATATACAAAGTTATCTTCATTTTAACCCAATAGAAACCAGAATTTTCTGTATATACAGGATCGAGAGTTTAAGTGGACATATTGCAGAAAATATGGAGATTTAACATCTTGCTGATGGCCATAATTTTAATGAAAATGATCAAATTCCTAAACCCATAATGATGAAGAACGACACACACAACATTTTCAAGACTAACTATTGTCGCTTTCAGAGCAAAGTCATTAATTTACAATAAAAGATGAGGTTTCATCCTCTTAAATGGTTTTTATTTCATGTTTCTGGGTTTCCACAAGACTGTCAGGTTTAACAAAGCTGTTTTAAAGAAAGCCTTTGATAATTTAAGTATAAATGACACTCAGTATATCTAATATTACCATTAGATGGGTTAGAGTTGTCGACATAAATGTAATGGTATTAGTTGGAGATGTTTCTAAATGTACACATTTTCAAGAAAATAATAGCTTATAGCTCATTGCGTATGAAGGGATTTTATGTGGTTTGTTGAGAGCCTCTCCCTAATTGTTGTTATTAGATGTTTTACTGGCTGTCCAACTCCAAGGTTCAGTTGTTTTAATGTCAGGGTGGTTGTTACACTTCACACAGAGTGTAGTCATGACGAAGGACGAGCAAACCCGCTGAAAGAAATCACTTGAAACCTGAATCAAATTCTTAGATTTTGATTACTCGTAAGATTGACTTGAAGCTGGAAAATGTGCCCAATTTTGATCATTCTTCTCATACAGAACTATATAACAAAAAAACTTCAACCTCTGTGTGAACTAATCTCGTAGAAGTGCAGCTCTGCCGTGTTGAAATGACATTAAAACCGCTCCCCCCTGTAAGCTTAATCATTTTTCTACGGCTGCATCTTGGTTGCATAATGTGGGGTCATGCAGCTGTAGGTGAGCGGTTGTCACGACTCCACCAGGCAGTAGCTCGGGGTAAGAGGAGGGAGGGGCTGTGTTCCCTGCTATATGCACAGAAGGCTGTTTACACCAGATTAATTCAGTCCCATTCCCTTATTAACAGCACAGCACGGTTGCTCATGCGCTGATGCAATCCAGGATGTGTCGGGTAGCGCCTAGAAGATGTGCTGTGAGGAAGAGTTTTCCCGTAAAACGCTGTGTCACCAGACAAACAGGCTCCCTCTCCTCGACACCCTCCCATCTGTCCTCTGCCACTCGTTTTCTTTCTGCGCTCAATCCCGCACAGGGCGTTGTTGACGGGCTACCTTTCACCAGCTGCACTGGGCACCCGTCAGCTCTCCCTGCTGGCTTCAGGTTGGGTTTTTTTCTGCGTGCAGTACATTGTGCGTCGTGCGATGGCCGCAGTACACTGCAGCAGATGGAGCGTGCATGCCAGTTGGAGCATCTTCTGCTTGCCGGCTTTACTGCCTCGTTGCTGAGGGGAGAGGCGTATTTACATGAGGATCTGTCGGTGAAGGGTGAACAAGGAGGGATTGGGGGAGGAGTGGAAGATGAGAGGGAGATGTGCATGCAGAGGGTGGAGCTTAGCATCAGGCAGTTCCCTCTGTCTTCCTTTCTCTCCTTCTTTCTCTTCTCGCGGTCACCCCCATCCTCTCACTACATTTGCGAGCGCACATCTGCAGTCGTTTCTGCTCAACCCTCACATCTAACCCGGCTAACCCGGTGGGCTGCTGCTCTTGTTTCTACCTTTTATGGACTATCATCTGTTTTTTCCTCAGCTGTGCAACAGGGGCTGTCTTCAGACACCAGTGTGCTCCCTCTTCTCTCCCTGGAGCAGAGGGGGTGGGGTGGGGGTTTGGGGTTGGTATCTTAAATTAGACTAGCATGCTGTCCCATAGCACCTCTTGAGAAGGGGAAACGAGCAAAAGGTGGCGGGGGGGTGGCGGGGTGGCAGGCAAAGGGGTTTGGAGCAGACGAGGGCTGAAGAGGCTGGGCGAAGAATGGTTATGCCGGCTCCTCGTGCTCTGGTCGTGCTGCTGCTCTGTTGGCTGCGTGTCGTTCGGACACAGTCCTGCCTGTCCTCGACATGAGCCTCGCAGTGAGGGTGTCCTGCTCCATGCTCAACTGCTTCGTAAGTCCTGCTATTTAGGTGTTCGTTTTCATTTGTGTCTGGCTTTTGATGGGTGTGCATTAGAGCCCTCCTCTCTCTACCTCACTTGCTTTCCAATCAGAGGTGAGGAGAGGGTGGGGGGTTGTTTGACATATGCAAGCACTGCAGTTATGGAGTAGCTGCACTGACTTCATGCAAGTGATAGACTCTGCGATCTTTTTTGGAGTAAGATGTTTTTTTTTTTTTTTTTAAAAAAAAGCTTCTTAATTTTTATTCTTAATCTGTTATGGGGGGGGGGGGCTTTACTTTGCAATCCTGATGGGTTGATTGGCAGGGAGGGGCAACGGGGTCCTGTGTGGAGTGGTTCAGGTGCAATATTTGTGCCATTGAGAGTGAGTACATTGTGTGCCACTGTTGCAGTCTCAGTGCTGAATGGGTTTTAACTGCAGTTAAGGACCTGTTGTTTTGAAGTGGTGCTGGACTGTTTATAAGCTGAGGAAGACCGATAAAAAGCAGGTGTGTTTTTTAATGGGTTTAGTCTTAACACAGAGCAGTGAAAAGGTTGATGAGAATCTAAACAAGATTGTCTCAACCTCATGTCATTGACTGTCTTCTTCAGCTTACTACTTTTCAGTGATGTCCACAGCTCGCAGTCTGTGCTCACTGTTTACTTTCAGCTAATGTCTTTTTTTTAAATTACACTTTCTCCTCCATGTTTACCTGTCAGCCATCCCAGCTCTCTGAACTTATGAGCTAAAGGCTAATCCTGGCGTTAAAACGTACTAAATGATAATTCAGACAACATGGTCAGTGTCTTTGTTCAGAAAGCTGACCTTTTGCTAATTCAAACTAATAAAAAGGACAGATGAGGATTATGTAAACGATAGGAATGTCTTTGTCCAGTATTTACATTTTTTCTTAAGCACTCATTTGGAAACTACAAGTAAATTATAGTAATTGAAACATTTTAACAAGTCTTGCTACAACTTCCATTGTTCAAATTTTCTTTTTTTTGTTACTCTGAAAAATTCTACAAAGTGCAGCATGACGTTTCAAATGATTTCCAAACAAAACGGCATAAAGAAAATTACTGTAAATGAAAAAATCTATTCTTATTGAAGGGGCATCGGGTAATCGCCAAAGTAAGCAGCAGTTCATCCTGTTTTGACACACTTACGTGTCGGCCCGGAGATTTCACAGGAGGAACACTTCTGCAGCTCCAGCATGGCGGTGGATTAATCATGATATGGGTTGTTTTAAGCCAAAGGAGGATGATTCAGTTAAATACTTTCACATTGTGGAAGACATCACATCATCAGTAAAAAGATAAAAAAATGGAAAAGTGATTACTCCTACAGCAGGATGACAATCCTAAATATCGTGAAGGTCCACAATCAGACTTTGTTGTTTGTCCATGGACCTCAGACCGACCCTGACCTACTACTAATAATAATAATAATAATAATGTGATCGTTACACGTTATTTAACGTTAAGATATGCAACATCTTTTTCCAATTCTAGTTGTTTATTTTATTGACAAAGCTGTCTGTTTTTCTTTCGGAGAAACGTTGGATGGAAAATTAGGTGGAGCAGGAAGAGCACTGCGGCTGTAGCCTTCTGTGTTTTTCTCTGCGAATAGTTGTGGCCGGGCGTTAGACAATTTATGATCCGTCTTCAACATGTCTGTGGCATGGCCGAGTCAGCACTTCTTCTGCGTCAGTCTGTATTATTTAGTATCCCCGTCCTCTGTTATTTAAGTGGATCACAACACTGTGAGTCTTCTCAGGGGCTGCAGCATTTTATCACCACCATCGTTGGGATCCAGCAGTGCCACAAACATCCTCTGTTACTGCTGCATGTTTATTTTCCTGTGCAGTATGTTGTCTGCTCTAAATGGAAGTATAAAAAGCCTTATTGAATTAGTTTCGATTTTCTTTATGATTAAGATTATATTATGCCCTCTAGCTAAATGAATCATCAGCGTAAGTAAAACTGAAAGCTTTTTTTGGATGTGCTTTAGGCTGTATACCTTCCCTGCCCTTTGCTGATCCCTCTTTGACTTGATCTTAACACTTTATCTGACACGGCACAGAAACACAATTGACAGGCAGAAATATCATGACCCTCAAGAAGCCATCGAATTACTTTATCGAATGATTCGAATTGGCCGTTGTTTTTTTTCCTCCCTTTTAATAAGCATAACTTCAGTTTTGCAGCATCAAACTTGGAACGAGTAGCGACACGTTGCAAAATTAGTTTAAAGGCTGTTGTTAGCAAAGGTGCGAGCACAACCAGTTTATTTCAACACCTCAAACAGAGGCACGCCGCCAAGTGGGAGAAATGCTGCTCACTGCGAGATGCACAAGATGGCGCCAGCCCACAAACGCCCGCTAAGAGAGACCCAACCCACATTTAGGGAGGTAGTTTTCACCGTGTATTCCATACGATTTAGAAAAAGAAAAAAAAAAGTGGAAAGCAATCACGGATGCGGTTGCGCTGCTTTCCGCTAAAGATATGGTGACCATTTATACGGAGGAAGTTGGGAGATTGTTTGTAGCTTGTGTATTGTCAGGGACCAAGCAGTAAGGCAACAAAGACGCAGGTGCTTTTGTTTAAAAATGATTTTTTTATTTACCTGAAAAATCAAGAGTTCCAGTAAACAGGCCAATAAAAAAGGTCAATCTAAAGTTTCTCCGAACTAAAGAAAACTCAAACAAATGAGTGAACATGACAAACAAACTGACCTTCCTACTCAGACACATAAGGGGAACTTAAATACTGGTTTAGCTAAACCATGTATGACACAAGGGGGAAAACAAAACGGCTGCTACATTCTAAACCAACAGAAAAAACACAAAATAAACCCCAAACACCCCTATGATAATGCGGCATGTGGTTCAGTCCAATGAGGCTGGCCCCAGTATATTGGGGTCCTCAGCCCCTTGGTCACGCCTTTTGCTGCACCAGGAAGAAGATGCCGAATCCCAGGTAACTAAAAAAGAAAGAAAGAAAAGAATATTAATACAAAGTAAACAGAATTTGACCTTGCAACGTAGGTCTGTGTGCACTCCATAAACATTACAAGATGAGAAAAAAGTACATAAATGTTTGGAGTGACTGTGACAATGTGTGGCTTGCCATCACATGGATATCCACATATTGTGGGAAAGTTGTTGTTTACATTGGCAGGGGCGGCCATCTTGTTTTACTAGCATGTTTCAAAGCTTGTGTTTATTTGCACTTTGAGTTTAGGCAAAAGCTAAACTTTTCAGTCATTTCTGTCATTTGTAGTGCGTTTCGCTCAAAAAAAAAAAAGAAAAGAAAAAAGAGATCGATTGAAATCGTAGATTTTATTTTAAGCCACATCGCTCAGCCCTACATACTAAAAGATTAATAGCAGCACGTTCATGTCTGTCTGCCTAATGACTACAATTAGTAAGAATCAGAATATCTTTATTGTCATTGTAAGTAAATGGAACAAAATTGTAACAAGTGCATCTAAAAACTCTGAAGTAGTGAGTGAATAAATGAAGAATCTTCCAGAAACAAAAGTCCCCATTGTGAACATGATGTTGCAGGAAGAGAAATGATTCATCCTTTAATGCTGCCGGCATAGAAACTATTCTTAAACCTGTTACTTTCAGTCTTTTTCTTGTTTGTTAGTGTTTTGACGTTTGTTGTCTCTTAGGTTATTGGACTCTTTAATGATTGTAAATTACTCAGAAAAACAATTATATGAGGAATTCTGCTTTCCAGAAGAATCCTGTGCTCCTGTCCAGTTTTTCCCAGTACTTGGAGTACAGCCCAGTCATAACACTAAAATGGGATTGATTGTTTAGAACATGGTGGTCAATGAAATATTCATCAGTCAGAGAGCGGACAGGAGAAAAGAAGAGCTCATTTGAAGAGATTCTTCATGCTCTCTTGTGTTTTCATCGTGACCTTTTACTTGCATGTTGTTTTTCAGGTCATATTTGCAGCTTTTCATGCCGTCTTGTTAAAGCTGCTTCTGTTTCCACTCACCGTCGTCCTGCTCTAAATACCTGTGACTTTTTTTAAAAGCCTGTTTCGCTTTTGTCTCTGTCGAGCTGCGTCAGCTTAATTTAATTTATCCAACACTGGGCAGTTAAAAGCTGACGTGTGAGTGCGTGTTCGCCACGTTCTCGGGAGGTCACCTCTGCATTGTGTTTCTCTAATCTGCACAACTCGAGGACAGAGCCCCAGTCAGATTAGGTGAGTAATCTGGCGAGGACTGCAAATTGCTAGTAAAAACTCGATAGGAAGGGACTCCATCACTAAAAAGCCAGTCCCCGTTGCCATGGCAACCAGACACTTATTCATGAAGAACTGTGCCAGTTCCTTTTCAGTCTATTCCCTAATCCAACCTCTCCAATGTCACATGGTCCTTCAGGTACATATTTTCATTTACATCCATGTGAAAATCCCCAGATTGGTTATGAATGAGCCCTGCGTCTGACTCCCTCCACACACACACACACACACACACACACACACACACACAGTTAATCTGCTCTGTCATGGCTGCCCTGCTGCCGTTTTACAGCGTTTGCTGTTGTAGCCGATGCCGTTTTGTTAATGCCTGTTATCATGACATTACATGTGCTATCGACTCTGAAATCTTTGTGCGAGTAAAGTATGGAGGAGCATGTATGAGTGGGCATATACCTGTCAGCTCCAGCTTTTTGATCGCTGGTTGGACGAAGGTGGGGGAGGGTTTGCGGGCTCACAGCAGTGACGAAGCAAAAATGTGGTGGGGCCCAGGACAGGATGCACTCCATCTTTGTGAGTCTGTTGGAAGTGAGAGCATTTGTCTTTTTCCTTTAATCTACTGTAAGCTGATTGTCCGCAGTGGGTCAAAAATAAAAAAAAGACGCTTCTCTGCTTGTGCTTCTATGTACATATAAAGTTTTAACGTAGCTCTTAATTGTACGTTCTCTGCTTTGCAAAAAGGGTTGAGGATGCTGAAATATCAAGGTTATCTTCACAGTTTCCTCCAAATGCTGCCACGTTGAGAGTCTCTGCTTTCATGTGCTTCAGTCTTGTTTCTTTTTTTCTATGCCGTGTTGTGCGTTTTTCTCATGAAGCCATACATATATGTACATTTGCTTCTTTTCTTTTGAAAATGCACCGTCAGAGCTGCTCCGTAATATTAAATCAAGTGAATGTTTCCAAGTACTATCAGTGAAGCAGGAAGTATATTGGAGCCAATGGACCTGATTGTTAACGTGGGATTAGTTGTGTGTATGAGTGAGTGTCTGTGTGTACAGAATCTGAGTGCGTGCTCTTATAAACTGATCAACATTGAGCGTTTTATCGGGAAGTTACACAGCACAACACATTAAACTCTAATGCGAAAGCAAGCTGTGCCAGGATGGCAGGCTGGTGGGTCAAGCTGCCCGGCAGCAGCATGCAAGTTCTGCTTGTAATGGCTTGAACCTCACAGGACGCCTCTGACTGATGGCCACTGTCACGGCTCAGGTGAAAATAAGTTAAATTGATGTCGGGCAGCTGTCTCATCAGTCTCGAGCTGAAGGCTGACTTGGGTCAAACGTCAAAAGATTGGCGAGGTTGTGCTTCGAATGGGTATCTCAGAGAGGCAGCACAGTTTGAGTTTGAGTTTGAAGGTTTTAACATTGAATTCCCAACAGTTTTTTCTCATCATGTCGTATAATTTAAACCACGCTTAAGAGCTGCCAAGTGGGAAGAAATAGTTCATACCAACCCTCAAGGGATATCTCAAATGCTGCCATTACTAGCCGTTAATAGATTCAATTTGGATGTAAATACAGGAGCTATTTGGGGTGGTCGGTGGCATAGTGGGTTGCAGGCGCCCCATGTATAGAGGCTACAGTCCTCGCTGCAGTCGGCCCCGGTTCAAATCCCACATCAGATGGCCCTTTAGTGCATGTCATTCCCCCTCTCTCTGCCCCCTGGTTCCTGTCTCTCTCTTCAACTATCCTGTCTATTAAAGGCATAAAAAGCCCCCAAAAAAGAAAGAAAAAGCTATTTGTTTTGGCTTTCTCTTGTCAAACATAATGTAAAATATCAGAAGTGGCCAATCCAAGCTCCTCATTTGTTATTACTACAATGCTAAAAGTGAAACAAACTACTGAATTGAACTGCAAGCATGATAGCGATGCAGCATTATGCCCAGAAAGAAGTCCAATCGTAATCTTTAGTGAGTCTTTTATATAGATGGAATCACAGCATCAGTATGATTGTAAGAGCATGATTTGGAGTCAATGGAGACATCAGTTATGTCAGACAGCACTTAACTCTTAGGGAGCGTGGACATCTCAGTTTGGCACAGCCTTCACACCTACCTTCATGGCTGCCATTTATTAAGATTTATAGCGCACAAGTAGGAGAAACGCTAGCTTTGTGCCTTTTCCAGTTTGTGTCGTGCTATATCACATTATTATTCTTTCCCACATCATGATAATTCATCACTACATATGTAATAGCAGCAGAGGATTCTCCAGCCAAAATATTTTTGACATCTGAGCTACGTGTGCTCACTAGGCCTACATCTGGAGCCGAGTTAGATGATTGTAGTTTTTTTACCAGTTTGACAGTCTTATCAGTGTCGGTTTTCTGTCAGAAAATTAGAAACTGACTCTGGACGCCTACCGTTCACCGTTGTTGTGATATTGGTTTTGCAGATTGTATGAAATAAATCCAAAGACTCAAAAGGCCTGAGTGTGATCTGAAAATCATTTCACCTCTCAGTGAATGTTGCATGTTCTCATGAAGTGGAGCACCCTCAAATCACCAATTTCCTGTCCCAGTGTGTTATTGGATTACACTATTATCTATTATTTTTAATAGTTTTTTAATGGTTTTTGATCTGTGAAGTCAGGTTGGCATGTTGGTGACTTTAAGGGGTCGGGTAGTCACTGTAGGCATACTGTCTCCATCTGTTACCAGTGAGCCCAATGGGTGGTAGGCTTATTGTGTGGTTTTAATTGGCTGCTTGGACCTTTAGATGACAGATGTGATCTTTTCCAATGTGGCAGGAGTTCTGCTTGGTTTAACATCGAGGGATGTCCAGCTGTCATTTATGCCAATTTGTTGTCATGGGACACGATAAGAGTCCACAGAAATAAAGCAGTCAGTCAGGATTCCCTTTCTGTTTTCATTAAGAAACCACAGTCATGTGTGGTCGCACTCATGTGGTTTCAGACGTGTTGCAGCGTCTGCAAAATTCGCAGAGGAGTAGAAGACCCTCATGTGGCAGTCGGATGATTTTAGCAAGTCCTTTTCTGTAGAAAAGAAACGGATCCTCAGCAATATGTCCCATATAAATGTCACATGACTCATAATTAGGGTACTTGTGATATGAAAGTGGTGAAAGGCTTTAAAGTAATAAGAATGAAGGGCATGGGCCCATCCTTTGATTTAATCTCTTTTTTTTCCTTCCAGGGATTGACGTATGACCTGATAAAAGTGTTTGCTCAGGCTCAGCAGAGTACCAGTACCCTCAGCTACAAGGACAGGGTTGACTGCCCTCTTTGTTCCTCCCTTTTTCTCACTTCTGCCTCCTCTTCTAATTTTAGCCACTCATCCATCAGAATAGGTGTCAACTTAATAAGGCTGCATTGGTCTTTATATTCATCAGCAGCCTTAGAAATATATTGCAGAACTTTAGATGATTGTCGTGGTTTTCTAAAGTGAGAATTTTAAATTATTTTTAATTCCATAAGACGGAGTCAGAGCATTACTTTTGAAAAACTGGTCAAGTGTGTGAAATGCATAACTAAGCTGCTGTGTCTTTGTTTGCTCTGGACTCAAAGTCAACAGGTTTTTGGTGTCCCATGCCCAGAGTTTCCTTATCACTTAAACATGGAGTATCCATGTGCAAAGTGGCCAAGCATATGCAGTATAAACCGGCAAAGGTTACTCCCTCAGCATTATTATTTGTCAGAGATAGAAAATACTGTGAAGGATGGAGTTGTAAACATTTAAAGAAGCTTGACTCATCGACCACACAAGGTCAGGTTTCGCTTATTGAAATGGAATTTTAGGTCTCTCGTAGTCAATTTTTAATCTCCTACGTGAGGTCTTTTAGTTTGCTGGTGGAGATTGTGAAATTTACCCTGGCATGTGTTTTACACCAGAGGCCAGCTATCCTGATAAATGCTTAATACAAACACAGAGCGAGTATTAAGCTTTCTTGTGGTTTGATGTTGCGATCATTTGGGATTTCCTCTTATACATTGTGTCATTCTATATAATGAGAGGGGTATTTATGTTTACCTCTGTTTATATTCATCAGGGTGAAGAGGGGCCTCCCAGTCTGGAGTACATCAAGGCCAAGGACCTGTTCCCCCAGAAGGAGCTGGTGAAGGAGGATGAAAGCCTTCAGGTGAGCAGAAAAGTTTCCGTCAACCATTCACAACCAATTCCTGAGCTCAGTCCCATGTGCTCTGATGCCCAACAACATGTATTTGGAGTAGAGAGAACCATGTGCTGGTGACGAGACAAAGTCTGGCACTTCTAGAATATCGACGATGGACTTCAGAGTGTTCCTCTAAACCACACCCTACTGATGCCTGATAGTATGTTGACAGGCATCTAGTGGTTGCCAAGACGGCTCTGCAGGAGTCACAACTCGACGGGCTTAAGACCTCAGAATGGTGTGGAGACGATTACTCAATGTCCAATTGTAGAGAAAGCCAATTATGCAACTCGGGGAATGATGAAATATTTGCATTTGGATGCAGCCACTACCCACACCGCTGATGCCAACATCAGGCTACATGTTTAAAATGAGCCTTTCAATTATGAAAGGAAGAGGCAGAAAGTGTTGACAGAGCTTATTTGTAGACAGTTTATAAACCAAACCCAATACGGATGCTGTGTTTTCATCCCAGCTCAATATGTTTCATGTTACTACTTTTAAGAAAAAAGCTGTGAATTAGTTTGTTTTTCTCGCCAAACGTTAATAAATGTGCAGGTCCCCTGAAGATCAATCACTACAACTGAAATTTAACGTGTGTGCTTCAGTCTTCTCGTGGAATACTTTGTACCACGTTGTTCCATGAAAACCGTCTCTGCAGAGAGTGAGAAACCAGGGCAGCTGAAAAGCATTTACGTGGGTAGGGTTTATTAGTTTATTGCATACTGAAGATACAAGTAGCAAAACTATGATGGGCTGCTCTTCCCTCTTTGGTGTTGAGTTTGTGCTTTCTGGTTGTCTGGTGGTTAATGGAGCCAAGCATTATTTGTCTGGAGAACTGGACAAAGGAAAGATGGAGGGAGGAGGGATTCACCCAGACGAAGGGGGGCTATCTGCTGTCTCTTTTTGTGGTTGTCAACTGAAGCATGTCTCCACATGGTTTACAGTGAATTGCCGTGAGTATCAACCCGTTCAGAAGTGGTTTTTTTTATTAATAAAGGGTCATACACTGAAGGACTTCCAGCCAAGTAAATGTGCAATAACTGAGATCTGAATTTCTCTTTGTATCAATCTGAAGAGGCAAAAGCTTTGTAATTGTACCCTTCTGAAACATTTTCTATAAATATGCACTCTTACACTCTGCCACCCCTCCCCCAGCATTCGCACATGTAATCAAACGTGTCTTTGCGTTTGTATTTTTAGTAATTTAAGTGCTCATATCTCACAGCTGATGTGTCACACCGCAGCTTCCTTGCAGGCAAATTGCAGGCATTCCCTACTCCGTCATATTTGATACCTTGCTGCCATTCCTCCCGTGTGTGTGTGTGTGTGTGTGTGCAAGCTGTGGTATATGTTTAGAGATGCATGTGCCTGTCCTGACGGGCAGGCTGCTTGAACCGGAAGTCACGACTCACAAGTCAGAACGTTATTCACGGGTCTTCTCCGCTCACCCTCCCTCTCTTATTTTCATATTTCTGCTGCTGAGGGCTTCACAGAGGAAACGTGACACAGTATCTTCTGCTGCTCTTGCTTGCTGTCAGTGACTCATGCACCTACTTTTGGAGCACAGCTCATTTAATGCAGCTCCCAGTCTGTACAGCATGTTAACTATGGTACTCTGAGCAGGACGTGTTGGGTCTCCACCACAGCAGACGAGCTCACAGTAGCTGCACAATTTCAGTCCTTTATGGTGCTGTTGAGGCGATAATAAATGCATGTGTACTACACTCTCCAAGTTATGCACACAAATGCAACAATAATTTCACTTTTTTTGCTCCCTATTTTTTCCTTTTTATCATGCAAATTAGTATCTAGTTTTGTTGCCATCTCAGTTTTTAGCTTCTGCTTCCTAGTTTCTTCTCCGGTCTCTTCAGAGTTAAACAAATTGCAGTTATTATTATATTATATATTCCTTTTTTTTTTTTTTTCTTCCCTTTTTTTTTCCTTTCTTTCTTTCAAATCCCCATCACACGGAGGCAGGCAGGGTGCAGCCTATATTTGGCACCGTTTGTGTCTGACCGCAGATTACTACGCGCTCTGTTTCCCAGGTTAAGCTGTACTTTTGGTTTGGACTCACTCTTTGGCACATTTTCTGTTGAGATGAGCTGCAGTAGGTGCAAGATCAGTGTTAGACTTCTGTTGTTTTTGCTGTACCAAACGTTACTTAGACCAGCAGTCGTCAGCTGAATGCGCGGACAAGTTTAAAACTTTCTCCAACATGCAGCAGTCCTTATAAAAAATGGTTTGAGAAACAATAGCTACATATTTCTTAGATTTATTGTGTCTATTTTTCATGGTCTGAGTGGTGTCTGTGTAGACGTTGACTTGGGTTTGAAGAGACTCGGTTGCACCCAACATCAGCCCGATTTTTTTTAATTTATTTATTTTTTATTTTTTTTAATATATTTTTTTATTATTATTTATTTATTTATTTTTACCTAATAATCATCCATCTGTCCCGCTGCACATTGTCTTTTTAACATGCACCAGTGGGCCATGCTCTTCATGACTCAGCAATGCATCCTAATGCAGAATAACGTAATGCTGTCTCCAAGCAACACTGTTGTCCTCTCTACCAGCAACTAAACAAGACCTGAGTCGCCGTTCATGGTTCCCCATTGAGAGTGATTAGCAGAGCAGAGACTTTACCTAGTTTTCAGAATGTTTTATGCATGGGTGATTTATCTCCGACATGCAGTTGTTACAACTTAAATCCTCCTGGTTTGCAGCAATTATAAAAGATCTTACCACTCACTATATTTCACTGCGTCGTTTTTATTGCCCTTAAAAAAGCAGCAACAGCAAGAAGTATAATGACATTTACCAGAATGGGAAGTGTGAAGTAGAGCACTGCGAAGGTGGCTAAAAGCTTCAGTTTTATCTGTTAACTGAAACATTGTTTAGAAGTCGGCAGATATACCTGTGTGTTGTGTCTCCTCGGTTGGCTTTTAAAGATAATTCCCTGCCTCAAAATGAAATGAAAAATGTTCTTTCGGCCTCTGTTAGAGAACCAATTACCTTAATGTGAGGGTCTCGTTGCAGGCGAAGCCAGGGCTTGACTGTGACTGTAATGAAAAAGGGTACAAGTAAGAATGTTAATGGACACTTTGGGATCCCTCCCAGCTCTGCCTGCTCATTCAGGCTCAGCAACAAGCCTCACAAAGGTTCCTCTGTAAAACTACTATGTGCTAATTGGAGAGCTACACATGCGCACCATTTCTCATGCTCCTCAATGTCCCCAGTTGTGTTTGGGGGCAAGTATCGCTTTTAAAAAGATGTTAATATAAGTGCTGATAAGATGATACTTGAGTTGTTGTATCAAATCCAACTTGACATATTTGATTTATTTTCTCTGCAAACCTCTTTTTTTCAGATAGAGCCGTTTAATTTTGTCACCTAAAAACTGTCGTTTAAAATTAACCACATGAAATTGTCACGGCATCTGTTGTGATGCGGCATGCCCTTTAGCTTTACTGACGGGTTGACTTTTACCAATCAGGCTGGATGAAGAGTCATTCCGGCCGCTCAAGACTTAATTTTTAATTTCCCCAGTATTTTAACTTGTGACTAAAGTCAGAAGGACTTTATGTTTACTGCTAATTAGCAGCGTGTAATGCCAAAGTAAGATGAGGATTATGTTTAACTGCTGCCTGCTAAACATCAACATGTCATCGCTGTAATGGTAAGTATAAGCTTACTGATGTTACCTCTGTGGTTAAGTACAGAGTGCCTGTAAACAACTTTGTAGAACAGAGTTTTGTATGGAGATGATCACTAGTTCGTAACCAGCTCTGTGTACAGCCAAAAAAATGGATGTAGACATAATAAAGTCTGTGAACAGGTACGAGTGTAATGTTTTGTGCACAACAGACTTCAACAGTCCCTTTGTTTTCTGTCTCTACAGGTGCCATTCTCAGTTCTTCAGGGGGAAGGGGTGGAATACCTTGGCCGTGCCGATGAAGCCGTCATTGCCATTTCCAACTACAGACTCCACATTAAGTTCAAGGACTCTGTCATCAATGTGAGTGCACTTCTCAGACCATAAACGCACAGAAAAACCACAAACTTTTTGCTTCACTACAGATGGCAGGTGTCTGAGTAATATGCTGCGGTGCCACGCCACTGCAGAGGCCAATAGCAGAAAAGAGGAGGATTTAGTGTTCACTTTGGACACACTCAGGCTTTTTACTTCCCTCCCCCCGTTAAGATTTTATAACGCTTAACTGTGCTCACAGGGCAAATAAACCTAGGAGAGTTAAACATGGGGTACCAATAAAGTGGTTTTGGTCATTTTTCTGCTTGGTTGCGAGAAAGTTGTTTGTACCACAGGAGTAGCGGGCTCTCTCATCGTCCGACAGGAGAGGTTTAATGTGGCATCCAAGCTCCGAAGGCCCAGCCCCCACTGGCACTGATGTCCACCGGCCCGTTCCTGCTGACGTCAGGCGTTGGTCAAACACAAACAGGCCAATTGTTTGCATTCACTGGCAGAGAAATTCCTCCTTCTTCCCAAATCCCTGTCATCGTTTCCACAAGGTTTCAGGTCCTGGAAACGATGGCAGAGCTTTACAAAGAAGGAGGAGATGAGGACTAATCACCAGGATGTTAAAGTCACCTCTTTAGCTCGACTTACTTTAGTGGAGGAGACCAGGAATAACTCACCAGCTTACAGCCCCTACAATCCTACTAGACGAACTCCTGCCTTGACCCTATCGGCACAGTTGTACTCTGTATTTATGCCAGCAAACCACAACCTCTCACCCACACCCCCGTTCACAGCTCATCCCATACTTCTAAGCTGTTTTCTTGCCCTTTGCTCCCGTCTATGTTTGTCTTTCTCTCCATGATTTCCATTTGCCTTGGACATGTGCTGCAAGTAGCACATTATGTGATCCACTCAGTTATCTTTCATCTTGCACTCTTTGATGTTTTCTTTCCTTTAAATCTTCATTTTCCTTTTGTCTCTTTTATTCATTTGGGTTTTAATAGTTTTTTTTTTTTTCATTTCCTCCTGTCTTGTGTGTTCCCTCCCTCCCTTCTCTCTGTGTGTTCCATGGTGTCACTGTGTTTTAGACCTTCCCAGGTGTGGACAATGAAATCTCTGTGAGTACCACATGATAAACCGCCATCCTCTTCCACAGTCTAAGCAGCTTGGTCATGCAGCTCTTCTTTCATTCTGCATTGTTACAAAGCATTAAAGACGAATTGTAGTCTAGTTTCAGCCGAATGTCGATTATACATTTGTGATTTTTGTGAAAAATGCATGGCTGACCCTGAGATGTAACAGAAATAAGCACTTTCTATTGCCAGAGTGTTCTCATTTTCTTACTCATACAAGATGCACGTAGTGCTGTTACATAAAGGTTTGTCCAGAAGTGAAGTTGCATTGATGGTTTTACAAAGCTTAGCAGCACTTTTATTTCCTCTGTATTACTTACAAAAAGCTTTAAAAACCAATAGACATCGAGTTTATAGCCGTTATTTGGTTTCATAAGGGATCTAGAGACTAAGTTAGGAAACCAAGGACGCCGACTCCTCCTCTTAAGTTAGGATAAAGCTCTACTTTGTTTATCTAGCTTGGATTGAGTCTGTACTGGACCAGGGGGTGGTAACTTCTTTGTAGACGTGCTGTCTGGTCTGACAGTGGTCCATCAGGCTGATTGCACACTCTCTCTGTCTCCCCCTACAGGTGCCGCTCAGGCTGATTGATGGTGTGGAGGGCAGAGATATGTTCCAGCTGCACATCATCTGCAAAGACTCAAAAGTTGTCAGGTAAGAAGAGGGATTCTCCCACACCTTACCCAGCCTTTAAAAACACATTTTATCACATGTTGCTCTGCTTGACCTCTATTCAATATTTCCAGGAGCACAAATAACTGTTACAACACTTTATTTAGTAATAAAATCACGTTAGCATAAACGCACCGGTGTTCCTCGTGACCTGTGTGACTGCAGTGCTTATATAACATTACAGAAGATATTTAGATACACAGCAGAACTGCTTATTTTATTTTATTTTTTATCTATTGTGTAAAACAGAAATATAAAAGAAAATGCTGCTCCTCTAAAGTAAGAGTATTTCCCCTGCTGCTGTTTCAGATTAGGACAAATTTATTAATCAGTCCATAGATTCCTTAAAGGCCAACCAAACAGTTAGAATGGCAGTGGAAACGTATAGGTGTACAAGCCAGCAATAAGGGCCCCACAAGGCTCAAAGAAAGTAAAGATGTGTGATTATACCGAATGGGAATCATCATCTGTGTCTTGTTGTTCTGAAACTGAAACCAAAGAAAAAGTCTGTCACATGCTGTTGTACTTCACCTCTTTTTGTAAAGAGTTCATGTCAACTCTTTACATTTGTGTAGGTGAAAAATCTTCAACGTTTGTGAGTGACTTGTGTACATTTTGGTTTTTAGACGGAATAACACTTGATTGCCCCGAATCTGACAAAAGTAGTGAGGAAATGAAGGTTGTGAGCAAAACACTGAAATGTAACGAAGGACAAAGACGATTTGGCACTAGAAAGATTTTTCTGATTTTAAACAAAGATTTAATCAAAATGTTCAGTTTTGACCAGTGTTTTACAAAAAGAAAGAAATTACATTGTAATTAATGTAATCAGATTAATGTAAAATAAATAAGAACAATACATACAATCAGAAATTCTCATTAGCTGCAGCCCTAATATGCAATATATCAGAATTTCAGTATCACAGAAACATCAGGAAACGATATGTTGTTATGCTGAATATTATACATTTTAAAGCCATTTTTATCTTTTCAGTTTCCCAGAACAGAAAATATAGATTTTTATAAATAAAGCTTGGAAAGAAAGAAAAACAAAGCCTGCATTTATTGATCCTCATTCATTTCTCTGTGGGCAGCAGAATTTCAGTTACTCATCATTAAGCTCCCACATTATCACTCCTGTTTAAAGGCTGGAAAATCCCTTTTTCCTTTCCCAGTCCCCAAAAGCATGTATTAACAAAAGCAAATTGTGCAGAGATATTTTTTTGCTACACATGATGTCTCTTTGTCACGCTGCGGACTCCACAGATGCCATTTTGCAACATTCAAGCAGTGCCAGGAGTGGGTCAAGCGTCTGAACAGGGCCATTACGCACCCATCCCGGCTGGAGGACCTGTTTGCCCTGGCCTATCATGCGTGGTGTCTCGGAGGCAACGCCGACGACGAAGACCAGCATGTTCATCTATGTCGACCAGGTTCACATGCTTGCAGCCACTCAGAAGTTGAAGAAAAGGCTGACCCTTGGGATTGTTCTTCATATTTATACCCTCCCTTTACATTGTGTGTGTGTGTGTGTGTGTGTGTGTGTGTGTGTGTGTGCAGGGGACCATGTGCGTCACAGAATGGAATTGGAGGTCAAGAGGATGGGCTTTGACACACAGAACGTTTGGAGAGTGTCCGACATCAACTGCAACTTCAAGTATGTCACTGAGAATTTCCCATAGATGGCATGGTTCCTCCGAGTAGGAGAAGGTCATGATGACTGTTCACAAAGTGAATGTTGAGTGGTAGAATTTATGAGGGATGTGACAAAGAGTGAGGCTGTCGCCACAATGTCTTCAGACTGAACAGGTTGCACGAGGGAGGGCTTGTGTATGTCTCGGCACCTCTCTGCACTGCGTGTCAACACTCTGATGGGAAATATGTTTGAAATTCTGCTTAATTGTGGGTTGATTATGGGTTAGAGGGAGCTGTGGAAAGATAGGTGTGAGGGAAAGACAGTGAGCCACTGAACCGCCTGAGGCAGTCTGGAGTCCTAATCAGAAAAGTTCAGATTCAGTGTGAATATCTTAAACATCCATTATTACAAAAAATCTGTCAATCTACTTTACATCATTGACAAAAACTCCCAAAACAAACCAAAGAGAAGTCTGATAGGACTAAGAAATGCTGTTGAGTCATCTATGTATCATTAACTGCATTGTAAAGGGAAAAAAACTGGCGGTTGCATTTGATAATTGACCAAATGTAAACAAATATAGACTAAAAAAGCACTTTTTCCATGTATTCTTCATATTTTTATCAGCATTTGTTAGAATTACCTGTTAAATCTAAGTATAGATCAGTGTTGTCACATGTTGATCTCTCAGGTCAGCGTTACTTTCAGTCTTTAAGAGGCACAAACACACTCACTCTGACCAATATAAAGCGCTCCCAGCTGGCCATAAGAATGCGAAATGAATTTAAGTGTAAACTGATGATAAAGTTGAATAAATTACACTCTTTGCCGTTGTTGATTTGTCTTTAAAACGGGTAAATGGGCAGATATGAATGAAAAGTAGAAATGAAAGAAACATTTTAAAAACACTCTTAAATGTACACTAATTAGAAGTGTTTTTTGCCTGTTTTGAATAAGATTTGATGCACATTATGGAAACAATTTTACAAAATGCATCCGAGATTACAGACTCACTTGCCGCTCCTGGTCTGAGTCCGATATTCCCCGAGATGAAAGTCATTCTTGAAAAAGAGCTCTCAATTTTCTTCCTGTGGATGTCCACCACAGATGCTTTTTCCACCCCTCGCCTCCGCCTCGAGTTAAGAGCTCTGGGGTCCGGTCAAATAATCGTTTTGTTTTTTTGCTTAAAATGGTTCCCAACTGGGTGAAATGACCCAGAAGTAATTCAGTGAGAGCCATGAAAGGAGCTTTTCAAATTCTCTGAGTACCAAGGAAAAGAGCATCTGTGCTTCCTTTATTGTATCCTTTAGCGCGGGAAACACTGGACCGTCCTTTATGAAAGAACAGAGTTAACTACAACTCTTTGTAGTTTCCAGTCTTGATGCTGTTTATACAGTCACACTAACAGAGAACAGAGGGTGAGCAGTCTGTGACAACAGTGCATTTCACTTTTGTGCCTTTTTTTTTTTTTTTTTCTTTTATAATTTACTAACCTTAATAATAGAACAATGTTTGATAAATGCTGTCTTTTGTATTTTCCATTAGAATGGCTCTTTTCATATTTACTTCACCTCGTTACGTTTGAGACCTCAAAAGTAAAAAAAAATATATATATATATATATATATATAACTCTATTGAATTCTAACCACTGCCATCATAGTGTTTACCTCTTCTCTTTGGCAACTCTACACAGCCTAGTTTATTCACTTTAAACCGGTCTCTGGAAACGCGTCTTAACGATTCACATTTCTGATTTTTGCAGCTTTTTGGTAATCGCCTCAGATTTGTTTTGTCAGTGAATGGAAACCCGGCTATTGTCTCCTTTGCAGTTTGAACAAGTAAATGCTACAAAAAATAAAAAAGACTTGTTTGTTCGGATTGCCTCTGAGGAAGAACACAACCTGCTGTGGGAGACGGACACACAGGACAATGAGCTAATTAAACAAGCTGCAGCCTGCTGAGGCCCATGACTCAGCATAGTATTTAATTTTCCCTCTTGTACACGCACATACAATCTCTCTTCTCCCCATCCCTAATTCAGCTGTCAGTAGGTGAACTGTGGAGAGGAGACCAGAGACAGATGGAGTTAGGCGGTGGCACTTTTGAGATTTGTTCTCTGCTAAGAGCTGAAGGTTATTAATGCAGCACTGCTGTGTGAAGGCATGACTGATAATGCACCATTATAAACTATATTTAGTTCCTCACTGAAAACCCCTTACCTCCCATTCTCTCTGTAGATTGTGCTCCAGCTACCCGCAGAAGCTTCTGGTTCCAATATGGATCACTGATAAGGAGCTGGAGAGTGTGGCTTCCTTCAGGTCTTGGAAGAGGATCCCTGTGGTGGTCTACAGGTAAGGCGTGCTGACACATCGGTGGGCAAAGCATCAGATGTTTTCTCCAAAAAGCAAAACATGTGATTTATGACTCAATCGCTTTGTATTTCAGGCATCAGAGGAACGGCGCAGTGATTGCACGTTGCAGCCAGCCTGAGATCAGTTGGTGGGGCTGGAGGAACACGGATGATGAGTACCTGGTGACGTCCATCGCTAAGGCCTGTCAGATGGACACCGGAGCCAAGGGCACACCAGCCAGCCGACAGCGAGGGGAGGCCCCTGACTCCTCTGACAGTGATTTTGGTAAAGCTGCTGTTGATTTCATGAGTGCCGATCCATATATGTACCGTTACAGCAGTGTGAGAGAAACCGTTGAAACTTGAGCCAGTGTTTGGTGACTCACAAGGAGAATTCAGGTTTTTAAATATCTAATTTACCCTGCAAATGAAGAGTCACCGATTTACACAAGAATGAAAATATCTATGGTTAAAGCACATTCATGGTCCTTCATTGTTTACATCCAAAACTTGCAGCCATTATTCATCAGTGTTGCAGCATAATATTCAGTCTGACTTATAGAAATGAAACATCACTCAAAGTAGGACAGCTGTCAGTGGCGCCTGTTCAGAGGAAAAACAACTCCTCGCATCGTCTTCAAACTTGATTTTGCTGTCAGAGACGACACCAATATGTCAAATTGTGAAGCGCTCAACACGTTTTTGTTTTTCGACACAGTTACAGGCTGCACGGTAACTGGCAGCAAATCACTAACCAGGTTTCCAGAGAGTTACAGTTCATTTTCAGTCTCGGTAATTACTTTTCTCTCTCTGTGGTAGCATCTTGAGATCATCGTTAGGAGGAGATATTGATTTTCTTGAGGTTACAGTTGGAGTCAGTTTCTGTTTGTCCCTTTAGACTTTCTATTATTACATTCCCCCACAGGATTTGATCATTTTTATCTCGTTTTTCCTCAGACTCCTCTCTGACAGGCGGCTCTGGCTGCGATGACCACACTGTCCCACAGAAGCTGCTGATCCTGGATGCCCGCTCCTACACTGCTGCAGTGGCTAACCGAGCCAAGGGTGGAGGATGCGAATGTGAAGGTTGGTGTGACCAAACATTTGGGGAATCCATCAAATATCAAAGGATTTTATTCCCTTTTTGTATTAAAAGTGGATATTGATATTGATAACCCATGAATAAAAACACCCAACGACGCAGGAGAAAAGATTAATGTTGCATATCACATCTGTATCTTAAAAAGAAAGCATTATTTAATTTTCTCTGACCTGTTACTTTGTTTGTGTTTAGAGTACTACCCAAACTGTGAGGTAATGTTTATGGGAATGGCCAACATCCACGCCATCCGCAACAGCTTTCAGGCTCTGAGGACAGTCTGCAGTCAGATCCCGGATCCAGGAAAGTAAGTGGATCTGTTTGACCTTTCTCTCCGAGCGGCTCTGCCCCGGTTTGCTCCTCCCTCCCTTGTTTTAATGGCTTCGACACACTGAAAAGCAACACCACTCAGAAACGGGAACGCTGCCACAGTGGAGTCTCATTCCTGCTGGGCTGGCCAGCTGTCTGTCTGTGCACATCAGCAGCGCATACTTCTGGTGTGTGTTTTCCATTCGTTTTGGTGTTTGTGTAGGTTTTTAGTGGGCTGCGCGTGTTCTGCGTCTGCTACTTGAGCAGTTATATGTAAACTACTTGAGTTAACCCAGCTGCTGAGGAGTCTTTATGCTGATGGCAGACAGAGGTCCCCACAGATATAGGTCAGAGCCTCCCTGTGCTTATTATATCAGCCTAGAAACACACTGTTAACTCAAGTTAATAGAGAGTAGCACAAACTGATGTATCACATCTCTTGGGAGAAATGCCATATTGTTTAGTATTTGTCTAATCAGCCCCTTCTTTTGTATACAGCTGGCTGTCGGCGCTTGAGAGCACCCGTTGGCTGCAGCACTTGTCCGTCATGCTGAAGGCAGCCACTCTGGTGTGTTCAGCGGTGGAGCGGGAAGGCCGGCCCGTCCTGGTACACTGTTCAGATGGCTGGGACCGCACACCCCAAATAGTAGCCCTAGCCAAGGTTCTGTTAGACCCCTACTACAGGACATTAGAGGTTAGTTTTTTCAACACAGTTACTTCTCTTTGTAGATGGAATGTTTTTATAAATGTAACGCCGACTCTGTTTTTCCATAGGGGTTCCAGGTGCTCGTTGAGACCGAGTGGTTGGACTATGGTCATAAGTTTGGGGACCGCTGCGGTCACCAGGAGAACGCAGACGATGTAAGTGAGCAGTGTCCCGTCTTCCTGCAGTGGCTGGACTGTGTTCACCAGCTGCTCAAACAGTTCCCCTGCCTGTTCGAGTTCAACGAGGCTTTCCTGGTGGGTGATCCCTCGATGCTGTCTTTCTTCCTAGTAGATGCATTTTCTTTGACCATTTTACAGATGAACAAGTGCTAGATGTTTTTCCAAGGCATTACACAAAATCATCATCAATCTTTCTTTTTTTTTTTCAATGTTTCACTTAAATCAGCTGTCTGACAGAACGTGCTGTGTTGCTTTATAAAAGTCCTAACACGATGCTCTGCCTTCTTGTGTCCAGGTCAAGTTGGTGCAGCACACGTACTCGTGTCTTTACGGCACGTTTCTGTGTAACAACGGTCGTGAGAGGGAGACAAGGAACATCTACAAACGCACCTGCTCTGTGTGGTCCCTGCTGCGCACAGGAAACAAGAACTTCCAGAACTTCCTCTACATCCCCAGTCATGATATGGTAACGACCAGTTACTATACTATCCATATAAAATGCAGTGGTGGTATTTTTGCTCCTAAGTTATTTTAAATCTACTGATTACAACGAATGAGCTGATCATTATATGCAGCACAAACAAAATAACACCATCATCAATTCATACTGGCCTCCTTGGATTGTCCTTGTCACTTGTTTGTCTGCCAGGTGCTGCAGCCAGTCTGCCATACCAGGGCACTACAGCTGTGGACAGCTGTTTACCTGCCCACCTCCTCCCCCTGCACAGCTGTGGATGAATCTGTGGAGCTCTACCTCCCCCCATGCGTCACAGGAGACGAGCTCACCTCCCGCTCTCTGGACAGGTATGTTAGCTTGATGCTAATCTTATCTGTACTAACTGTTACTGTTGGCAGTCATTTACATCAGAACTAGACTGCCCTCTAGAGTCCTTAATGGGTATTGTATAATTTGTGTGTAACTCTAATTTCCAGACTTCCAAAGACTCGCTCAATGGACAACCTGCTGTCAGCTGTTGAGAATGAGGTTCCCCTGGCACGTACGTCCAGTGACCCTAATCTCAATAAGCACTGCCAAGATGGTCGACCTGCTTTGGAGGCCTCGCCTGCCACAGAGGACACATCTGGAGACGGCCCTGACGAGCTCATCCCTGACTCTCCGGTGGAGGAGCAGTCTGTTCACCACAGTCCCGCCAAGACCCCGGAGGATGACCCAGCTGCAGAGTGCTCTGAAGACACACTGGAGGAGCCTTGTCTTACCACACAGCCCCTGCCCTCTCCTCCTCTTCCCCCTGTTTCCGTCAGTACGGATGTCACACTCACACACTCGCACTCTACCTTTTCCACTCCTGTCCTCCACCAGGCTTTGCCTCAGATCACAAACCTTCCACTCTCACCACCTCCGCTGGAGGCCGAGAGCCTGTGTAGGACTGCTGAGAGCACCACGTCACCAACTCATAACTCAGACCCGTGCTTACCTCTGCCGTGCAAGAACACTCAACCTGCAGCCAACACACCCACCTCACTGCTTAATGGACACTTTGAGGGTCTTGCAAATGGCCTCCCAGAGTCTGCCAGCCTGCTGGCTCTGAAGCCACAAGCATCTGTGCTGCCCATGGAGGATTCCACAGAGACTCTCACAGATGAAGGCGAGCTTCCCCCCACCTTACCTTCCACAGTAACACCAAACCATTTAGATGACGAGGAGCAGACACGTGTTCACGCCCAGAAAGAGAAAGGAGACACAAGGACTGACGTTGGGAAAGGACGAGAGCGAACGTCAACTGATGCAGCAGCGACTGCAGACTGCACCCAGGTAACCGCTCGCCATCTGATCTCCCAGAGTCAGCTCTCTGACCTGTCCCTGCTCGGCTCTCACTGGGACAGTGTGCAGGGTCTGGTTCAGTCCGCCTGCAGTCACTCGGCCATTAGCCGAGCCCTGCAGCCCAACAACTACCAGAGCCGCCGTCTTGCTAGTAAACTTCTCCGCGCCCAGGGCTTCACCTTTGCCAATGGGTCCCAGTGCTGCCGCAGGGAGGCTCTTTGTTGCCCCAGCAGTCCTCTGCAGGCTGGATGGCTGTCTGTTGCCAGGAATGCAGGCTACAATGGCCTGTGCGGTCCTACCTTAGCTGCTCTCAACAGCTACTCCCTGGCAGGCCCCCAGCTTCTGCCGGCATCTTATTCTTCACCCTCCGCCTCGAGCTCCCCTCCACCACCCCACGCCCCAGCTTACCTAGATGACGACGGGCTGCCGGTGCCGATGGATGCCGTGCAACAGAGACTGCGACAGATCGAGGCAGGTTACAAGCAGGAAGTGGAGGTGTTGCGGCAGCAGGTGCGACAGCTGCAGATGAGGCTGGAGAGTAAACAGTATAGCACCCCTCCCTCAGAGCCAGACATAGACTACGAAGATGACATTGTGAGTCTTTTTTTTTTTTTTTTTTTTTCAGTGCTGACGCTGCTTTTAGGCAGCTTGTACACAAAATGGATCTCTTTTTCTTTTTTTCCACCAGTCTGCAGTGTTGTTTACCTTTTTTAATCTGTCCTCTGTGATCTCTGGTTCAGACGTGCCTGCGGGAGTCAGACAACAGCAACGAGGAGGATTCTCTGTCCACCCACAGCGAGGACCGTCTGTCTGAGGGCAGCTGGGATCGTGTGGAGCGCAAGGACACAGAGGTCAGCATCCGTCATCGCCCGATAAACTCTCTGCCTGCACTTCCTCTCACTCCCTGTTCCCCGTCACCTGCATCGTCGGGAGCACCTCTTAATGTCCCGCACTCTTCCGTCTGTGTGTGTTTGTAGGTCACAAGGTGGGTGCCCGACCACATGGCCTCCCATTGTTTCAACTGCGACTGTGAGTTCTGGATAGCCAAGAGACGTCACCACTGCAGGTGAGACTTCCCCCCCCGAATGGGTGAGAAGCAGCTTGTGTCCACAGCAGCGGCAAATATGCAGTTAGACGCCTCGAGTCAGAGCAAACTGGAGGAAAAAGCAGACTGCTCATGTTTATAGATCAACGATCTCACTCTGTAGTTTTTCTGTGATGCATTCAGAAGAGTTGTAATATATGATTATAATATCATAATAAAGCTATTGCAGAAAGTCTAAATGTATTCATGAGATGAATTAGCTATAGATGAATTAGATATATTCAAGATTTCTATTAATTATATCCTGTAAATCATCTCAAAATCATGTAGAGAGTAACTTTTATCACAGTCGAGTGAAGCTTCAGCCAGCTGCTGTTTAACCTTAACTTGTGTTAAAAGCACAAGGTTTTTGTTGCCAATTGATGGAGCCTCATTTTCTGTTTTTGTGCTAAGCTAAAAAGCTACTGGCTCAGTCCTTCGATCTAAATCTAAGGAAACAAGTCACGAAGAACATCTCCCATTTTTTAAATAAGATCTTGATATTTTGTTCTATTTCAAGCAAAATTAGTCTTCAGGTGAGATTTAACAGCTCACAGGTTCGTACATCCAGATCTGATGATCAATTATTCAAAAAGCAACAAACTAATTTATCATGAAAACGTTTTGTTTTTTTGTGTATTTCTGTTTTCTGGGCACCATTTTGTCGCAGTGTAACCCTGCCAAAGAAGCAGCTTGCAAATCAAAAGATGTATGATGCTTTGTAGTTTTTAGGCAATAGACCAAGCTTTGGTTTCTTCTCGTGATCTCAGAATCAAAGGTTTTAGATTAGCCGATGGGGGAAAAACAAACAGGATGAGAATCCTGTCCACGCAGACCAGAACATTGTACAGAGGAGAAAATGTATGTGAGCGTTCCTGTAAGTAACGCTTAGATTATACATTCAGTCGATGACTAAAAGGATTTAAACACAGCAGGTTTCCTGCTGAATTGTGACAGCTCAGTTAATCATTTAAGTTTCATCAAAAATCTGAAGTGAAATTTGCAACAAACAAATGGAGAAGATAACGAGAAGTGATGAGCTTCCCGTTTCACTTCGATTTACGAGTGTGTGTGAGGCAAGGCCTTGTAAATGTTAACATGTGATTACCACCAGGAGTACAGAGGAGCAAACGAGGGAACTAAGATGAAATATGTATGTTTCAGGGTCAATTTCTGCTTCTTTTTTTTTTTTTTTTTGCTTTATTTCAGGTCCTGGTAACAAAAGAAATGCTAGAGTTCATGTATCTTGTGTATGTGTCTTTCTTTCTAACTGTTTATGTCTTAATGCCCATGATAAACTTGGGAACAGTTTTTCTCCGTAGCTTTTACTCATTCACTTTAAATCTAAGAGACAAAATGTTCTTGTGTTTGTTGTATTTTTTAACATCATCTCATCAGCCTGCACTAAAACATCATCATTACACAGAGTACATATCAATGTCGTCATTAATGCCCCATCTTAGGTGTCTGTTCTTTCTTTTTTTTTTTTCCCCCATGTTTGATGTGAGTTTGTTTTTCCACTTAATGTAGCTACTGTAATGCTAAAAGTTAGAAAGAAAATCTTTCGTTGTCTTCTGCCTTTTCAGGAACTGTGGTAATGTGTTCTGTAAGGACTGTTGTCATCTGAAGCTGCCCATCCCGGACCAGCAGCTGTACGACCCGGTGTTGGTGTGCAACACCTGCCATGACCTGCTCCTGGAGTCCCGCACCCGCGAGATCCGCAGCCAGCAGCTCAAGAAGGCCATCGCCACAGCCTCCAGCTGAGAGAAGCGCAACGTAGCGTGGCCCGCCTCCGCTCTGTCCTGCTCATTTCGGACTGACGAGCCGAGCGCCCCCGTTGGAACCTTGCTGTCATTTTGCCAGCGGGGGGCGAGTGAAGAGGAATTATTTCTGTTTGGGAGGCTCGGTTTTGAAACGGGGATGCACCGAAACTGGAAGGTGGTAGAAAGAGTTGGATGGAAGCATGTTAGCAGGAGGTGGAAGACGGGGGCAGTTCCTACAGAGCAAACCCCTTCTGTTCAAAGACATTTTTCAGCCCGGAGTGCTGCTGCGTCCTGCTGCCTCCGCGCGGCTCAGTCCTCTAACAGTGCCCTGTCCGAGGGACGTCTCCAACCTGCCCACCCACCTTCTGTCCCAGACACCTGCACCTTCCTGACAGACACTGTCTCGCACTTCAGAGGACAATCGCTCACCCTTCCATGTGTCGGGGACTCCAAAGCCTTTACCTGTACTACCGGAGGCTTTCAACTTTAAAAGAAAAGAATTGCTGCTACAGTATTTAAAAGTCTAATTTTGTATTCTTATTTTGTGCACTACTAGCTGTCGTGTATTTGAGGGAAATTGAGACCAAACTTGAGCAAAAAGGGAGAAATCTGCTGTTTACTTTGCCATCGTAACTTTTTTTTTTTTTTTTCTGGGAGCCTGAATGTAACGTGCTGGGGTAACTGGATCGATTTTATGTTCATGTGCATTTGGTGGGTTGTATAAATAAATGTTCATTGCTGCAACGTGTTCTCAAAATGATGTATATGCACAGTCAACGTGGTTCTGTCTATTTCAACGCTTTTGGCCATGTTGCAACGTTAGACATTGTGAGGATCGTGTACGGACATCTTGTTTTCTGGGATGAGTGCTAAGAGGAAGAGGACAGAGTGAGGATTGGAGACGGAAAGTTTGATTAAAGGAGACGGCTGTTTTGAAGGTGCTGTTGGCGTTTTCTGTGATGTGACTGAGGGTTTTGTTTGAATGGCTCGGTGTAACGCCTGGTGTCCATCTGACTGATGATGACTCCTCAGATTGTGAACTGGCAGTGCAGAACACTCGTGTGAGACGGCTCAAACTGAAGGCTGGGAATTTTTTTTTTATTTGTTTGGTTTTCTTTGGGGGAAGCTTGGCTACTTCCCTCTTTAAAAAAAGAAAAAAAAATGTTTATGTCTACTGGTTGTTCCTTGAGACAATAGTGCCATATTTAGTTTTGTCTAATTTTGGAGCCTTTTTCTTTCTTACGGACAGCAGCAGGTTTCTAATTGGCCACATCTGTGTATGTTTTAATGGTGCAGATATTTAGCTGCTTAATAACACTGAGACAACTAAAAATTAACAGATGGTTGAGTTAGATAACAAGGACGATGGGATATCACCATGATTAGTAAACCTTTGTGGTTACTCGTCATCTAATATTTGGAATATCTTACATGCACGGTGTTGATGAAGTCGAAATCTTCATGAGTATCTGAGAGATGTAACATAAATAGTTATCTGATCAGTAGTGGTGGCTAAAACCTGTCACTTAATCAATAATTGTTGTAAAGAAATGCACTGTAAAAGTTAAATCCCATGGGTTAAAATAAAAGATTATATCAATGATCTGTTTGCTGTTCGGATCATTTTACCTGCAACACGGGAAGAAGAAGAGATGTGAAGGAAGACTGACTCTCCAGACCTGATCTCCTCTGGCAGCTCTTTCCATTTCTGGCACCTCTGGTCTTAAATCGTGTCTGTGGAACAAGTAAAAGTCCTCTGCCTGAGAATCTCGGTCCACAAATGGGCTCATTTTGTTCTAACAGGTCAGAAATGGTGGTGAAAGGCCATTCGGTCATCGGTAATGTCTTAAAATCAGTTCTAAGAGAAACTGGAGTCAGTTTGAGGGACCTACAACAGGAGAAACAGCCTCTTAGTTCCTGTTAAAAGTCTGAAAGCTGAGTTCTTTGCAGTATGGAGCCGATAAATGGATTTTAGGGTTAGGGTGAAGGCTGTTGCATTAGTTAAGGCATGAAGGGATAAAATGGCCTCTTTAAATGTCTTTAAAAGATAGATCATGCTTTTGAAATATCTTAGCTGATAAAAACATGTTCTGTGATGTGCTGTCTGGGTTGCTGAGGTTCTTTATCACAAACAGGCATGGACTGATAATCGGGCGTACCGGGTATTTGCCCGATGGGCCGACGTGCTATTTGGGCCGGCAAATCCGACATGTATATTAATAATATGTATTATTATTTTTATTATTATATATCGCAGGGGCGGAGCTATAGGCGGGGCGGGCGGGGCAACTGCCCCTGGGCCCAGGGCCCTTACCCACTCAACCAAAAAAAAAACAAAACACGTGTATATAGTTCCCAGTTTGTTTGCATCGCAATGTTCTATGTTTAAACATTCCGAAATGTTTTGTTGCAGTCTTTGCAAATAATGTATATAGTTTAGCCTAACCCAGCCACTTGGATGCAGTCAGCTCAAACAGGTGCCAGTCCCAAGCCCGGATTAATGGGGAGGGTGCCAAAAAATAGCCTTCTTTTCTCGTCACTCGATGGATGAGATGGACATGCTTTATGAGCGCGCCCACCGGAACGAGGGGGCCCGGTCGGGATGTTTTGCCCCTGGGCCCTGTCCGCAATTGTTCCGCCACTGATACATCGTCATCGTCATATCTGCATAATGCATGAAGAAAAATAAAATCACCAGCGCAAGAGTCTGTTCCGATCCGGCCCTTACGACAAGCAACTGCAGCCCATTGGTTATCATCACTGACAGTCTAAAAAGGGCTAGGCCAATCATGAAATACACAGAAAAACACCTTCACTCTCCGTGTGGAACTTTGTGCAGCGGTGTTCACTTAGTGATGGCTAGGAAACGCAAGGGAGGCGCAGAGAAACTGCGCGACAAAAAGAAACGCGAACTTCAAGCGGAAGCTGCGAAATGTGTCAAACTCACTGACCTGTTCGCAACAGCAGGCTCTTCGTCTGCTCCGGTGACTGATGTCAAATATGGTGGTGGTTGTAGTGGAGGCGACGGCGAATCGAGCAGTGAACAATGCAGCTGCTGTAGTATTAGAACCTGCGGTAAGCTGGACAGTTTTCAGAGCCCCAAACTATGTAATGATAGGATAAACCAACCTACCCCTTAATGAATATGATAAAATAACATAACCCCAATAAAATTATGTTGGCTAATGTTCCATGAGCAAGTTAGTTTGTATAGTAAACACAGGTGCTGCTACCCATAAACTTCATGCTACCACTAGCGGCTAATGATGAATTTTCTAGCCTACACTGAGTGCATGGGAAAATAAGCCTAGTTTTGGCTAATACGTCTATGTCTTCCACCCTGAACTGAACACTTTTCAATGCGAGAACCTTAAAACCACTGACAACATAACAGAATGTATGCATGCAAATATCATCATTAGACTATCATTGTTTGTGGGTAGAGGCTAGACCAAGGCTAAATGAGGTTTTGCCAAGAGGCAGGTGGCAGTTTCTATTAAGAAGATAAGGTCAATGAAAGAAAGTCACCATAGTGTTAATAAATTAAGGTTTTGGAAGTATTTTCAGTGTCCACTCTCACTAATTTCCATTAACCCGTTCCATGCCTCAAGGTATTTATTTTTTCAAAATTTGCACAGTTGGTATACACATTCAGTACACCAAAAAAAAAAAAAACTGACAATGTTTGTGTTGTGCAATGTGGTGGGCCAGTCTAGTCCAAAATGCCAGGGCCGATTTTTTTATTTTTTTTTATTTTATTTATTTTTTTTTTTTGTCCCAGTCCACCCCTGATCACAGGTTCAACTTGTTCTTCCATTTGTTCAGTCATTCACTGCATCAGCTACAATAATCTCACATTTTGGAGGTAGTCACCAGACAAATTCAAACGTGTGCCAACCGCATGAAAAGAAACGCCATGTTTCTGGATGATTTGTTCTAGAAGAACCATGTAAGAACCATGTGGTCCCAAACTGACACTATAAGTTATAGGAGAGAAACTAGACCTGTAGTAGTTGACTGAGACAAAAAAATGTTCTTTTTGATAGGTAAGATAAGAACCATTGCTATGTGAAACCTGATATGTGTAAGAGGATGCTGTGATCAGCTGAGTCTAGTCGAGTTTATGGTCGGTGACGCAAGACGCAACGCAAGCCCTTGCGCGGTTGCGTGTGTCACCTCACGCTAGTCGTCCATTGTTCAGTCAACGCAAGCCGTATCCAACGCATTCAGTTCATTTTCAATGAAATCCGGCCGATCGTTGTCGCCGTGCTCGCAAAGCATGCTGGGATTCCGGCACGGCGAGCGGGGGACCTGTGGCACGTCAAAATGTTGGGCTCGCCCGAAGTTTATGCAAATTTGCCACGGCAGCCGTAGTGCATTACCCAATGACGGAGCCATTCTACCGTATGTTCTATCTACAACTTCGTATACACGCCCCTCTGTACACGCCCACTGTAGTAGCAACACGGCGACACTAGGCATCCAATCCGGCGAGTTAAGTTGACGTGACGAAACAATGGATCTCTACCGTTAATTTTCTAAACTTCACGCAAGACGCGAGCGCAACCCACTATCTACAATTAATCACATTAAAAAAAAAACGCTGCTCCACCTACTGTCCTGGCGGTGATTCGCCACGCAGCACACGCAACCGCCGACAAAGCAAAATGAAGCATAAAGCCTGATTCTTACTCGGCGCAACCGCGCAACTGTTCTGGCTCGAGAACCATTAATGACGTCATCGAAAGCGCCAGCCCCTTCACAGTTCCTTCAGCTCATAAGCGCAGTTTGCGCCAAGTATGCGTCACATTTGCAGTTCTCTCCAGACCAGCGGGCGTCACTGTTGAGGAAACAAGCTGAAGAACCGGATGAAGAAAAGCATACGAAGAAAGCATACACAATGCCACCTGTGGTGTCACGTCAGCAGAGGCTGGCACATCTGATGCGGATGCGGAATGAATTTACTCTGGGTACTCTGGACTCTGGGAAGAGCTGTCTGCTGCTGGAGGTTGGGCGGTGGCAAGGGGTTGCAGCCTCCTCGCTGTCTTCCTGGGACAGCGTAATCTACGACAATAAGCAAAATAAATAAATAAATAACCTGTTCCGTTGTCATCACACAAACCAGACTCTGATTTCAATGAGATAGGTGATCGCCTATGAACCAAATAGTTTATGCTTACCACAGGGTAATTCGTGGAAGTTTCGCGATGTTTAACAAAATCGTTCAGCCATGCCAATTCGGAGAGGATTGCAGGAGGCCTGCTGTATCCGTCGCCACTTCTGTGCGCAACCTTCTTCTTCGCCTTCACGAATCGGTCACGGATGCATTTCCATGTTTTCTTCACCTCCACCACCGACTGCCCCAGATGCCTGCCGATTTCCCCCCAGGAATTCGACACTGCCGTGTTGTCCCAGTGTAACTTCATAGACGTGTCGTACAGATGTTTGTAGAGGCGCACCCTCTCGGTCACCGCGGTCTCTGCAGTGTTCATGTTTCCTTTCTCTTGGTCAGCTGTTTCCGGTTGAGCTCGCGCGAAGTCAGAAAAAAAGTTGTGTGCACGACCTTGCGACGCGCGAGGATTTTTTTAGCTTGCGACGGGGGGCGTGGCGGAATTTTGGGTCACGTGACCGTTTGCGCCATTTGGGACCAGCTAGTAAGAATGGGTCAAAGCGAGGTTGCGCCGAGTAAGAATCAGGCTTAAAAGTCTCGAGCCATTAACGCAAGCGCAAGGGCAGTTAAAAGAGGTATAAATCAGCCATTAAAAGGTCATTAGTTACCTCGGAGGGGGGATTGTGATGTTTACTGAAACCAACTATAATGGATTGTATGGCCACATTTTGAGCCAAAATAAATCATTCAATCAGATTAAAAGGCTGCAAACGAGCTGCTAAACAAAAATGGGAGAAAATAAAGAACAATCCAACTGTGCCACAGATCAAAACAAACAAACTCAGCCTTCACCTTTTTAAAGTCATTCGAAAAAAGGGAATAAGGGTCACTGTAGAGGGGAGGATGATATACCACTGCTACATTCATTTATAAAGCTATGACTCATACTTTTTATTAGTGTTTTGTGTTTCTAAGCATGTCTGCTTCAGAGGTAC
The DNA here is from genome assembly GCF_027942865.1 of Odontesthes bonariensis. NCBI lineage: Eukaryota > Metazoa > Chordata > Actinopteri > Atheriniformes > Atherinopsidae > Odontesthes > Odontesthes bonariensis. The sequence goes on along the minus strand of NC_134521.1, from coordinate 15,681,306 downwards.
TTCAAAGACACATTTACTACTTGTTTTCGGATAAAATTAGATCATTTAAAAAAAAAAAGCTTGAATAAATGTTAATTTCACTGAACAAATACTGTTGTTCACGAACGAGGAAACTTAGGTTTGTTTTGTGTAGGCTTTTGTTTTTCCCTGTTGAACATTGGAGCTCTGAGGGTGCATCAGTGATCAGATTAAAACAAATAAAAAGGAGATACTGAAGAGTATTAATGCATTAAACTGAAAACTAAACAATACCAACTTAAATCAGCTTTCTTTGGAGCAGACAAACAGGGAGCAAAACGTATTTTTGAGCCAAAGGAACCAGCTGATCTAAAATTATTTCTCCGACGGAGGAACCGCGTGCGCGTTCTTATGTTTGTCCACCAGGTGGCGTTTTTTCATCAAGAGAAACTTCAACAAGGCTGGCTTTCAGCCAATCAAACGGTGAGATATTACAGAATATTTGAGGCTTCCTACACAGTTTTCACTCAGTTTTCATTTCTGCTTCAGGCATTTCATTTGTACACGTATGGGAAGTCAGAAATACCAAAAAATACATAACAAAATAGAAAAGTGAAAAGCATCGTCTTGATGATCTTTGAATACCTTCAAACCTCCTATATTCAGTGTGTTTGTGAGGGAACAACTTTCACACACCATCACACCCAGTTCCAGAAGTTCAGAAAGTTTTTGAGAAGAACAAAACAAGCTAAGTTGTTTTTTTTTATGAGGAAACTTCTGCTGATGTCCCTCAATGTATCAGCATGGTCAATAATTCAGCTACTCTTGGTGTCCACGAGGTGAATGAAAATGACAGCACTAATTTCTTTCATTTTTGCAAAGCTTTGCACTGACTGGGCAGTTTTTTTTTTAAATATTGAACTCGGCCTGAAAATAACCCCTTTTTTCCCTCTTTTTATGAAAGTGAAAGTGTGTGTGCTGATCTCATTTGGTCCAATGATGTATCCAGATGTGTCAGAATGATCTTTGAAAATGAAGTTCTTTTTACTCAGTTGCATCAGTTTAACAACAACGGTCACTTTTCAAGCTAAAACGTATAAATCTATAAGTTATGGGGCTTTTTGTCAATTAAACTGCCCACATTTGCTGTAAAAAGTAGTTGTGATATCAAATTCAACTTTATTTGTCGAACACTTTTCACACCAGTTGGTATAAAGTGATCACTGATAACCTGATAGTGCCACAAGATTTGATCACGAATACATAGAGGAGGAGTTTTAAATGCAAATATTACTTTGAGTTGTGGAGTTTGTTTGTGTTCTTTTTTGCATTTCTATTTAAATCAGCCATTTAAGAATGAACGCTGACTGAATGATCCAGAATATCTCCATCCAGGAGCTGACTGACAGTTTAAACATCATGAAGCTGTAGTTAAAGGCTGGTTTGACATGAGGTTTTGAGGAGAATTAGAATTAGAATAAATGCATTGTGATAAGAATATGTGTCTTTCTTTCTCCACAATTAACCTTCTGAGGGCCACCTTAAGCTGCCTGAGGAGCAGCAAGGAGCGCACACTGATGATTAAAGCCCACTTTATCCCCCCCCCCCCCCCCCCCCCCCCCCCCCACATTGCAACAGCTAATCAGGGAGCGCTTGACTCAATCAGCATGACAGTGCGTCAGGAGCCCCATTGACAGGCCCTTCACACCGGAGCTCTCATCAGTCCGTAGCTTCAATGGAGGCGATGCCCAAAGAGGGAGGGGCCACGCTTTCTTTCCCGTCGGTGTATGGTGATGGATAAGTATAAGACCCCTCGCAAGAATGCGATTACATTGGAAAAAACACAAGCCATTGTGTACCTTCTCCCGATCGACTCAGAGACGCTCCAACATGCAGCAGCTGCTGATTCTGCCCGCCCTCCTGGCATCTTTCTGGACTGTCAGCACAGGAGCTGGAGGTGAGTCTGTCCCAAACGACTATTTATATCTGACTTTCTATATTTAATTCAATCAGACTTAAAAATGAAAGAAGAAATAGAGAAGAAAATGTGGCAAAATGCGGACAATTGGCTGAGTGTTGGGGCATTTATCATCTGACATTTGCTGGACATATTTGTCTCCCTAAATTCCAGCTTGTCTTTCAAAATTTAAATTATATAATCACTTAATTTATCTAAGGATTTAATATTAACATCTAAATTAACAGACAGAGTTCTCGCTGAAACCTAGAAAGGTGAAGTTGCCTTTTCTTCATATTCTTCACCAATTTTCTTATCTCGTTCACTTCATTCAATTGTGAAGTTGATTTGTTGCGTAATTCCACGGAGATGAAAGGGCAGATGGATTTATTTTAAAAGACAGACTTCTGCGGCAACATCAGATTACATTCAGGAGCACACACACACACACATATATACAGCAGAAAAAGAAAAAGAAACGCTTGCACGACGCGCTCCACCTGCCGTGTTCATCACACGGACGTGGCTCCGCGCATTCCTCCGCGTGTCCAACGCGCTCTCTGGCACCGAGCAAAAAAGAGGGACCAGCTGACTGGTGGCAGGAGCGAGCAGGTCTGATTGAGCTGTGATTCCCACAGAGCCCCTGAGCTCCGGACACCCTCTCCTCCCCTCCTGTGGTGCACCTGCTCGGAGCCACGCGGAACCAATGACTGACGCTCGCCTCCCTGCTGCAGCATGGAGACGCGTCAGGCGCAGCGATAATTCGTCCAGATACTCAGCGGTGGATTGTGATGCGTTGTTTTCACAGAAAAGCTCCAAGATCTGGCAGCACGAATCCACTGCTGTAAAAAAGCCGCGAAACGTGACCACCGAGATGAAGGTTAAAGCCTCTGCGCTCCTCTGTCCCTCAGTAAATCTGATCTTATGTGTTTGGAAGCTCAACGTTTGGCTTCTCAGTTGATAGTTTGAGATTCTTATAATGAACAGAGCAAAGGGGCATTCATGGATTAATCGGCCTGATGGCGGCTCATATGTTTATACTCATCAGAAGTAACTGTAACGTGATGCACACTTTAAATCTCACAGATCCAGTGTGAAATATATGTCAAAGTGCGCGACCATACGCGTCACACAGATGGCCTGACTCTCCGCGCCGCTTAAAACACAATGGCATGAAAAAAGCCGTTTCCGCGAGCCTGTGTCCGCGTTAGGTTATCCCACCTGACAGACACGTTTTCCTTTAAGCTGGCTTTTGTTTCCTCAGCTCGCTCACTTCGCAGACCTCACAGATCTTTTGAAACGTATTCGTATTGTTCATTATGTCTGCACCACACAGAAAGATCAAAGGCCAGCGTGGATTGGTCAAGAATTGTGCGGACAGAAATCTGATTGGCTGCGATGAGCACAATAGCCTGCGGGTCGGTTTCTCAAGTAACTGTTTAACACCGCATTATAATAAGTAGATTTCCTGTGTGGTATTTAAAATCGGGAAGAATTGTTAGATAAATGTAATTCCTCAAATGAGTCTAACTTTTATTTAAATCAAATTATTCCCGATCTGTTTCATTCTTGTAGTTATAGCCGTTGGATAACTGATGGACTAAATGCGTAGAAATGAAGTGGCATTAAATTTTTAAATTGCAATGATTTCAAAAGTATAAGTAAAAAGAAAACACAGTTCTACTTCCTGTTTATGAGTATTTTAACATTATTTGTCTGATATCAGACCTCTTATGGGAGCAGTTTTCTTGGGCTGCTACTAAAAGGCTCTATAAAAAGTACTCAACACTCAGGTCAAGACTGGCGAGCTTCATTATCCTCACTATGTGTTGCAATTGATACGTCTTGTCTTTGTGGCTCAGGCAGTTATTGTCAGGCAATTACTGACAGCAGAGCTGTCAGACCTTGTGGGAAATGCATGAGTTGAGGTTAATCCTAATCCCCAAATGCACCCAGACCCCATCCAGACTGTTGTGACAGAGTAATTAGAAATTTCTGAATTGTTAGATTTTCTTTCTCTTCTGCAGCACCCACTTAATCTGAAATTTAGATCAGGGCCATGAGCATCTTCTTCTGCTCTGGAGGCAGTGCAGTGAGCGATGGCTCCAGTGAATACCATCTGATCAAATCTTACCTCCCGGCTTTGTTAACTTTCATTACCCATTATCATGCCGGAGCAGCAGGAAAACCTCACCAACATGGCAAAGTAACCAAGCGTTGACTTCCTTGACAAACACAGGGAGAAATCAACAAACTGAGCATGAGACCCTCCCCGTAATCCTTCAATGGCATGTGTGTTTTTCATAAATATTTGATTTCTGTTTATTCTGAATGGAAAGATAAGGCACAAATGACAACTTTTCGTGAATAGGATCACATTTCCTGTGTATTATGAGGGTTTTTTTGTGGCCATAAACAACAGCTCACTTATACCCGCAGGAGAACAATGCACTGTTTGCAGTGAGGAAAGAGATATAAACTACTGATACGAGATGAGAGCAGGTTTGTAAATGTGTATAAAATCTGGCTGGACTCTCGCCAGAATATATGGGAACAGAAAATATCCCATTCTGCTCTGACAAGAAAATTTAAGGCTTCCTGGTGTCACTCAGAGGTTAACAATGACAAACTGTGTGATTGACCCTGAATCTCAAAATAAATAGATGCAAATACTTTTTCAGTAAATACTCTAAATATTTCATTGTTTCTGTTTCAGATTGGTGCTATCAGTCCCAGTTTACATGCAGTCACCAGTGCAATGGTAAGCAATGGCAAAATGTCACTGTTGAATTTAAAGATCTCTGTTGTCTAAAGGTTGAACCTCAACTATAGAATTAACTTTGGACACTGACAGAGGATCAGAAAGATAAAGTCAGAACCTAATCATATCTGATATATGCTCTGCTTATGTCTTAAAACAAACCTATGAAGATGTGTAGATATGTTCAGATTTGGGTAATATTAAATGTTCTTTTGGACCTTGTGAGGTATCTGCCTGCATGCTGAACCAGTTTTCACTGGATTCTGACTGCAGCAGAATCAGAAACAATATGAAGATTAATTGGTTTCCAGATGAAAAAGAGCGTGTTTTGGAAATGTTCTGAAAAAGCAGATGCAGTCTTGTTGAGTTTCCTTAGTGATTGATATTTAAGCTTACAGTCAAGTGTTAGTCTTAATCTATAAGTGAGTGAAAGTTCAGAAAGAAATGTGGGAAACTTTGACTGACTGGATCTCAAGCCATGACAATTATTTCTGATTTTCTTAATCAGTTCTTAATCTCTGACCTGCAGTTTGCCCACTTGTAATGAAGTAGGTCTAATAGTTATATTTATGGCTTTGAAATATTTGACCTAAAGTCAATCATAGATGGGAAATATTACAGGACCATTCACTTATCCCTGTGGTGTTCCATCAGTATAGTTCGAGAAATTAACTGATGCTTGATCACAGTAAGCTTCAACAATAAGACCGTTAATCCGACTTAATTAGCGCTGGTAATTTTGTTGTTTTAGCACCAGAAAAGTGGGACCATGCCAACCAGGAGTGTGCAGGAACGAAACAGTCGCCCATCAACATCGTCACCAGAAAGACAATTAAAAATGAAAATCTAACTCCTCTACAGTTCAGCAACTACCAGCAGACCTTCATAAGCTCCATCAAAAACAACGGCCACTCTGGTGAGCTTACTGTCTGTCGCACAGAAAATTGCCTCAAAAGCTTTGAAACTGTTTTGTGAGCTCTTTACGGTCGGTTGTTGTTCATTCCAGTTCAGGTTGAAATTCCTCATCTCAGCACCATCTCAGGCGGAGACCTGCCAGCTACCTACAAGGCTGTGCAGTTCCACCTGCACTGGGGCAACAAAGGAGGGCCCGGTTCTGAACACACTATCGACGGGGAGCAGTATCCCATGGAGGTAACTCGCATTTCCCAGCTGGTTTATCCATCCATCCATTTTCAATACCTGTTTAAACCAGCTTGGGGGCGGAGGGGGGTTGGAGCCTTTCCAAGCTACATCTGGTTTGTGACACGGTTAAATAGAGTCAGGCTTAACTTTAGAGTCATACCACACTTACTGTGCTTTGATTGAACCCTCTTTTTGCACATTTACTACATAATTGGATGGTGCTTTAAAAAAGTTATGATTGTTTACACATTACATCAACAAATTAGGAGTAAAACAGGCCGGTCGTTTGAATAAAGTTGTTAAAAATGTTGATTTTGATTTATAAAACAAAAACAAAGGTACAAATTAAATGCCTTAAGCTCAATTTTAAAAGGTTTCTCATGCCATCAAAAGAACAAAATCAGCATGTGTTTGTCTATCTCAGTGACTTCTCCATCTGTTGTTTTTAAATAAATAAATTTGGCTGTTTTTTTAAATAAATAAATTTGATCAACACTGTCATTATCAGTTAAGTCCTTTAAGATATGTTTTTTGACAATAAGAGCAAAGCTAAGTACCGCTGGATCATAAAACATCTACAAATATCACAGTTCCTTTAAGCTGTTGTCATATTCTTGTTTGTCCTGTTCAGGTTCTTCGTGGAGTGCATAAAGTGTGACTTTGTTAAAAAGCATTAAACTTAACATTTTCTCCCCAGCTGCACATCGTTCACATGAAGACCCAATACATTTCTCTCACAACAGCACTGAGAGATAAAGAGGGGGTCGCAGTTCTTGGATTTTTCTTTGAGGTAACCCTTTAAACCCTTTATCAAAGTACCAGCAGTCTAAGCGTGAAATGAACCAGTTCTCACGTGTGTGTTTCTATTTTTAGAGGTCCAACAGTGCAAACCGAAAGTACGACGCCATCACCACTTCAATGCAAAGCATAAAAGCACCAAGTAGGTATTTTAGCTCAACATAACCACTTCAAACATGGCTGCAGGTCTTTGGTGCTAACTTTGAGGCTTTTCTGCTTTCAGACGGTAACATGACTCTGCCCTCCATCTCACTGGCACAGTTGATCCCATCTGAGCAGAATATGACCTCCTACTACCGTTACAAGGGTTCTCTCACCACCCCAGGGTGCACTGAGGCTGTGATTTGGACTGTGTTTGAGAACCCCATCCCTCTGAGCTTGGACCAGGTTAGAACAACAAACCGGATGATTTAGTTTCTGCCTTTTTAAATGATTTTCTGACAGAAGTACAGCCATAACAAAAAAAATGTCCCCAGATATTTCTGGAAGAATTATTGAGATACACTTTGGTAAGAAAAAATGATGCAATAGTTTATTCCTGCACAAGTTTACACATTATTAACGTCTGTCCAGAACCTGGAGCCTAACGTTTGTGTTGATCTTCTGCTGTTCCAGCTCAAAGCATTCTCTGAGCTCCAGTTCCACGATGGCAAGCCGATGGTGGATAACTTCAGGCCCGTCCAGCCCCTCAACGGCCGGAATGTGTACCGCTCAAGCGGTGCCGTGATCCTGGTCAGCTCCATGCTCCTCGTGGCTGCCATCGCCATGGCGTTGGGACTGTCCCAACCCAACTAGAGTGAGGCATCCCGTGCTGCACTGCGACATCCACGAACACACTAAAAAAGTTCTGTGTCAGTCCTCAGCTGAGTCCTGGTTATCGCATGGTTGTTAAGATGATGGACCACGTCGTAGTGCAGGGATCACACACCCGGTGTTCCTCCCTTATGACACCAATGACAAAGGCGTTTCAAGGAAGGCCTTATGAAAGGTGCTGTAAGGGTTCGATCAGCATTCATGCATGCCTAGTGAAGCACTAAGTCTTATTTCAGCGTTATGAATGTGCCATAAAGCAGGTTTCTAGGCTCTCCAAGTGATTCATCCAACCTCTACACCAAGATCCCTTTGTTATCTTGTAATTTTTTATGCCTTCAATCTAAACACCAACACACATATCACACTTCCACCTTGACCAATGTCAGATAAACTTAGTCTCTGTTAATGCCAGAGTGAGTTGCCAATTGTTTACACTCTGAGTACGGGTGTCAGCCCCATAACCTGGCATGTGATGTGTTGTTCTTAACGGAGCATGTGAACGGCACGGAGATATAAATAGCACAACTGAGTCATAAAACAAGCTCCATTTCAAAGCCAGCGGTCAAAGAGTGAGCAGTTTGGATTTTCTTTCAGTGCACGGCGAGACTGTCAGGTGAACTCCTCACAGCCACTCGGTCAATTTGGGAAAGTGCAGTGATGTCTTGGCAGTGTCGAGCAAGTCTATGTAGAACAACTGCGTAATGTTCTGAGAGCAAAGCAGCAGGCTCTGTCCTCCCAGAGTGACCCGAGGCAAAGATGCAGCCGCAGCTGCCGCTAACAGTGGGCCACAAAGACAGCGACTGCAGCACTGGCATACAGCCAACATATCTTTTCAAACTGGCATCATTACTCTCATGCATCTCAAAGATGAATCGCATCAATCTGCATGTCTTGATGTTCTAAATGTTTAGTATAAGCTACACGGCTGTTGGAGGGAAGCTGCACACAAAAGCAGAGATCACCAAAGTTCCACACACACCTCAATCACTCTGTCACCCCCCCACCCCCCTTCAAACTGAATTGAGCTCATTGTGAGAACATACGACTGTTCTTCATGACTTGTGTTACAGGTTTTCAGATGCACTAAATGTTATCGACTGTGAATTACACCAAGCTGAGTTCTCAATTATTTATTCAGGAGGACTTGTTAAGTATTCTAGTGAGAGATTTGTGCAATTTTCCAGCAAGATTAGTAGTGATGATCAAGCAAGGAATCTGTGTATTTTCAATTGTTATATAAGGCATCAAGTTATATTTCTATGCTGTGTCTTTGTACACATATATTTATGTACTAAATGTGTATATTGATATGTGATGCACAGTTATTGTTATTTATGTATCGAATGCAAACCCATATATCAAGCATCAAATTGTTCATGACCAATCGTGTTTACTTATGATGTTCAAGTGTATGAGACTGTAAGTTTGAAATGCTTGAAACTGTCATAAATAATGTAGAGAATATGTTCTAACTGAACAATAAACTACATGACTTTTTAATGATGATGTCTTAGTGTTTTCTGCTTGCGTGGGTAGAGTTGAGCTGCTTGAACCGGTGTTTAAAAGTCCGTATGTTGACATGCACCGTTAGGTTAAGATATAGTTAGATTTCCAATTTGAATGGACCGCCCTCCATAATCGTGTTGTTGACTGAAGTATGACTGATGTCACAGAACTGTGGATGTTGAAGACAATCTCACTTTCTCTGTGGGAGATCATCGTACATGCAGTACGAAAAATTCACTGCCCAGACGTTGTCTTTAACTTACCTGAAGGGTGATTTTTGTCAGGTGAAGATGCGGTTATAAAACCAGGATTTTTTTAGAGCAATCTGGACACGCTTCAAGGGGCCACGAGTTGATACAAAGTCTTTCCGAGTTGCTTTTTAATCACAATTTCTGACCTGTTTAGCCATCAGCTATTGGAAATCTGGACAGGAACTGCAATACAGCATGCACAGAGCGTCTAGGCCAGTTTGAGTTGTTAAGCGTATACATGCAGGAGTGATTCATCTCCCAACTATATTATCTGAATGTGTTATGCTTGGTTGTTGGTCGCAATTCCCAACCTCGCAAACGGTGGCACGTGTCACAGTAGCGGATGCACCAAAAGCTTGGAGATTATTTTGACCAGTCGTGTATCTCTTGATTTTTGTAACCTGGTACTCACCGTGCAGTGATAAGTTTGACAAGAGCTGCAGAGAGAGGTGTGTGAGATGGTTGTTCTGTAAAAAAGATTCTAAAGTTAAGCAGAGAGGTTGAAACGGTGTAGTTACATTTGTGTATTCACTTTATCATTACGATGCCATTTTCTCTGTAACGTTAAGACAGAAAACTGCAGCACGGCACTGGTATAAATGGTTATGCGGCTAACATTTTCAAATTTCGCTTTTGGTCGGACGAAAACAATAAATAGTTCTTTCTCATGCCATGTTAACATGCTAAGTGTGTAGCCTGAGTGTCAGTCAGGTCTCTGCATCACTGCCCTGTATAAACTGATAAAAAAACACACTGTGCTGTTTGTCTGCTGGCTCACACACAGACAAGCTTCTCAGTTTGTGGGCAGAGTCCCCCTCGGTCTGCTTGGAGAGTCTGAGAACGCCCTTAATCCATTCTTAATTGACCCTCTTCCTGATGTTATAGAAGCTTTTTTTGGACAGAATTCAAGTAATTGAATTACTTGATTAACAGGCGATTGTTGTAATGTTCTCAGCTCACTATCACAGCTACCAGAGGTACACAGTTTCCAGGTGCATCTTTTAGTTATCTTACATCACCTTGCCCCTCCTCGCTTGTTTTTTCCTCTCTGTCATTAAGGAATCAAAAGGCTTATTGTGACGGACAAGATTAGGAAGACAGCAGCCTCCCACAGAGGCATGCATGGAGGCTGAGAAAGAGTATGCACAAAAGCTTGAATGAAAGCCTCCTTCATTCCCCAGCTCAAGATTCGATTGCTACTTTAGTTAAGTATCTGCAGGGACTGAAGATCAAGGCAAGGATGCTTAATAACTGGCAATGGCATCTTGTGATCTTCTGGACAACAGGACAGCAGCCACACAGCCACACTAACTCCTAAATCTCCCCTCACATTCCCCACATCTCTGGGGTATCTGCAACAAAGGGTGTCTTTTACCTGAGAGAAACCAGAGGCATCCTCATTGTGGATGTGATCCACCCAGAAACACATGCAGCTGCCCATCAGATAGCAGCTGCCTTTAAAGGTCACTGGGTTGATCTTTGTCCATGTGGTCTGAAATAAACAAACAGTGTCACCTTTACTGTCATTCTTCTATCCTTTGGACGCACTGATCGATGCAGCAATGTATGCATGCTTCACCGAGGGACATTTAGGCCCAAATCAACTTGATTCGGATCTAATTAACACACATGCTGACCTCATTATTGTGCTGTTGGTGATATAACTCACAGAGGTGTCTTCCAACTATGACGATCATGATGTAACATTAGCCAGGGGTAAAAAATAACCTGTCCCCACCTCTTGCCAGGTACTGTACCAGCAATGAGTCAACAGCCCTCCCTGCTCTTGTTATTATGGGGATAAGTAGTTTGAGGAACTAAATGAAAAGAGGCAAACATTCATTTTCTTGATCGAATTTAAAAGAGAATGATACTTTCTACTTGAAAGTTTAGCACACAGTGGCTTTCATTCTGGAAAAATGTGGCAGTTACAGAAAGCAGCCATTAACTGCTTTTATCTCTTTTAGCAGCCATCTAATCAACACTTTTACAGACATTAGCATACAGTTCCCATCAGTGGGATTCATATCCTTTCATTTACACATACACACAGCTTTTGATATAGAAGCAGGGCAATCTCTGGCTTTAAGTTGCCAATACAACATAAAGGCCTGACTCTGAATCTGAAAGTGAACAGGTCAAATACCGTCTTTGGAAAAGTGGTTTATTGGCCAAATGTGGACAGGATGCAAGAGAAAGGTGGGCATTATAACATAGATGATAAAGCATTCCCAGTCAGGTGGATATAAAGCAATAACTGTCATCCAGATACATTACTAAAAAGGAAAAGTTCAGATTTTCCAAGTTTGTCTTACTGTAAAAAAAAAAACATGAATGTTTCTGTTTGTAAACTTAACGATCTACCAGTCACATAAAGCTTTTATTTTCTTAATACTCCCCCTGAAGAGAATCCCTCCTGCATGACTAATCTAAGAGCTGCAAAGCCCATCCCAGCTGTCATTGGGTGAGAGGTGGGGTCTCTTAGAACAGGTCGCCAGTCCATCACACGGCCACACAGAGATCGGCGAGACAAACAACCATGAATTCTCAAACTCACTCCTGGTGTCGTTAAGAGTAAAAAATAAACCTAACATGCATGTGTTTGGACGGTGGGAGGAAGCTGGAGTACCCGGAGGGATTCTCAGTGATAATGGATTTGAACCAAACTGGGATGACGTAATCGACACGCGCCGCTGCAGCTTATTCACTCCGTGCTCTGTGACGGTCGGCTAACTTCACATGGAGTTTGCTACTGCTAGTTTTGTGCAACACGACAGGACATTTATCAGATTTTGACGGTGTGGACGACAACTTTGAGTACAATGGACGTCCTTACCAGAGTGAATGAGCTGTGCTGCAGCGGCGCGCGTCGATGGCATCATCCCACCAGACGCATGTGTAGAAAGCCCCCCAATAGCCCCCGATAACAATAACACGCTCAGCTCTGAACTAACAGTGCAATAGTACATGTTCATTCATTCATTCGTCTTAAAGTATTGATGAAATAAAAACAGATAATGCCTTATTTAGAGGCTGTATTGTCTATGCCCCATTCTCTCCCGTTATATGGATATACGCGGATCTCGAGTAATCTAAATATATGATTTTCATCAAACTGTTATCGGTGAGTAGATGAACGTATTTTCTGCCAGAAATAAGGTCCAGGTTTAAAAAAAAAAACGAACTTCCCCTTTAAGACATGTTGTTTATCTGTTGAAAACATATGAAAGAACTCTGGGTAAGGTGTACCAAATCAAATGCATCCAATCATAAACAATGAGCAACTTTCTTAGGAGTGGCTACAGGTTTCAAGATGAACCGACAGCCTCTGTTGGGTGACATACAGCTCCTGGAAGCATGTGATGGGTAAAGGAGAACGGTTTCCATCCCGTCTCATGTTAGGAAGTGGCTTCTTCACAGCAAGAAGGAACAAGGATGACAATTAGAGGCAACCAAAATTCTTTTCATGCAGAGAGTGATCCGGAACATTATGACCAACCCTTAAAAAAAAATACTTGGTGAAGAATTTCTGAGATGCTGAGTTTTAAAATCTCCACGACCTCTGACATTTGCAGCAGATCCTTTTAGTCCTGCTGTGAGTTTGAGCCAAACCAGATCAAAGTTTTTTCGACACATCCATCCAACACATTGTTCCTGGTTAACGTTGCCATGAAGTTCATGAAATGGTTTCCACAGAACTGCTGTACAGGAAATAAATAAGGTAGCCGGAATTTCTTGTGAAGAAACTCAAATCAGCTTACTCAATTGACCACAGACACATTTCCTCTATAACAAACTTCATATCTATCAGTAATGATAGTAACATGGCATTCTGTTCCCTTTCAGTCTCTGCTTCTGTTTAAATATTGATAAGACAATTTTACGCAACATGAATAAAATGTAGTTCATTCCGGGTGTCTAAAAGTTAGAGAGTGTGCAGCACTGAAAGGCAGAAAAGTTTTAGTTTCTTGTTCCTGGCAACAGAGAAGGTTACAGACTGCCCACAGACCTATGACATAAGAGCTGGTATTGTTTGGGAACCAAGGAGGAGTTATAGTAAATTTACCTCAAGTAAACCCTTTAAAAGTAAATATGCTCACAGGCCCAGAAAACAACGAAGGTAAACTTTTCAATATCTGCCCTGCAGATAGAAATGTAAAGCTTGCACAAAGTGGTCCACAAGCTGATATCTTGGCACTTCAGTTGTGAAAGACATTCTGTGGTGACCTGAATGCAGACTTGGACTGATGTGGCGTCAATCAACAGGAAGTGGATCAGGCTGGCGTGAAAGACAGTCCACTTCTACCAGGAACAAAGGCCCCATAGTTACCAGCACTCACAAAGAGCGGGGACAAACACAGAAAACTGGTTCTATTTTGGACAACAATGACGATTAGCTGCATTGTTCTCAGGGTACGGGTCAGTGCATGTAGTGGTCTTCTTAAAAGGTAAAAAATGATGGGAAGCTGTTTTTCCTGGTGATCCTGGTGATTGACAGATTTTCCTGTAGGACCGTTGAGAAATCAGAATTGGGCTAGTGGACTGATATTCAGTATTTGAATTGAGAATTTTGTGGATACATATTGTTTATAGAATTGCCCTCTGTACATAACTTGGGTAGTTCTATAAGTGGAAAAAGGAAAGGATTCCTGAAATTGCGTCAAAGTGCTGCAGAATTCCTCGGAGAGGTCTTAGCTCACATCCTGTCCAGAAACTTAGTAATTGCTCCTAATTAAACACATGAGGACATGATAGCATGCTCTATTATGTACCTGGCAGTCAAACACAATCCAACCTCCCAAATTCTACCAGTGCCACAATTTCTGTTCTGGGTGGCGGCACATCCTGTTCACCGTGTTGAATAACCGGAGATATTTGATTTTCCAAATTAAATTTCATGAGTCATTCTGACTGGCGACAATGACAACGAAAGGCACATAAGCACTCAGTCACATAACTCGCGTATCCTCCCTGCCCCCCCACCACCACCACAGAGCTCTGAATGCAAATAAAGCCACTCTGAGGGAAAAAAATGGGCTAAATAGAGTCAGGTTTTGGCCCAACATTAAACAAATTTTGGGTACAGAAGAAGAAAAAAACAGTTTGTTCCTTTCAAATTGTAATATTTATATTTTTGAAGGAAGGATACACAGCCAGCCTCACATGCAGACATCTGCAGGACAAGAGACAAGAGGCAGGAAAGCCCTTGGGCTTTTACTCTGTTCAGCCGATACACAGAATGTTACAAAGACACAGCCTTTTTCATCAAGAACTTCTTGTGTTCATGTGCGATTATCAAGTTATAACAATAAACTCACAGCTAAAGTTTTTCAACAGCTTGGCATGCAGTAATTTTGACAAATTTGTTCACTTTTCCTCATCACACATTCTCTATTAGAGAGAACCTGCAGCAATTTATGGCAGACATTTTAAAGCCTCTTCAGCTGCATGTAGGGATGCCGCTCTTTCTGCTTGGAACAAACTGCAAAATCACCTGAATCTTAAGACGGTGATTTCACTAAACGATAATGAAAGCAAATTTTAAACGTATTAGAAGAAGACATGTCTATTTGTAAACGCTGTGACTGATTAATCCGCCCCGATCTGGCCTGTGATGACAGTGGTGATTACATTTTCTGAGGTTTTGGTGTCTTTTATTGTTTTAATTCAGGATGTTTTATTGTTACGTGTAATGATATTGACATATATATATATAATATATTATGTTCAGTTTATGTGAATTGTTGTGTTTATTGCCGCTGACCTGAGCTGCTCTCTATCTTCGTCAGGACACTCGTGGAAAAGAGATTTTGAATCTTTAAGAGATTTTTATTTCCCTGTTAGATAAAGGTTGAATAAAATAAAATAAATGCAGCTTTAATTTGTGGCCTAGTTCTAATTTCATTTGACTTTCATAGAACACATGACACATAGCATTTAGTTAACCTTTCAGGGAGAGCAATGATTTAGTTATCTATTGTACAGCACTCCCACCCAACATTGTACAGTCAGCTACTACATGAGTGAAAAGCCGGTGAATATTACAAGTGATAAGACATTTCTATGTTAAGATGATAAATAAATAGTGATAAATGTTAAATGTACTGGTATGCCTAACCTAATTTTCCACAATTATTTCTTACGTCTGTGTGTGCACTTTTCTAACCTCAAGGTCAGAGCCAGTCAACGGCAGAGAGGGGACAGGTCTTCCTCTTCTGATTGGCTCTGTCCAGAGGTTTTTCTACAGAGATGCATGTGCTTCTGTAACAACAAGCAGCAGGCTCCTCACTTTGAGTAACACATGCTAGAAACTGCTAAATTATAAACAAATGCTAGCTACTGGTTAAATGAAAAGACATGTGAGCCACAGTCAAGATGAAGAGAAGTACAGTGGGGCAAAAAAGTATTTAGTCAACCATCAATTGTGCAAGTTCTCCCACTTAAAAAGATGAGAGAGGCCTGTAATTTTCATCATAGGTACACTTGAACAGAATGGGGGGAAGAATCCAGGAAATCACATTGTGGGATTTTTAATGAATTAATTGGTCAATTCCTCTGTAAAATGAGTATTTGGTCACCTACAAACAAGCAAGATTTCTGGCTCACAGACCTGTAACAACTTCTTTAAGAGGATCCTCTGTCCTCCACTCGTTACCTGTATTAATGGAACCTGTTTGAACTCGTTATCAGTATAAAAGACACCAGTCCACAACCTCAAACAGTCACACTCCAAACGCCACTATGGCCAAGACCAAAGAGCTGTCAAAGGACACCAAGCTCAAAATGATCACAAGAATGGTGAGCAAAAATCCAAGAACCACATAGGGGGACCTAGTGAATGACCTGCAGAGAGCTGGGACCAAAATAACAAAGGCTACCATCAGTAACACACTACGCCGCCAGGGACTCAAATCCTGCAGTGCCATGACATGATGGAATGGATACTAGATTTTACCTTATATTCTTTAGACCAAAGTCATCCAACCCATGTTTTATTTTCCACATGATTACAAAATCAAACATCTGCTTTAGCACAAATAACATATTTTGCTTTCTTTCATTTGATGACCCACTGGTGGTTAGAAATAAAAAAGAAAAATGCAATACTTTTCAAATGTATGCTTTCACTTATCTAATATGCCAATATTTAATTCTAAAGCCTTTAAAATGACTATATATTTGTTTGTTCAAATAAATAATTGATTCCAAGAATTGTATGTCTCAAGACATGATTGAAAACCTGGACCCTGTGCGGTAATGTTTTTGTAAATTCTGACAGAATAGGTTAAACTGACAGTGCTTGAATAATGAAGAACTTTGTAAATCTCTTCTTCTGTGGTTGTGGCAAAATGCAGGGTTATTTTTTTTGGGGGGGGGTTCAGATCATTTCCCGGTCATCAAACCAACTCCTGGTTTTACAGAAGCTATTTTAAAGAAGACTGACTGGCAGAGAATATATTGTGTATTGCAGTTTCTAGAAAATGTCTGGAGTGTCATCACTGAATTTACAGTTAATTGTTGCCTCACTTATTTTTAGTTTTAGTCACTGTGTTGCAACATTACTTACTTAACCAGTTTTCTATGTAACTACAGGCTTTTTGACTGAGTTCAAACGCAGAATAAAACGGAGTTGGATGTTCCACTGGTAATGCCACATGTTGCGATGCCACCTAAAACAGCTGGTTGACTTTGTATGACCAAACAATTTCAATACAAGTTTCACTGCTCATTATTTTCAAGTAGACTGCATGTTTTCTTTTGGCTTTGACACATACTAACTGCAAAGCAAAAAATACTCAACAAAACTAGGAGTTTACAGCCATGCTACAAGATCCAAAGGCTTTACTTTCACAGCTAGTTACAAGGCTTTAGATGAAAACAAAGCAGATTAAAGTTGTTTCATGCTCTAAATACTGTGTGTGCAGCTTCAAAAAACATTCTCCTCCCTGCATACTTTTAAGCAGTGAAGCCTCTGTAATAAAAAGCCTGCTGTAGGTCACTGGGACAGATGTCACCTCATGCCGCTATGGCCAAAGTGCTCCAACCTTTCCAATAGTTTATGAAGTATCTTATATTGTTAGACCACCTCATCCGCCTTTCCTCAAATGGTTCAATAGCTGCCAATGCTGCTCAATGGT
Organism: Odontesthes bonariensis; assembly: GCF_027942865.1. Taxonomy (NCBI): domain Eukaryota; kingdom Metazoa; phylum Chordata; class Actinopteri; order Atheriniformes; family Atherinopsidae; genus Odontesthes; species Odontesthes bonariensis. Next base: position 15,663,981 of record NC_134521.1, on the reverse strand, counting down.
CAGACTGATGGAAGGAAGGAAGGAAGGAAGGAAGGAAGGAAGGAAGGAAGGAAGGAAGGAAGGAAGGAAGGAAGGAAGGAAGGAAGGAAGGAAGGAAGGAAGAAAAATCAGTGACTTTCATTTTTTCTTTTTGACTTTCAGGGGGTCACCTTGGTGCCAGGGTGAACCTTTAAAACATGGGATTGTTTCAAATGAGGCTCAGGAGAGTGTGCCAGCTGCGGCCCTGAGGTGCAGATCGGATTTAACGTCTTCAGTTTTTTGCTGAATTAGACAAACGCTCCAGTTTCAAAAATAATGCTTGCACAGGATTCAGAGGGCAGCAATAGTGTTTTATTGGCCAAGTCAATCATTCACCCAAACACACAGGCACAAATACAAGGACACAGCCTGTATACTAGAAACCACTGATGGCCTCAACACCGTCTGTGTAGATCAAAGGACGTAAAAGGATGCAGTTAACATTCAAGGAACAAGAAATGCAATATGATGTGGACAACTTTGACAAGTTGGTAACAATTATAATCTTTGAATGATTTTTCCCTGCATATAAATCACCCCACCCCCACCCCCCGCCCTCTCATCTGTCCAGCAGGTTCTTGGCAGCTGACTGTGCCGTGCACGCTGGGACACTGTGAGCCTCTCAGATGTCTGCTTTAGGTTCATTCAGCCTTTTTCCTGCTGTCCTGATGGGGAAAGGGGACTTCTCTTTATGTCACCTCTGCTGACTTGGTGCTGATTTGGAAAGAAGTTTTCAAAGCAGTCTGCAGGCCTCCCACATGGCATACCACTTCCCCTTTTTCTATTTTATCTGCTCCCACCCCTCCTCCACATATACCCCCAGCTGCATTTGTTTGTTAGCCTGACTGATCAGCTGCAAGTGGGTGTCCTCATTCTGCCCTGAATGATGTTGCTCAGATGGCAACTTTTGTCAGCATCATATAGTTGATCAGGGAATTACATCAATCTAAAACGACGCAGAAGCTTCAGGCACAAGTTGGTGGAATAAAAAAGTTGTGCACATATACTCTGCAGAACTTAATGTGCTTCATCATTATGTGACTTGATTAGCTTACAGTTTCTTTAATCTCACATCAGTACACAGAAACAACATGGATACAAGGAATATAAATATTTGTGTATTTTATGGTGAATTATTCAGATGACAATCAGATTCCCTGCCCCTTCTCTCCAGAACTGAAGCTTCTTTGCACTCACTGCCAAACTATACAATTTGAATTATGTTTTTAAAGCGTATCTAATAGAAATATTAGAGCTTATGGGAATTTTTCTGTCATATCACACGATCTTCCTCAGGCGGTTATCCAGTTGTCATAGAAATGAACAGCATTTTTATTTATTTTTTTATTCGGACTACTTTAATTCTTGGTGTTCTGAATCATTTCATTTAATAAATGTTGCCTTGAGCCCCAGTTCTATTAATCTGTACTTAAAAAGTTTTAAAATGCTTTTAATGTATTAAAGCTCAACTAAAGGACATATGGGAAAAAAAACTTTTAGTATTCGTAGTTAAGCGATTGACATTTATCAGTCATGAAAAGTACCAAAAAATGAAAATCATTTGAATATTTTATTTGAAAGATTCATTAATATCAACATCACATTACGTTAAATACACTTGTAAAGAAGCACAACAACTAAATTTTCTTGATCAGAAATGACTTATTTTACATTTAATTTAGCACAGTTATTCTGTGTTATTGGCTTAATTTATCATTTTTATTGTACTTTACACCACAGCCAGTATAACACAATGAGTTGCTTACACACACAAAATCACATTTTTTACCAATTTACAAGAGAAAGAAAATTTGCAAACTTAATATTTACATCATCGAGATTTTTTTAATTTACAATTTAATTCAATTATCAGTATTGGGAAATTTCTCATCAAAGTACCAGGTAACATGTAAGCACAAATATGATTTCCTTATCATGGGATGTATGACTATTTGTCCTATTTCTCTTAATTACAGATTTTGATTCTTTAAAGTTCAACTCTTGTGGTCAGATTAAGTTGCGGGTGTTCACCCATACAGAATTTTTATTTCTTCCTGAATCTGTAACATCTAGTGTGTTCCCACAGTCAAGTTGGCCTCTGCTGAAGCCTGTTTGGGTTTTTCTGGTCCTGAATTTTCTCCCAGATGAGCGGCTCTCAAAACACTGGCCCCCTGGATTATTAATATTTATCATTCACACATCCTGCCGTGAATTATTCTCCAGAATGGGATGAGATTTTGTCACTAGTTGAAAAAATGAGATGTTGTTTGTTTATAAAAACAAGGGCGCCTCTGTGGGGGACGTTATTTGTGCCTCACATGCCCTCGGCATGACCTTTCAGATGCTGATGTCATGAATAATATAGTAAGCAAACATGCTTTGTGTCGTTTGTTGGGGCTGCGAGTTGTGCAAGTGATGAAGTGTTGCAATGGCTTTGCTGAGAATGATGTAAAACAGGTCAGGTAGACAGACCCGAGGCATCCTGAGCAGCTCATTACATTTCATTTTCACCATAAACAGAATTCTTTATTAGATGAGCTTAATTTCCTGTGAGAGGAGAAACATTTGTCTTTATCTACTTCTCCTGGTAGCCTATATTCATTGTCACAGCAGGAATACCTGCACAGAAGCTCTTGATTCCCCACTTAATTTCCTTGCAAAACCGATTATGGCAGCATATTGGCAACCAATCATAATCAAATTTTTCTAATTAGAATACTTCGTTGTGAGATACACCGCCACTGAGAACTGTTGACATTCGCTGCATGTGACAAATGCTGGGAGCAGTTGTCTATGGTCAGACACCATCTTGTACTGTCTGTACTACTTTCTGATATCTTACTTTACTAATACTTCATACATTCAAGGCATTCGTAAAGTGTGACTGATGGGTTTTATGATGGTGTTTAGCGAAATCCGTCAGTTACACTGCGTCATATTTAACAATACTTTACAGAACTAGAATAAGCAGCTTTAAGCGATACCAGCAACAATGTCTCATGGGTGGCAGTGTTGTTGGTCAGTCAACCACTATATTGTGACAAAAATATTTCTCAACATTAGTTCCCAATATATCTTAATAGTTATGACATATTGCAAAGACACTCAGAGAATTTTAGCAATTGTTTTTAGTTTTCGGTGAAACATTGACAGCTGATCGGCAGATTCATGTTCCCATCCAAATCTGTTGTAAACTTTTCACAAAATGCCGTCATCAGGTGTAAAGTTCAAACTATTCTTTTTGGTGTATGAGCAATGGCAACCTATAAAACTGAAAACATAAATTTTCCTTTCAATCATAGACTGTATATAAAAGATGGACATAGTTACCAAGTATCAAAAGCAAAACCAATGTGGACACACCTTAGAGTGCAGCAAAAAGCATGTAATTTACTCTACAAGCCATGTTGAGCTAATTTCCTCTCTGATCAGTCATGTTCCTTCTGAATTCCAATTTTAAAGGGATTGTTTGGTTTAAGTGGGTTGTGTGTGATACATATGAGAAGTCGGTGTCTTAACTGCGGTAGACAACAATCGGAGCACTCTCAGTTTGGAGATTCAGCGTTCCTGTTGGGTTAAAGCTATGTAGAACAGGGCCACCAGAAGGGTGGGAGCTATAGCGTGGATTTTTACACTGCGTCCATTTTGCTTCGGACCGTTGTTTGACAGTTCTTTTCCATTGCAGTTTCTTCAACACAAACCATCTGTGTAGTAACCTAGTTTGCAGTCTGTTCCAAAGTGGTCCAGGTTGCAACACTGTGTCATAACATGGTCTGTGTTGCACAGTCAGATTGAGCATCTGAGGCAAAGTGATGTGGTTAAAAAAAATCCATAATATAATTATTGCTCGTACTGTTTTAGATGGTCAAAAGAAAAGACTGACTGGCAGAGGAAAAACGTGATGCTTAACATCAGTATGTTAGCATTATCACTGTGCATTTACCATTTAGCTCAAATGCTAAATGCTAAATTTTGTAGGTCTTTGGTTAATTATTTGGTGATGCATGTGGTATCCTGGCAAGTTATGTTAATCAAAGACCTTTTGTGACAGCCTGTCATATATATGGCAAAATTGCCTTTTATAAATGACTTTCTAAAAAGCCATCAAGTCTGCCTTTATGAATGTCAGCGAGACTTATGGGTATCTGAAGTAAGCCATCAAAGAAGCAGCCATAAATGTAAGTGTTAATGAATGGACATTGGGTCACATAGCCTGCAATCTGCAAGCATTGAAAAGATCCACTGAAGGTGTGCTCTTGATTAATTAAGAGCACACCATTAATTACATTAATCACAATGTGAAGTAAATAAATAAATACAATTAAACCTTATGTTTCATTATCCCAAAACATAGTGACTGATAACATCAAAAGCATTAATAAATGTATAACCGCTTTACCTTCGGCTTATTGAATCATCTCTATATTGTAATTTGTGTTAGATAGTATTCCCAGCTTTATTTAACACTCTTGTAATCATAATAAACTGAAACAATCTTTATTTATTATAATTTCTCAAACATAGAAAAAGATAGGCTCGTCATGCTACAGGCTTCAATACCAAAATTAGATATTTCACGCGCAAACATTGTCTTATTCACGGTATGTTTGTTTGGTTGCAGGCGTGCGGCACCGGGCTGAACCGTTAACCTGACCCACAGGTCTCAGACACATTGTACAAGAATGACCTCAGCTGACACAGGATAACGTAGGTGACAAATCCCTATATTGGTGCAGGACGAGGGAAGGTGACATAACCCACAACCAATTCAGAAGGAGGATGTACGATAGATACTCAGTCTTGTTTGTTTTCAGACTGAAGGAAGTGGATGACTTAGAGAACTGGAGATAAGGAAAACAATACATCATCCACTGATTTCATATTCCTCAGTTAGGTCATTCCATAAATGAGAAAGTGACACCTGACAGACAGTGAGGTGTAATTAAAATCATGGTTTGTATTTTTTAAGGCATTTTCTAACAGGGTAAATCTGATTAGGTCCTTAATAGTGCTGTTGTACTTGTAGCCTAAAACCTTGCTGAGCTTACATGCAATTCCAGATGTTTTACTCTATATTGTTTGTTGTGGGTGGTCTTTGTACAAGGCCACAACTTTCTCATGATGACCCTCTTCTTCCCACCACTACCAGTGCATATTCAGCCTTAACCTCGCCAGACTTCTAACCTTGAAGCTCAGTATGCCTTGACAACATGAAACAACCATATGTGAGTCAACATGGACTATATAAGGTGGGTGAACCAACTAAAAGACCTCTAGAAATGTGTCTTACGAATGTCCTCACATGACCAAGTTGGTTGCTAATATAATGCAAGCACTTTCTTCTGTGTCTCAAATAGGGAAGATAAGTGGTGATCAGCTTGCTAGAAAAATCCTTATTTGGATAGAGGAAAAGTTTCTCAAATACATACAGCTTTACTTTTTTTTTTTTTTCTATTTTCCTTTACTATATAACCTACAGTGCTGCATAACTGTGATATTCTAACTGCAATGTGGTCATGTGAAAAAGAAAGCATGTAATTATTAAATTCAAAGGTTACTTTTGAATTGAGATAAAATGCAGAAGCAGTTTGTGAAAAGCTAAGAACTCATTCAGTTCCCTGTAGAACCACCTTTCGGAGCAACAACTTAGTAGTCTTAGAAGTACTTAGAAGTCATAGTTTTCTGTATGACTTTATCAGTCATTCACGTCATTGTGGAGGAATTTTGCTGCGCTCTTCTTCACAACGTTGCTTCAGCTCATTGGGGTTTGCAGCATTGGTTTATGCACAGCTCTCTGAAGGTCCCACCACAGCATTTCAGTCAGGCTGAGGTCTGGACTTTGACTGGACCATTGCAACACATTGATTTTTTTTTTTTTTTCTTCTTCAGACATTCTGATGTAGATCTGCTGCTGTGTTTGGGATCATTGTCCTGTTGATGATCCAGTTTCAGCCGAGCTTTAGCTGTCCTCACATTTGACTCTAGAACACTTTGGTATCCAGAGGAGTTCATGGTGGACTCAATGACTGCAAGGTGTCCAGGTCCTGTGGCTGCAGAACAAGCCCAAATCATCAGCCCTCCACCACTGTGCTTGACAGTTTGTATGAGGTCTTTGAGCTGATGTGCTGTGTTTGGTTTTCTCCACACGTGCTGCTGTGCACTATGAGCAAACATCTCCACTTTGGTCTGGTCTGCCCAAAGGGCATTGTTGCAGAAGTCTTGTGGTTTGTTCAGCTTTAACTTTACAAACCTGAGCTGTGCTGCCATGTTCTCTTTAGAGAGAAGAGGCTTTCTCCTGCAACCCTTCCAAATACAGCACACTTGTTCAGTCATTTTCTGATTGTACTTTAACATTTAACATGTTAACTGAGGCCTGTAGAGTATATGTAGCTCTTGGATTTTTTGCAGTTTCTCTGAGCATTGCATGATCTGACCTTGGGGTGAACTTGCTGGCACGTCCACTCCTGGAAAGATTGACAGCTGTCTTTAATATTTTCTGCTTGTGAATAATCCTTCTCTCTGTAGAAATTGCTTTATGACCATATAATTACATATACATAGGAATGTTGTCTTTCCTCCTTGGCATTGTGTTAACACACACCTGAATGTTCCAGACCAGCAAACTGACAAAACTCCTGATTTTATAGAGATGATCCCACTTACTGATGATTATTTATTGAGTGTATTTGATTGTCAACATCTGGCTGCTACTTCTCCTTTAAATTCCAGTGGAAGCAGTGGGGATGTACTTAGTGTTTCACACACTACTTCTGTATTTTGGCTTGGTTTTTGCTGAATTATTAATCACACAGTGTAATATGCATTTCAAATATCTTTATCTGTTTAATTTCAGATGGAGAAAAAAATGTTTATCCAAGCAGAAATTTCTCCGTCAATTTGGACTGAATTGTTTAAAACATGTTATGGGTCATCTGACTCTGAAATTAAGCTCTTGAAACTTTGCCCAAACTTTTTAATGGAGCAGACTTATTTTGAGATGCTGACTTTGCATAGAGGCTTTTTTCTGAAAACATTACTTCAGCTTCTCATTTGATTTCCATTAAGATGTGTCAAAGAGTTGCAAACCTGGGCAGAATGCTTCACCACACATGCCCCTGGTGGAAACCTATGCATAATGAGAAACTTTGTTGTAGGTGAAAAACATTGTGAATCCATGACTACAGACTCTTTTTTTTCCATTTTCGGACCTGGACTGAGACCTTTTTAAGAAGTACAGGAAAATCCAAAGGTGTAGTCTGTGTGATACAGCTTGTGGAAAATCTCCAGAGGAAAAAGGTAGAGACATCTTGTCCACCGTGGGACAATAAGAAACAAAACTGTGTCGCGTCATAGCACATAGCATTCTTATTACAACAGGATACAGGAGGGAGAACAGGGCTGCTGAGTCAAGCCAGATAGGTGGTCATTGAATTAGTCTGTGGTATGAGGGTCTAAACGACTTTTACCTGGTGGATACCACAACCGACTGGAATCCCTACTGTGTGCTGGCACCATCATCTGAGGAACAACCCAGTGTTGACGTGATCTCAAACAAAGATGGAGTCTTTTGTTTCAGGCATAAGAAAAGATCTCTGGCATAGTTTTTGTTGCATTGATGCCAGGAACAACAAAATGCGTGGGCTGTGATACAGGAAGATCACGTCTGTGGAGGTGTATGATTAGACATTACGGTGACACATATGGCACAAGATGAAGTTTTTATTTATTAAATAAAACTGTGGAAGATCCAAAGACTGATATTTTTATCTTAAAGGAATAGTCCACTATGTGCAGTTAAAAAATCCACCTACTAACTCACCTTAACCTAACTAACTCTTGTCTAAATTACTCAAAACTCCAAGTTTTGTTTCTAGGTGGTGTACATCCTAAAATTGTTACCTATTTACTAAAGAATCTAAAACAGTATTCACGGACTTTCTTTGCATGTGTCAGTAATTGAGGGATTATTTTCTGTTTAGTAATGAAACTTCACCTCTGACCACAATTTATCAAACATTTACATAATTTTTCAATCATTTTCCAGAAGAATAAACATGTGGTATCTCAATGAAGCTCACCTCAAAGGAGAAGAGGTATTAAAGATAGCCATCAGGTGGACATTCTTAGCATGAAAGTGCTGATAGATGAGTTGTCTCATCTAAGAGAAGAGCTAGTTCACCTGCTGTCCCGTCATCTTGTTAATACTGAAACACGAGGTCTTTGACAAGCTTTTTTTCTTCTCAAGGCGCAGGAATGTGGCGTGCATGGTTTAACAAATGTCGCCCCAGACAGCGTCTGTGACCAGTCTTCTGCTCTCTCATTCAGTCTCCTGGGAGGCAGGAAGAGGAAGCTGAGTGTTCGATTGTGTGTAAGAACCCAACCCTGATCAGAACCCGCTGGATTACCGCTCCTCAAATAATAAATTACGTCACAAGCTTTGAAATATTTGCTAAATGACACTTTAAAAGTTGTATCATTTCTTAAAGACATGTTGAAGGATGTGATTGTTGATCTGTGATCTTGGGCTTTGATGATTCAAGACACGCAGAGGGAGATCATTGATTTATTTTTTCAGCTGAAGATCCCAGGGCGCTGGTCCACTCTGGGGAACAATGACCCAGAACACAAGCATGAACTTCTGCTCTGTTTTCAGTTCAAAACAGACTGGACTCACAATGGAAAACAACCCAGACTGTAGGTCTTAGACATCACTTGAGAGCTGCTAAAACAATATTGTTGTGTGAGTAATTTATCAGATGATTATTGTAATATGAAAAGTTCAATTAAGTCAACAAAACATCCATACATTCATTTTTACGCCCGTCTAATCCAACTCAGGGTCCTTGTTCAGGACATCACAAAAGGAATTGTTTTATGCGTGAATGTAAAGCAAGAAAAAGTGCCTCCTGCTGTATGCAGGAGAACTTCCACTTTGACAAAACCTTTTCTTAATTACAGGAATGTACTGTGTGCTGTTCCCTGATGTGAGAAGAAATGTGGCTCAGTTGTTTAACAATGGGAAGATACCAATTTCCTTTTGGATGTGGGAGCAGTTCTCTTACTCTCAGTACTGGTGAAAAATTAACTAAAGCTTACCTTTAATTCAACATCTTTGAATAGTCTGTGAAAAATAATTTCCTTTTGAACCATTTCAGCCAAGACTGAATGCTCTGTGCAATCTCAGTCATCCAAAATCATGGTAATCCGAAGAATTTGATAAGAAAACAACTGGACTTCTGGGATTAGTACAGTTAGTGAAGGAGAAGGTGAACCATTATTAATCATAAAAACATGAATCAAATTGATCACATTCATTAGCAGGGCTCTTCCAAATCAAGATATCTCCAACTCACACAGTGGACGGCGGAACCTACCAAAACCAAAAAAGAATCCAAAAATATTTAAATAGCTCAGTTAATTAAATCATATAACAAAAAAATGCAACAGAAAAACATTAGCAGTGAATGAAATGGCTTAAATCATAAGATGTGGTGAATTATGTCAATGAATCTATGTTCTGTTTCATTAATTGATGTGTTGATTATATCTCACCCCATTTTCCCTTTGCCGTTTCTTCCATCCTACATGCTGTATCGAAATGAGCAGAGTCTACAGCCCAATGTATGTTTGCACACATTCCTCTGTCATATCACGGTAAATGATGCACCATACATGAGCCTTTGCTCTTTGTAATCTGAGCTGTTCACTGGTGTTTTACCACAGCTTTGATGAAACTAGTCATATCAGGTCATATCCTCCACCTCTCATGCGCAACCCTCCTACATCTCTTTTTAATGAATAAAAGAGCTGCATGCTCTTTTGTCTTTCCTGGGGCTGTGTTGCTTCTTCACATACATGTGAGGTATATATTTAGAGCAGTGGTGTGCTACAGTGGGTGTTATGTGGGCAGATGTAAGGAGTAACTTTTAACACTGGGACAAATGACCCATGTGCTGCGAAAACAAACATGCATGCAGAGGTTCAGATGTGTCAGCGTAGATGCACAAATTCTCAGAGACTTACTTACATGAATTCATACACACAAGCTTCCTCATTGTGTAGGAAACCCCAGATTTGCAAACACGGCTCTGTTTTATGCTGTAGTGATGCATTATTAAGCATATTTATACATGAATTCTCCATATCAGTCCATTCAAGTAGTTTTATTAATTCAGAGAGTTGGAGCTTTAAAAAAATGCAACAAATGAATAATGCGGATTTATGCTTTGTTGTGTTTGCAACAGTAAAATTAAACCAACCGTTCAGGAGGCATTCTTTATATTTGTGCTCCTCCACTGGAGCGTTTTCATGGATTCCTTTTAAGTGTCTGTGAGACAGGTGAGACTTCACACTGCGGGGGAAGCCCTCCTCTGACACTTACACTCCAGCTCATCAGTATGCATCCTTTAATCACACACACATACTCATTATTCACCTCCCACAAGCTCTAAATTATTCAACACTCAGATTTCCACATGAGAACAGAGAAAGAAGATGTGAGGAATGGCTGTTAATTTTCTCCGCCTCTCTCCAACCGTCTCCTTCAGCTCAGCCTCTCAGGCAGCATCGTCACTCTGGCAAATCGTGAAGAAAGACATGGGAGAAAAAGGACAAAGAGATTAAAACTGAAGCTCACTTTATGTTATTCTGTCAAAATCCAGCATTATTTCCCCAAAACAGACCAAAAAAGAACAAGATACAGGGCAGCATTTTGTATTTGCTCATAAAATTTTCTGTGGTGTTTTTTTTTTTTCATAGATTTAGTTTCACATTAAACAACCATGGTACAAACATGTGAGCAGCAACACTTCCTGTCACTAAAAATGATGAGACACTGATCTCTGCTCAGTCCTGCATCCGTGGCAGCTATTTCCTGACACAACTTCATCCTCATGAGCTGTGACAGCCATTAACAGCTTGCAGTGAATCTGTAGCTGGTTGTGTCTCTCTCCTGTGCTGTGAAAACAACACTGTGGACAAACATCAGCTGCAATTCAGCCATTATATCTTTTTTCTCCCCTTGTTTGGACAGGGAGAAGGTTGGAAATTGGATTTAAAATCGATCAAAGAGGTGTGTGTACCTGCACAGCTGATGATCTCACGGTGTGATGAGCTGCTGTCACTGGAAGCAGCCTGCACCAGCCTTCTGTTGTCCTGTTCAAAGAAGGCTTTTTTTTAATTATTATTGTCTCACAACAAAGCAATTACAGGACAAAAACACTGAGTTCCAATGTAATCCCAAAATCTAACATCCTCTTTTTGACAGATGGCAAACTGAAAACCTGCTTTGCTCCTTGTGCAGCTGCAGCGGTAACAACCAGCGTGTCACCTTCTCTAACTCGGCATTACTGCAGGAGAGTAGCCATTAATAGAGGGTGGAGGAAACGCTGAGGGTTCTGCAGGCTTCTGATCACAGCCAGGGCCTTGGCAGTGTGAATCCTTGGCACAGAGGGAGGCACAGCGGGACTTAAGAGAGGACTTCCTATCTGTCATGCATGCGCCCACACAGTCAATCTGCCACTTTTGCTATCTGACTGAGCCTCTCAGGACCCTCAGTACAGCTACACCTTTATTTGGGCTTCCAATTTATCTGCTCCACACTCATATCTGGGGGATTTTTTTTCAAAATCGAGCACAATAAGACTGAATAAATTGGTACATTTATGACAGAGAGCAACATTTCAACAAACAAGACGTTGGAAAATCACTGGTGTGGAATCCTGTTGAATTTAGATAGAAGGTTAAATAAAAGACAACCACAGCTGACTGCTTCCTGCATATTAAACTCTTTAGTAACACATTTACACACCCATTTAGGCCACAATCCTCAACTCCCCTTATTATTATTCATTAGTGACTAATATTAGACTCGATGCCCCTTTTTGACATAGAGTTGTTCCTACATGATGAAAATATGCAATCTTTTGTCTTATTTGAAGTGCTTTTTTACAGTATTCAGAAACTGCTGAAAATATTTCAGGAGCTGCCCCCGACAGAAGGATGTGTACTGAGGAAGAGAGCACGTAGCAGACTGCCTCATCGACCGGTTTCACCTTGTAACACATGTTCACTGTTGTGCCAAGTCACAACTCTCCTTCTTCTTGCTCTAGCTTAGACTGGGACATACTGTTCAAGGAACAGTCTCCCTCTTTGTCATTTGCATTTTATTTCCTAAAATCTCACACTAGAAACAATCAACTGAAGCAATACTCTCCTCTCTGTGTTGGTCAGGATTGCAACCCGGAGATTTCAGCAGTGCAGCCCCACATTTCTCAGTGCTTATTAGATGTGTCACCAGACACTAAATGTTTGTCCGAACAAAGCAAACAATATGTATGATAAAAAGGAACAGGATGCAGGGTGTGCAACGGGAAACACACAAGTGCATCCACAACACAATGGGACCACTTAATTATTAGTCTGCTTCTGGTAATAATAACTGGGTTACTAATATTAGGCACATTCAAATATAAGACCAGAAATAAGCTGCTTCTGATTTCTTGGATGTTATCAAAGGAAAAAAATGTCCCATCATTAACTTTGTCCAATCAAAACACAGATTTTGAGATGTGCTGACGAACATGAGATCTCCCACACAGAATGTACAGTACGGGTTGCCAGCAGCCTGCTGGACTCTCTGTGTTATGATTTTTAAATAACTCGGAGGCCTATGTATGAATCTGTGTGTGTGGGGGAAAAAGACTTGTATAATTCACCAGTCTGAGAAAGTTTAATGTGTGGAAACAGGGCCAAAGCAGGGCAGTAAATAACAGCAAGCTTTCCAACTTTTGGAAATCTCGTCTTCCTTTAGTCTTTGTTATTGCCTGGTACACTTCGCAATTCCCTTTGTTTACTCATCAATAATGCAAGAATGAAAACCCTTTCAAAACTATTTTTACTGGTGACTGCTTTCATTTTCTGCAGACTAACAAACTGATTCCTGAAACTCGGAAGAAGTATAGCAGCAGCTCAACTATGAAAGCTTGTAAATGAGAGGGATAGATGGGCAGATGTGAACTGATCATGAACTATGTGTCAGTAGCTGCAACAGCAGAGAAAATACATTGAATTTTGATAATTACAAAAATGAAGACTAAAGACTTTGATCTGATCTAGATTCAAATATCTCTGAATTAAACACCAGTCTGTGTTGATATTAATTCATCAGTCACAAACATCAGAAATAATACAGTAAGTATAGCAGAAATTGTGGAGACTTTTAGGAGCGACACGCTGACATGTTTGCCAACAGCTCTGACTTGGCTCTATGGCTCAGTCTCCAAAGGCTGCAAAGATGCTAAACAAGGATGAGAAAGCAGTCCATCATGTAGTTTGTGTGTGGTGATGGGTGTTTACTCCTCTAACAAAATTCTGGACAAAATACTTTACATTTTGTGAGGACTTGTCGGTTTTTTGGCAATAATTTAAAGCTGTGTAGATATTTGTTACATATCATTGCTGCAAAGTGAGAGCAGGGGCCTGGAGGTACGCAGAAACACCGCTCCCTGTGTGGTGGTGTGGAACGAAGAGGATGATCTGAACAGGTTGCAGATGACCTCAGAGAGTCGAGCCATTTGTCATCCTGTGTGGCATGTTAGAACCACTGGAGTTTCACAACAATCTGCAAGGATTAAAAAACACGGTGATCTAGTCTCACATGAATAAAGTAAATATAGTTAGAGATTTTTAGTTTAGAACATCAAATTTCATGCATGGATGTGGGAATAATCTTAATGTGTTTTGAAAGATCAGAATTTTTGCCACAGATATCTGTAAATTCAAGAATAGGTATTTTGAACAAGGCATCAGTGACTGTAAACTGACTTGTGGTGGGAACCAGAAGATGTCTGACAGCTCCAAAACTAGATTTAAAGTACTTTAAATCTGAAACATTGCTAATGAATTGGTGGGATAAAGATGCGAGACAGACTTCCCACAGGAAATTAAGACTGAACTCACCATTAACCTTACATTCATTTTGGGAAGATGGCAGTGTTATGGATTGTTTGGATGAGTTTGTCATTCTGTGTAGCACTTTATTACAAACCTGCCATGTTTGTGTTTTAAATGAATAGTTAATTGGATATTTTGGAGCCAGAGGGGAAAACTTTCTCATGTATATCACAGGATCAAAGTGAAATGTTTTGATCTGTTGAGCCAATGTACTCTTAAAAATTGGGCTCCAAAGGTTAAGAGAAAATTTCAGGAATAAATCAGGATTAAAAAAAGTTATGATATTAATGGAAAGTAGGTGCATTGTTGTTTCAGTCTGCAAGAAGCTGAGGAGCTCTTTCTCTGGGATTAATAAGCTATCTAGTTAAAGAGAGCCTATTTTTAACAGTCACGACAGAGCAAACATTTGAATCGAGAAGAAGACACACTCCCCTGCTTTACAACCCAATGCTGTACATATGTGTCAAAAACTGTACATCAGTTGTAGACTGAGATCAAAATCTACAGAACAACTGTCAAATTCTGAAACTCAGACTCAGAGATCTGCACAAAAACAGTTTATAAACTCGCAATGTGCAGGAATGGCGCCAGTGATACGATTCATTCAACCATTCCAGGGTTGCTCAAAATCTGTCTTTTACTGAGAAAACAATACACAACAGTAACTGCTTAGATGTTGTCCATGAACTGAACTGTCAGATTTAAAAAATGTCTTTGGAGAAGGCGAGCTGTCCTTGTTGATCTGAGCGTATCTGGAGTGTAGGACGTGAGCTGAGGCAGGAAAAGGAAAACTGGATTCAAGATTCATGTCTTCTAAATAAAGACTCCAAGTAAAAACAAAACAACCAACATCAAATATGTGAACTGAGAATATCTTATATACCCAGGGGGCAAAACCCCAGTTTTTGGGAAAACAGACACCCAGGGGGCAAAGCGAAAAAACAGACACGGAGCGTTGTAAAAGGTTTTACACCAGAAATGATATCTAGGACCTTCAAGGATCACAACCTGGGTGGACAACCCGGTCAACTAGCTACTGGAAAGCTACAGGGGGCCAAAGACCCTCTTTTTGGGACATGTTCCTGGCGGAATTATGTAAATGCATATATATAGGCACTACAATGGCATAAATAGTCACACACCTATAAAATTTGGCAGAGAGTTTCCTGACACATAGGGGGAAGCAGGAAACAGAGATTCTGGGGCTTGCTGCCACTCCATTTTAAGATATCACCCTCAACATCCCAAAAAAGACAAAAAAAGTACTGTTCGTCTGACATATTCTCACGAAAGTTAACATTTATCAGCGCTTTATGGTGAATATCTATGCCTAATATGTATTTAGAAAACTTCCCTAATTCATAAGCTTCCATTTGAGTCCAAGATAGCCTTTCTATCTCAAAGATTGCACTTGCTGTTGCCAAAAGTCTTCTCTATATCCCAAATCGAGAATTGTACTGAAACTGAATTTCCAGTCAGTGTTCTACCAAATGGGGTTCAGTGCTATTTCTTAATTTCTTCTTCTATCATTTGTGCAAATCAATGCCTCAGTGTTTATGAAAAATATTCTATTTTCATAATGAAAGAAACAAAATTCTTTGCAGCAAAACATTTATTTTCATTTAAATTTTCATAAATTGAACATAAAATAACCATCTTCTGGGCCAGAACTAGAAAATAGGATTGTGATTAAAATAAATAAATAAATAAAAAGTAACCAGACATATACATGTCCACATTACAGCAGGTAGAACAGGTTTTAGTGTTAGTATCTAGCTCTCTGATTCACTGCTGCTGTCACTGAACTCCAATGTGGCAGTGTTTAATCTGTTGCATCTGGTTGTCAGTCCCTGGCAACGGCACCCTATGTAGCATGGAACTCCCTTCTTTGCACAGGAACAGTTCTTTTGGCAGCCTTTGACACATCCACATGAGATTGTCTTGTTCATTGACACAGGCCAGGCTGGCTTTGTAGAAGGGATGAGAACTGCTTTTCCATTATCCATAGACCATCCAAATTCTGTGCATAAGGGAATTTCTGTCTTGGAAATGTGTGCGCTCTTGTCAATGAGTGTCGCTAGAGCAGCCCTTTGCAGGTGCAGGAGAAATGCATCTTCTGTTGGGGGTAGTAGCTTTAAGAGTGTTGATCTGTTGTTCAGGAACTTGTATGCTCTCAGTTTGCCCAGATCTGAATCCTCAAAGTGATCTGCTGTGGCTGTATACACAGCTATGGTGAGGTCTCGTGCCTGGTTAAGGAGGTCATCTGTTATGGCATCGGTTGGGTTCCCACCAAATTCTTCAAGTGCAGGTATGTCCAGAATCATGCTGCTCTTAAACCATGACTTCTTTCCAGTGAAATATGGGTAACTAGTTGTATCTCTGCCACTCAGACTGTGGACAAAGGGCATTGCACAACACTGTGAAGGTCCCAGTGCCACAACCATTTCATGGATAGGCAGGTATGCATTCTGGGCTGTTCTCACCCATAGCTCTGCTAGATCACTAAGATGCATTGCACCATAGTACAGGCACATGGCAATGACGTCAGTGTCAGTGAGTCCATTTGGACTCAAATGGAAGCTTATGAATTAGGAAAGTTTTCTATATACATATTAGGCATAGATATTCACCATAAAGCGCTGAAAAATATTAACTTTCATGAGAATTTGTCAGACGAACAGTACTTTTATTGTCTTTTTTGGGATGTTGAGGGTGATATCTTAAAATAGAGTGGCAGCAAGCCCCAGAATCTTTGTTTCCTGCTTCCCCCTATGTGTCAGGAAACTCTCTGCCAAATTTTATAGGTGTGTGACTATTTATGCCATTGTAGTGCCTATATATATGCATTTACATAATTCCGCCAGGAATATGTCCCAAAAAGAGGGTCTTTGGCCCCCTGTAGCTTTCCAGCAGCTAGTTGACTGGGTTGTCCACCCAGGTTGTGATCCTTGAAGGTTCTAGATATCATTTCTGGTGTCAAACCTTTTACAACGCTCCGTGTCTGTTTTTTCGCTTTGCCCCCTGGGTAATATGCAAAATAAAGAGAAAATTTCTAAAGAAAAATACGTTATTATATACATAAATATAGGATAAAAAGCGCTTACAATTATTTGGGAGGCTTTTATTTTTATGTCCTCACCGGAACTGATATCTACTTGCGTATCTGCTAGCTTGACAACCTCTTTGCATCTCTCTAGACGTCCCTCTGGTGGTCGTAAGATGTAACTACATGCTGAAAGTCAGCATGAACATTGAAATCTGGGAAATCTTTATCAAATGAGGTTTTATGATGGAAGAGAGCAGTTATATTAATATTTTAACAACACTGTCATATTTAGTTAAGATTATGAATGCTGGAGTTTTACCACAGCTAACATTTCTTTCTCAGTGTAGATAGATAGATAGATAGATAGATAGATAGATAGATAGATAGATAGATAGATAGATAGATAGATAGATAGACTTTCTGTCAAAGAGGGAACCGAGCTCACTACAACAAAAGATGTAAAGGAGAACCAGTTTCAAACCTGCACAGAAACTGGTGAAAACCTTTAAGGATGAAACTTCTCGTAAAGATTGTTGTACTTTGTCAGTTTGACTGTTTTACTGAAAGCATTGTTGTCCCGTTGTGTCTGAAATGGAGTGAAATCTGTTCCAAAGTCATTTTGCAGGGCGTTTCTGCCCTCTAGTGGCCACAAATGGTATCTACTGTAAAGGTAAAGATCGAGATTTTACAAATGACTGACACTTCCGGTTGTACATTTAAAAATAAAATAAAATAAACAGACGTAATATAAAGCTATTTGATCTGATTGCAGCGGAGACTTGTTTTATTTACGAGTAATTGAATGTAAATAAATACTGCTTAGATGTTGTACATGAATGCTTTGGTCCATCTCAAGAGGAGCTGCTGAGGTTTCATATGAATCAGTTCCCGTTAGTTTTTGTACATTTGGTCTGCAGACCTGCCTGTGCTCATATTAACTCTACAAATGTTGTACTCGTATTAAACTCACTGTTGTTTCTGTTTTGTCCTCTGATGTTTGCAACAAATAAGTGTAATTAAAGTGAAGTTAAAGAGAAACTTTAGGATTCAACCTTTCAGTGTGTATGTAGTTGAACAGCTCAGGCTGTTGGGTGAAAGCTTTAAGCCTCCGAGAACGTGGAAACTATGATCACAGGACTTTTAAAGTTCAACCAAGACGCTCAGAAAGAGTAGCTCAGGATGATGGGATGCTGCCTGGAGTTGGAATCATCATGGGTTAATTTCCTCAAATGCTCTGTGGACTTCCAGGTTCTAATCATCATTTCTTTCAGGGATAGAGACCAACAATCAAATT
This sequence comes from Odontesthes bonariensis, assembly GCF_027942865.1. Lineage (NCBI taxonomy): Eukaryota > Metazoa > Chordata > Actinopteri > Atheriniformes > Atherinopsidae > Odontesthes > Odontesthes bonariensis. Next base: position 15,645,670 of record NC_134521.1, on the reverse strand, counting down.
AAGATTTGTGTGAAAGTGTTGGATGTCAGATAGCTCAGACTGATAAGAACAGTGAGGTGGTGTTTTGGGGAGTGCAAGGCACCATGTGCTCTTGGGTGAATGATTTCAATTTTGGAAGCTCTGAGATTGAAATAATTTTTACAGCCCGACACCTAAAGTGCTCACAGGACATGACAGCCGTAATGCTGTGAAAAAAATATGACCAAAAAAAATTCCTTTGGTCGCCCGATCGCCCTTATAGACAAACCGCCCCTGTATACAAGTGCAGTCCATTTACCATTTATTCCTAATTTGGGGTGTTGTAAAAAATCTAATTGGAGGTTGTTTTTTTTGGGGTTTTTTTTAATCTCATTTTATGAATAAGCTTATGTTTGTAACTTTTCTTTCAATAACACTATTTTTCCAGCGATGCACGAGGAAGAGGAGAAAATATGCTCGTTTTTTGTTATCTGTGAACACCGTTGGGCGTAACGTTGACGGAGCAATAGTACTAAAGAAATAAACACTAGTATAAATACTACTAAATAGTAGTAATATATTTACGCTGTATAATGATGTGGTTTAAAACTATCTGTTTATTAATTTCTTTGCAGTGTATGATTGTGAGACATTTCCGATAGTAATGGAAGAAACGCCGCTCTTTAATCACGTGACAACTCAGTGAGATCACGTGACTGAAAGAGCCAGGAAATCGCTCTCCGCGTGCACAGTCGAAAAGTTGTACAAGATGCGTTCTCCTGAAAACCTCGGGGTGCTCCGTGTTTTGTTGCTTTTCGCCGTGTTTGACGCGGTGCTGCTGCTGGACACCGGCATGCTCTTCCCCCGGGAGTCCTCCTCCAGGGAGGTGAAGGCGCTGGACGGGCTGTGGGTCTTCAGGGCTGACAGCTCCCCAAACAGAAACCAGGGATTTGAGAGGGCCTGGTACAAAAGCCGCCTGGCGGAGGTGAGTAGATTGTTCTGTTGCAGACAGACGCTCTTTCGAAATAAAGCCCTTTGCATGTTAGACAGTAAAAATTGTGAAACAGACCCCCTTCTGTAAGCTGTAATAGGGCACATTTTAGATTGGCCCTGCAAATCAGCACACGTAAATAACATGGAGTCAACACTGTAAGTCTAAAAAAAGTAACATTAAATCTACTTATAATTACTATAATAACACGTTTATTTTAACGTACTTGGGGGCGTTTTAAACACTCTACAGTCACCACACTTGGAAGATTTCCATTTAGCTTTTTTTTTCTTTTTTTTTTTCATTAAAAAAAATTAAACAAATGGCTAAAACTTCTAGCTTTGTCAAACATCCCCCACAACGTTTTAAGAACATTATCGCAATTGATTGCAGTGTTTTTTAGATGAAGTAAAGGAACAAATTATGGAATCATTTTAAAATTTAATAAAACAAGTACCTGCACAGATTTGAATATGCTTATGTCTCTGCAGTTAAAAGAGAGTGCTTACAGAAGGTGTTACATCAGGCTGATTGACAGGAAACATGGCCCCAACAAGAGAACTGTCTGTAGAAACAATGGAAAGTATTGTAAAACTCCTCCAAGGGGGTAATTCAACTCAAAGAGTGGAAAAAATGTTGGTTGTTCTGTTCCCAGTCAGCTGTGTCTAAAATGTTGAGCAAGTACAAACAAAATGAGTTTTTAAAAATGAAAACATACACGTGACGTCGACCAATGAAGATGTTGAAGTTTTAGGACAGAAAACCGAAAGAAATCAGCAGAAGGAATCCAGAAAATTCAGAAAAGCCAAATATAAACCATCACTAACACCTAAAGCAGGGATGTCCACATCCGGCCCTCGAGGGCTGCTGTCCTGCGGGTTTTAGATGTTTCCCTGCTAAAATCTACAATCATTGTGGGTTTGATGTCAGGTAAAGAACATGGGGAGATGGCAGTTGCCAGGAGGTTTGGTGACACTGAGGTAATTGCTCAGGATGGTAATGCATCTTTCCACAGAGCACAGAGAGTTGAAACTTTGGTAAAAAACTATTAAGCCATTGGAATGGCCAGCAAACAGTCCAGATCTCGGTAGGCTAATAGATGTACTTAGAAAACAAAACAATGAATGTGAAAAAAGTGTGAGGGGGAATAAATCTCTGAAGCAAAATGTGTCGGTATGAAGGTCCAGTCAGGTAACTGTATTTCTACAACAGCAGTATTAATAAAGTTACTATTATTATGATGCCACCGACTCATTATGTTGAAACAAAGTGCCACATTCTCATTAACTTTCTCCAGACTGGCCCTGTGATTGACATGCCAGTTCCTGCCAGCTACAATGACATCACGCAGGACCCCGCACTGAGAAATTTCATCGGCTGGGTGTGGTACGAGCGAGATGTGGTGCTGCCTGCTCGCTGGGTCACGGATGAAGGCACACGAGTGGTTCTCAGAGTGGGAAGTGCTCACTATTATTCAGTAGTGGTGCGTATAGCGTATAACATGCGTCATCTGTAGCCTTGAGATGTGACGCTCATTCCTTCGTATTCATCTCTTCTGATAAGAGGATCACTGTGTTTACTCTTTGCAGTGGGTGAATGGGGTGAAGGTGACCGAGCACGAGGGTGGACATCTTCCTTTTGAGGCTGAGATCGGCGGTTTAATTCGGAAGGACCCAACCATGCCATGCAGGATCACCATCGCTGTCAACAACACTTTGACCCTGCAGACACTCCCTCCAGGCAGCATCCAGCACTTTACTGACCCCACCAAGTAACCTCTTTTGTCTTTGCTTCGTACTTCAACTGACGCTATTCTCGCCTCTCGGCCAGTTTCACCCATTTTCTTTTTAATTCTGACTTTTGCTTCAGTGCATATCGACTTAAAAATTGAGAAAATTCAGTTAATGCACTTAAAGGGATAGTTCGCCTCTTTTGACATGAAGCTGTATGACATCCCATACTAGAAATATCGTTTCTGAACATTGACTTACCCCCCGCTGCGCCCTGTGAGCCGAGTTCCAGCCTTGTTTTGGCGTTGACAAAAGTAGTCTGGCTAGTTGGCTCGGGTTACAAAAATAAAGCGCTTTGCTTCTCAAAACAATATGCGTTCAAAAGAGTAATACATTTGCATCACAAAATCAATCTCCAGGAAAAAGTCAGACCTCACAATCGCTTGCCGCTATTTTCTCTCTACCTTCGTATCACTGCGTGCCGTGTAAACTGTCCAGACCGAAGAGCAGACCGAGCAGTCCCATGCTTCCTAGCAGGAAACACCGTAACAGGTGCGGCTGTCGGCAGGTGGCAGCCAACTAGCCGGACTACTTTTGTCAACGCCAAAACAAGGCTGGAACTCGGCTCACAGTACGCAACAGGGGGTAAGTCAATGTTCATAAATGATATTGCTAATTAGGGTTGCAAAATTCCCGGAATTTTCAAAGACGGAAACTTTCCATGGGAATTTAAGGGAATTAACGGGAATTAACAGGAATTTATGGGAATTTATGAGAATAAACTGGGAATTTTCAAATGAGTGGGGTTAGGGGATCAGGGTAATATTGAACCCAACACTCCTGTTTTTGTTCATCCATGAAACAAGTAATTAGAACGTGTTAGAATCTATTAAATGATCTGTTGAAAACATTTTGTATGGATGTTTTCTTATGACTTCTGTTTATATTTACGCTTGGATATAATATATTCCCAGTTAGTTCTCCTAAATTCCCATTAGTTCCCATAATTCCCATTATTCCCATGGAAAGTTTCCAATATGGAATATATCCAAAATTCCCAAGCTTAACTTCCCATGTAAATTTACTGGAAATTTTCCGCCCCTTTGCAACCCTATTGCTAATATGGGATGTCATACAGCTTCATGTCAAAAGAGGCGAACTATCCCTTTAAACTG